>NC_137824.1:59674821-59874821 GCF_963921795.1 Nannobrachium achirus | reverse complement strand
TTGACAACATTAAAATGCTTTTTATTACAGGTGATTCTGGTTGAGCGGCACGTATTCTGGCACAGTATTCCGTCATACAACCAGGGCTAGTGTAGTGTGTGGGTGAGTCTATGTAAAGGTATTTCATATAGGGCTGGGATGCGATTAAAACATTTAATCTAATTAATTACAGGCTCTGTGATTAATTAATCGCACATCGATATTTGACCTGAGAAGCATTTTTTTTCAAGTAAAACACAATTTGTTGTACGAGTGAATGAACGAGGGAGTTTTTTAAATCTAAATTTCACATCCACTGGGCAAAGCAAAGCGCTCTGATCGGCTACTTCTCCCTTTGTGTTTGTTGTGTAAGTGCGATTAAAATGTGTTAATATTTTTAATCGCGTTAATTTTCTGTAATTAATTAATCGCAATTAATCAGTTAAAGTCCCAGCCTTATAAAACTTATTTTTGTATATATGAAAAAGTTAAATAAATTAATTGAAACTAAAATAAAAACAACAAATTAACAATAACTAAATAAGAAATATAATTAGATTACATTAACACAAGTTTTCCATCATGTCTGTTGAATACAGTAACGAACGGCAGGCTGCGCACACACATGACATGCGCGTGCATGTGACGTGACGTGCATGTGGCGTCATGAGAATAAAGTTCCTCTACTTCAAAAATCCACATCACACCACTGGGTTTAAGTATATGTGGAGATTACCTTGATTAATTGATTCACGTTTAATTAGATGGAGCCAGACAAAGCCAGACAATAGCGATTGTAATTATACTGTAACTAGAAAGGTGCAATTCTGGTAAATTGTGAGTGTGTGGCACTGACACTGACCATTTATATTATATATTGTGATGTCAATGAAGCATGATCAACCTTTCTAATTGGAAATTGTATTATAACAAGATATCTGGATTTTTCAACGCAGATAACATCAAAAGGTCAAAAGGTTAACAAAAAACAGGTTCACTTTAGCTGCCTTAAAAGTTCTGGACCTATAACAATATGAAATGCAAGTTATCCATTAGAATGAACAAAGGCGGACTCCAGTGCTCTAGAGGTGGGGGGAAAAACTAGAACATTTGTCTTGAATATTTAGGAAAAGTCATGGAAGGGCACATTTCTGAGAGCTTCATGAGCATTTTCCACTTCTAAATCTCAAAATTGTTCCAAATGACAGCTTAGACACCTGTGTGTGTGAAGACACAAGAATTGTCCATATGGAATATTTTCCACTAAGCATTTGGGATGATAGTTCTGTGTGTGTAGCACACTATTCAGATCTGTGGGTTTGCGTTAAATTGTGGTGTTAAGATGTCCCTCTGTGCTCGGGTGGCACGGTGTTAAAGTCCCTGCCCTCAATTTATAATTTAGGCATTTAGCAGACGCTCTTGATCCAGAGCGACTTACAATAAGCAGGTAATACATCAATACAATAAGCAAGATGATATGTCAGTACATCAACAACAATACAAATGCATATGAATATCAATCTAGAAAACAATAACGTAGGTTGACCATGCACCTAATCAGTCAAATCTTTATGTAAAAAATCAAACCTCGGTTCGAAGTGAAGCGGTGAATTTTTATTCTATGTGTTCTAGAGCTATGAAATCTGTGTTCTAGATCTACACAATGTGTAGATCTAGAACACAGAATGTCATTCTGTGTTCTAGATCTATACTTTTCATGTGCTTCAGTTCTATATTTTTATGAATTCTGAATAGCCGGGGAGCCACTGGGCCAAAATGAGAGAGGACCTGTGATGTCATGACATACTCCAAATTTTTGTTTGTCCTATTAATTTGGTCAATAAGGTACACAGAATGAGAGGCCTGCTCTGCCGGAAATCCTGCGAAAAAAAGTTTCCCATTGACTTCACTATACTGGAAAAAAACACGCCAAAAAAAGTAGCATGTGAGGGGTCAAACTAAGGGTTCTTCATGATTCTGAATCCATTGCAAGCATTTGTTTTGCATGAAAAACATTCCTTGGGCTAGATTTCAGCCTCTCAAACCTGTGAAAAGCGATGAGTCATCACTTTTCACCGTTATTTTGGTCCGTTTTCTAGCCCAAGGAATGTTTTTCATGCAAAACAAATGCATGCAATGGATTCAGAATCATCAAGAATCCCTAGTTTGACCCCTCACATGCTACTTAAAGCATATTTTCTTTGGTGTGTTTCTTTCCTTTATATTGAAGTCGATGGAGTGAATATACAAATGGCCATAACTTTTTTTCGCAGGATTTCCGGCAGAGCAGGCCTCTCATTCTGTGGACCTTGATGACCAAATTAATAGAAAAAACAAAAATTAAAAGTATGTCATGACATCACAGGTAACATCCTATTCTTTGAGCTTTTGGGCCTGTGGCTCCCCGGCTAGAATGAATGAATGATTTTGTCTGGAGGGCCAAATTGTCATGTGAAGCTTGACCAATCCTCAATTCTGCATGTACGGGACATGTACGGGACAGATAAAGCCACTCCTTGAGAATCTATGGGAATCCTCAAAAAAACATGTACGGGACAGACAAAGCCACACCTGGGAAGCAGCTTTCACCGCTTCAAAAACCTAAAAATGCTATGGAGCTTCATGTATGGTCATTGAGGGTAGGTGAGTGCTACAGTAAGTGCTATGGGTTTAGGTGGAGTCTGAAGAGGTGAGTCTTCAGGGAGATAAAAGGGAGCCCTGCATAAATTAACCACACATATTAATTATTTTTACAGACTTCAAACACAATAACAAGCCGTGTGTGTGTGTGTGTGTGTGTGTGTGTGTGTGTGTGTGTGTGTGTGTGTGTGTGTGTGTGTGTGTGTGTGTGTGTGTGTGTGTGTGTGTGTGTGTGTGTGTGTGTGTGTGTGTGTGTGTGTGTGTGTGTGTGTAGTTTGTCAGGCTGCATGGTCTCAGAGGAAGGCTGTTCTGCTCTGGTCTCAGCTCTGAGATCCAACCCCTCCCACCTGAAAGAGCTTGATTTGAGCTATAATCACTTGGGAGACTGTGTGGAGCATCTCACTGCTGGAGTGAAGGATCCAGGCTGGGGATTAAAGACTCTCAGGTAGGGAAAGACACGCTGCCACTCAGTGCCAGTGGCTTCTAGTAGGTTTAGAGGAGGGAAATCATACTCTGATGCTGAATAGCAGGGCTTTTCAACTGTTCTGTGCCCTAAACTATTTGAAGAGTCTTATTATGAATTCTAGTGCTTAATTTGAGACTTCACTCCATCACAACATGGTTGATGCCTACCATGTCTGTACTGACTGACAGACAGTAAAGGGTCACACTCACATGTATTTGTGAACATAACAAAGCAAAAACTATTTATACAGCAGTAATTGTGCTAAAGTAACAGGCATGTGTTGGTAAATCACTTTAATTTCTAGGTATGGAAAATAAACTGCATATGTTAGGTAAACTAACTAGATAGATATAGTTTCCTTTTCTTCATCAGTCACATACAATATATATATATATATATATATATATATATATATATATATATATATATATATATATATATATACACACAAAATAACAACAAAAAAAAACAGAAAATGCTCAATAGTGGAGATACAAGGTTTCTACACTACAGTGACTATAGGGTTTATATGGAGATACAAGGTTTCTACACAACAGTGACTATAGGGTTTATATGGAGATACAAGGTTTCTACACTACAGTGACTATAGGGTTTATATGGAGATACAAGGTTTCTACACTACAGTGACTATAGAGACCCGACCATGTACTGTATATGGAAATATGCTGTGAGACCCCAAACATGCTTACTCAGTTATTCGTTATGTGAAAATCCTATGACGTCTGACATCATCATACATACAATCCTTTAAAGCCCATACATGGAGATCCCTGTCTGTAGAAGAAGCCGCTCCGGTATGGGCTGTCTTGGCCATATATGGATTCTGTTAGTGTGGTACGTGGCCAAAGTGGCCACCATCTATGGGCAGCCGTTCCCACATGAAGTCCTTTATACGTATATGGACTTAATATTGATGACATCTGTCTGGGATCTCCATATATGGGCATGTTCTGTTAGTGTGGTTCCCCTGACATCACAGTGATGTCAGAGCGGCAAACCAATAGACCGTAGAAAAGCGTAAACGTCTAGACCAGGGGTCCTCAATAGGCGGACCGCGGTCCATGTCCGGACCGCGAGGCACCGCCGACCGGACCCAGGACGAATTATAGTAAAAAAAAAAAAAAAAAAAAAAGTGGAAAAACATCTCCACGTTTTTGTTTCCACTTCTCGTATTCATTCACTTTCATTGCATGCGCTGAGTGTGTGTGAGAGAGAGAGAGAGAGAGAGAGAGACAACAACGCGGTGATTGGCTGATGCCTGGCAACAAAGTATTATGGGCTGTCATGCCTTTGACAACGATGCGCTGATAGGCTGTTGCTACAGACAGCGGATGTTTCGGAGCAGCAGCAACACCAGCAGCCACCAACAATGCAACTAGTTATAAATCAGTGGGGTTTCATTCACGCTAAACATCATCAACGTGAATACGTTTGCAGGATTGTAATCTTATCTCCAGAGTTTGTCGCGACGTGCCACGGCCCGTGACGGCTGCCTCTCTTTCTGCATGGATGTTGTTCTCCCATGGTTCTCCCCACCGGGGGAAATGGATGTGCTGTGTGGCAGCGCGCCGCATCCAGTTGGGGTTACCGTGCGTCGATACCACGATGCGACGCTGCGCAGCCGTCCGCGTTCAGTGTGTGCTCCCCTGTCTCTGACGCGCGACACCTTGTTTTCATATCGATATTCACGTTGCGACACAAGCATAAATTATTCGAAGATTATCCCAGTTTGTTAAAAGAAACCAGAGCACTAGCGCAAAATATCTCTGCTCCATTGAACATTCTGTTCTCCCTGCTTTAAAGGGTTGTTTCTCTTCAATCAAGTAATGCCCCCAAATGATTTTGGAGGAGTCCCCAGCCCAGATGACAGTGAAGTCATAATTTAAGGACCCTTTTAATAAAGAAAGAAACAGGAAAAGACCATTACTGCATGAAGCCTGGTGGGCGAGGTTATCAACAAACTACTACTAAAAAAACAACAACAACACATCAGCCATTGTAAAAAAATAAGAAAGGGATCCCTAATTATGTAAGATGAACAATAATGAGAGCAAGTGGTCATGACCTGAGGGCAAGTAGAACATGACCTGTACTTTCCAAGTGCCTCTGAGACCATAGTGTCAACCCCTGGTTGGTACTTTTTTGTATCTTAGCCTACTATTTAAGATTGACCGACATAATAAAAATAAGCGAATATAAATATATTTTAATATATATATATATATATATATATATATATATATATATATATATATATTAATTGTTTTATTTTTTCCCCGGACCCGGGCCTGTTTCAAAAAAATATTTGTGGACCTTCAAGATTTGTATTTGAGGACCCCTGGTCTAGACAGACAGACGGACAGAGACATGATGTGCCGTTTCACATACTGAACTGTGACCTTTGGTCGCAATAAGACCTGAGTTTCCTGCAGTACACCAAGTCTCTTCACCAAAACAATGTGTCACTTTGTGACGTGTTGTGAGCTTGTAGATCAGCTATTTTTGGTGAATGTTCCCCCCAGAATAGGCATGCTGGGGTTTAAGTGGTTAAACGTCAAGTATAAAGGTTATTTTCAATCTGTTCTATAATTGAAACAGATATTCTGTCAAGTATTCCTTGTGACATAAACTGTATCTTAGGGTTTACATATTTGACATTAATTTAAGGTACTGTAAAGTAACAATGTAATTCAGGGGTGTTGTGGATGAATACGTTATTTACAGACATGATTTAGAACCTCTGCTATAGGATATGAAGGCCTGACTTTGTCTCTCTTCCTCCCACAGTGTGGACCATGGTGGAGAGAAGATGCTGAAACCAGGAGGTCTGAGGAAGTGTAAGTGTTTATTCTGTTTTATTCATAAAATCAAAGCAGCACAAACAGCATGTGACATTCACTCATTAACATCCTACTGTGAATGAAAATTATCATAATCTTGAGAGTAATTATATCAACAAATACTAAATTTGTTATTTCAAACATTTAAACATTTTGTCAAACACTTTTGAAAACATGAAACGTTGTGAGCTTGTAAACTGTCTATTTTTTAATAGATTAAGCTGTAAGCTAAAAGTACAATATTTGCTTCTGAGATGTAGAGGAAAAGTCAGTTAAAGTAAAATTACCTAAAACATTTACCTACACTAGCCTACACTACTTGCATAAATGTACTTAAATGTAGTTACTTTCCACCAAAGGTTCATTGATAGGCGATAAACTCATTCATAAATACACTGTAGTGTAGATTGTATTCTACATATTGATAGGTGATAAACTCATTAATAAATACACTGTTGATAGACTGTAGTCTACATATTGACAGGTGATAGATTACTCATTCATAAATACAACCCTGGTGTAGTTTTCCAGCAATTACCTTGATAACTATGTGATAGCTAGAGAACTACACCAGGGTGGGGTGATGAGCTATCACCTTGGACTATGATAAGGCCTTTAGACTGTTAGACGGCTGTAGCTCAGGAGGTTGAGCCTCCTGGAAAAAGATCTTCTCAGTCAGAAGTCTCATTCAGGGTCTGATTCGGGAGCCACCCCATTGGCCAGGGCTTTGGAATGATGCAAGGCGGTCCTGTCGCCTCATTCGACGGCCCGCCTGTCGGTCAACCTTCCCCTCTCTGGTTTTCATAACATTGAGAGCTGCCATGTTGGATTTTCCACTGGAGTGCATGCTTATTTAATTCCTATTAAATCACAGAGCGCTTCCAAAAATATAGCTGTTAAATGTTTTATTTGGTTATAATATAAGTTATATATTACATAAAGGTTTCCTGTGTAAATAAGCCGAAAAGCTTACTAGGATTTCCTTTTAGTTGACCTTGTACCAGTGAACGGTTTTCACATAACACTTCAGAAATGGCATTCTAATCGCTTAATTTTAAAGAATTATGCCATCACAATGTATGGTCATGGCAACAGATGGCACCTCCATAATGGTAGTTAACCATTTTAATCTTAAAATGTGTTATCTTAAATAGAGCCTATAGATATAGGCTATTGTCCTTTTCATACATTCTCTCTGTGCGTTTAATAAACTTCATGGGCCAAATAATATCAAAGCAAGAACTATGCTGTAAAAGTTCACAGGTGACATACAATGCTCATTCGCGACCGTCAGGTCGCAGTTACTATCAAAACCTCCACCGTCTGTCGTCTGTCACACGTCACCTCACACTTTTGCCCTACTCATATCTCCACCACTGTTGCCCCGATCCATGCCAAACTTTGCACACACACTCCTTGCCTGCCAAACCACAACCTCCCCCCTCATGTATCACATGCCCCACTTCTAGTGCCACCATCAGGCTGATTTTAGCAAAACACATTTTTGAACACTGCTCCTACAGATTTTGGCCTAAAATCACGCAAATTGGATGGCAAATCACAACCTCCGCCCCTGATTTCTCACATGAAGAATCACGCAAAGCGGTACACAGTACCTCTAAAGTCATCAACATGGATTTCCCATATTCCCTAGCTCCTGATTGGCTACCATTGCCTTCTAAAGTTTGTGTATGTGACGTGACGGTCACTTATCTCCCGATTAGGGAGTCTTACTGATGAACAAAAATAAAGCTTGATTGAGATAAGTAAAATGTAACCACAATCCCATTGCTATTCTTAAAGATCACAATGAGTTGTTCCAACACCCCTCAATATGTCTTATGAAACTAAAAATATTGTGCACGTTGTCAAAGGAATAGACCGATGTTAGTCTGGTGTCTCTTCTCAGACCTGCCTGACATGGTTGATCATAGACAGTATAGATCAGGGGTCTTCAATGTTTCAGGCCAGGGACCCCCAAACTGATGGGGAGATGGAGCAGGGACCCCCTACCTCACAGGGTGGGGATGGGGCAACATATATTGTATATCTATACAATTGTGTTTCAAGTGTATAAACATAGGATGTTATTGTGCATTCAATACTATGACATTAAAATAATAATATATTTACTATATTTATGCTTTTATTAACATGCATGTACAAGTGGCCGTACCTCTGCCATTTATAATCATGGGCCTACCTTATTAACTGAGAACCAATGTCAATACTATCAATCTGTCACTAACAATCTGCAGTGTTGTACCCAAACATGTTCAAAGAACGATCGTTCATGAACACGTTCATATTTTGGGCGAACGTGAACTGAACGTAATTGTTTTCGCTTGATGAACGATATTGTCGAACGCGGTCATTCTGACGCCCGTGAACGGCGTTCGTCGGCCGTTCATGCGGCGGTCCGCGCCTCCGCGGTCGTCTGTCCTCTCCTCTCTCTTTTCATTCACATGCTCCAATAGCACGCACTTCACGCAGCTCCTCGTGAACGTTGATATGCGGTGCTGTCTGCACTGTGAATCTCCTCCTCGTTACGTCTCGCAAGCCTGACTATACTTTGTCGTATGTGTGTTGCACGGCGAAAATAGCTGATCTGCAAGCTCACAACGCGTCGCATCCGCGAGACAACATGATCTTGTAGATCAGCTATTTTAACCAACGCGGAAACATGCTGTGCACCAGGTTTAGAAACGTCTGCCTTCAGCCCTTCACAATAAGGGTGCAGGAAGACTGGGCACTGGGCAGTGGGCACATAAATATTGTGGGCACCTCAATGTTAAGTTGGATGAAATTATTGCTGTGTGTGGTTCTATAAGGGCTGTGTCGATAATTTTGACAAATAATAGCATGCAGCAACGTCTAAACATTTATAGACCTATATATATATATATATATGTTACAGGGTAACTGGGTAACTCAGGGAGACTGTGGTAAGAGCGCTCGTTTTGTAGTTCACCACACACTAATCACCACCAGATGGCGACGCAGCCATTCAATAGTGAAGGCGCTGACGTCACTCGTTTGCGACTCTCTTTCTTTATTTACTAGCCTAGCCTAGCCTAGCCTAGCCTAGCCTAGCTTAGCCATTAGCTCCATTGTAGTCACTTGGACAGGGCGTTTATCGTGGGCTTGCCCAGGCCTTACGGCCTGGGCATAAATATAACGATTGCATTCACCACGGCTTCGTAACTCGCGCGGCGCTCCGCCGGCCGCGCGAGCGCTCGGGGACTCGCCTGCGGCGCTCGGGGGCGAAGAGCAGGACCAAGGTCCGCTGGCCTTCGCGCCGCTTGCAATGTCGTGGACAATCGAGTGGCTCCGCCTGGAGGACGTTGTTGTGGCGACCGCTTGTTCCGCCCTGTGCGGCACGGCAAGCGCTCCGTTTCTCTAATTCTCTGAGACGCAAAAAAACCGTGACATATATATATATATATATATATATATATATATATATATTTTAGCCAAAAGTATATAAAAAAAATATGTTTAAAAAAAGAACGAAAAAGAACTACCCGTATTTTCCGGACTATAAGGCGCACTTAAAAGCCTTTAATTTTCTCAAAAAACTACAGTGCGCCTTATAGTCCAGTGCGCCTTATATATGGATCATTCATTGACATTGACATTCCCTTTAGCACAGCTCCATCTGTTGGATGCATAAGCGTCTATTGTGTGCGCCTTATAGTCAGGTGCGCCTTATATATGAAAACAGTTTGAAAATAGACCATTCATTGACAGTGCGCCTTATAGTCAGGTGCGCCTTATAGTCCAGAAAATACTGTAAGTTAGTTCATTTTGGGGAACCATGAACTTTAGTTCAAAATATAGAATTATGAACTATGAAATGAACTAGTTCACTTTAAAAACGAACTAGTTCAAGTTCAAGTTCAGAACTTATAAAATGAACTCTCCCAACACTGACAATCTGTCAATTGCACAATAATCATGTATTAAGCTATTCAAAAAAACAATTTACATTTTGTCTTTCATTTTTTAAATAAAATAAACATATATATATACAACAATTTCGGGGACCCCCTGCAGTATCCCCGCGGACCCCCTAGTGGTTTGAAGACCCTGGTATAGACAGTATATACACACATGCTTTTTCCGGGCCTGAGGCGCCACTGCCCTGGGGGGTGGAAAACGTGGGCGGGGGGGGGGGGGGGGTCGAAAACCCGAAGAACGAGGGTCCTAATCAATAGCAAAAAAGTCTTTTTGGGGGGTGAACTACTCCTTTAAGTTCGGTTCAGGTCATTTTGACCCGTTTTACATTTTCATTAAAAAAAAAAAAAAAAAAGATAGAAGGTAATTTTTTTTATCCACCTGAAACTCGCTGTACTGGCCTTAAAGATTCTTCTGTGATGAAGATGCAGAAAAAAGTGCACTACACCCATGCTGCACCCTGAACTTAAGGTAGCAGATCTACAAGCTCACAGCGTACGTACTGCTCTGTGAGCTTGTCCAATAGCATCCAGCTGCAGACTCACAGGCCACGTGAGAGTTGATATGTGAGTGCTGCTGTGTGAGGACCGGAAGTCCCCTCCTCTCCTCTCCTCTCCTCTCCTCTCCTCTCCTCTCCTCTCCTCTCCTCTCCTCCAGCCTCAGGTCTTAATGGGTTAATGTAGTAATGCCCCCCTCTAAACTCTATAAACAACACTAATAATATTGATGAGGTTTTAATTAGTTGTGATGTTTTGTCATGTGTTTTCTCACAGATTCCTGTTCACTCTCACTGGATGTGAACACAGCGTACAACGAGCTCTCCCTGTCAGAGGAGGACAGGAAGATGACTAGAACACAACACCAAGGTTACTCTGATCATCCACATAGATTCACCTATTGTCCTCAGGTGTTGAGTAAAGAGAGTCTGTGTGAAGGTGGGAGGTCCTACTGGGAAGTGGAATGGAGTGGAGGGGTCTATATAGCAGTCTGTTATAAAGACACCAACAGACAGGGCGGTGAGTCATTGTTTGGAGACAATAGCAAGTCATGGTGTTTACTTTGCTATGAAGGAAGCTACACGTTCAGACACAACAATGTTGAGACTGCAGTGTCAGTACGTGGTCCCTCCAGAGTGGGGGTGTACCTGGATCACAGTGCAGGGACTCTGTCATTTTACAGTGTTACTGACACCATGACCCTCATCCATACAGTTCACACCACCTTCACACAACCTCTGTATGCAGGGATAGGGGTTGGGTTTGGAGCTACAGCAGAGCTGTGTAAGATGTGGTAGAGAGAGAGAGAGAGAGAGAGAGGGGCAGACGGACGGACGGGGGGGTGAGACAGACAGACAGACAGACAGACAGACAGGGGGGGGGGGAGACAGACAGACAGACAGACAGACAGATGGGGGGGGGGGGGTGAGAAAGACAGACAGACAGACAGACAGACGGGGGGGGGGGGGGGTGAGACAGACAGACAGACAGGGGGGCAGATGGACGGGGGGTGAGACAGACAGACGGGGGGGGGGGGGGGTGAGACAGACAGACAGGGGGTGAGACAGACAGACGGGGGGGGGGGGGGGTGAGACAGACAGACGGGGTGAGACAGACAGACGGGGTGTGAGACAGACAGACAGACGGGGGGGGGGGGGGGGGTGAGACAGACAAACAGACAGATAGGGGGGGGGGGGGGGGGGTTAGGTGCTGCAGAAGTACTCGTACATTTTGGACTTGAGTAAAAGTAGAAATACCACAATGTAGAAATAACTGTTACCAGCGTTCTGAATTCTACTTGTTCAAAAGTATTAGTGTCAAAATATACTCAAGTAGCAAAAGTAAAAGTACTTGTTATGCAGAATGTATTTCAGAAACATATATAATCATGTTATTAAATAAAACTACTATTGTTGCCCGAGTTTATGGTTTGGCCATTCGAAAATAGCAGATCTACTGCAAGCTCACAACGCGGGGCCATTTGACGTGTTGTGAGCTTGTAGATCTGCTATTTATTTATAATTATTATTATTATTTTTTTTATATATATTTTCACTATTTCTGAATAGTTTTGAATGTTTGTAAACACGCCCATATATGGACCAATGCTCTACAGCAGTGGTTCTCAAAGTGTGGTCCAGGGACCCTCAGGATCCCTTGAGGAGGTTCTAAATGGACCTTTAAATGTCTGTAACTCAGAGTGTACAAATGGAACCAAATGGACCCTTACAGGTCTGTAACTCTGAGAGTGTACAAATGCAACCAAAGGACCCTTACGGCTCTGTAACTCTGAGAGTGTACAAATGGCAGTGTAGACCCTTACAGCTCTGTAACTCAGTGTGTACACATGGAACCAAATGGACCCTTACAGCTCTGTAACTCAGTGTGTACACATGGAACCAAATGGACCCTTACAGGTCTGTAACTCTGAGAGTGTACATATGGAACCAAATGGACCCTTACAGGTCTGTAACTCAGAGTGTACAAATGGAACCAAATGGACCCTTACAGGTCTGTAACTCAGAGTGTACAAATGGAACCAAATGGACCCTTACAGCTCTGTAACTCTGAGAGTGTACACATGGAACCAAATGGACCCTTACAGCTCTGTAACTCTGAGAGTGTACACATGGAACCAAATAGACCCTTACAGGTCTGTAACTCTGAGAGTGTACATATGGAACCAAATGGACCCTTACAGGTCTGTAACTCTGAGAGTGTACATATGGAACCAAATGGACCCTTACAGGTCTGTAACTCTGAGAGTGTACATATGGAACCAAATGGACCCTTACAGGTCTGTAACTCTGAGAGTGTACACATGGAACCAAATGGACCCTTACAGCTCTGTAACTCTGAGAGTGTACACATGGAACCAAATGGACCCTTACAGCTCTGTAACTCTGAGAGTGTACACATGGAACCAAATGGACCCTTACAGCTCTGTAACTCTGAGAGTGTACAAATGGAACCAAATGGACCCTTACAGGTCTGTAACTCTGAGAGTGTACAAATGGAACCAAATGGACCCTTTCGGCTCTGTGACTCTGAGAGTGTACACATGGAACCAAATGGACCCTTACGGCTCTTTAACTCAGAGTTACAGAGCCGTTTCCTCAACCAGCTTCAAGGGTTGGCCAATCAGGGTTGTATGCTTGGGGCACGTGGTTTCTGTAGGCTTGGGGCAAGTGGTCTCTGTAGGCTTGGGGCACGTGGTTTGGGGCAATGACGTAGAAATGAAAGCTCTTCCTGAAATCCCAGACTCTCTTCCCAAAACGAAGTGTGTGATAGAGGCTAGCAACGCCAGGCAAGCACTTTGCTGAACTTAGTCCAGTTGTCTGGCACAGAGCCAGACATCTGGACAGCTTTATTGTCTGGAAATGAGTTAAAAAGATAAAAGTTGTTAAAATGTGACAGTGTGAGTATCAGGATGGAATGACAACATTGATGATGTCATAAATGTACACACTGTATTTAATGTACCTGATACTCTCTGCACCTTAAAGGAGTAGTTCACCCCTGAAAATACGAACAAATATTATTGAACTCAATTATGCTTCCCTGTCATTATACCATGTTCAACATGATTATATTTATACCTTAATACCATGTACTATACAACATGATATGTATTATCCTTGTGCCTTAACTAACATCCAGTATCTAACATTTACAATGTAGACATTTAACAGATGCGCTTAATCCATAGTGATTTACAATAAACAAGGACAACACAAGGTAATATGACAAATTCAGACAGTAATCTAGGATCATACTGTAGGTTAACCTAGAAGTATGATTCTATGCTCAAGCATCTCAGGTAAATACTGGATAGATATACTATGTGTAAATATGTATATACATATACATTGTTGTTGTTTTATTGATCTCTCTCCCCACCCCTCCTTCCCTCTACCTTCTTTATGTAAATAAGTAAAACGAGCTTATACAGTTTTACACTGTAAACCTGTGATGTGACAACAGGCCTACAAATGATTCTGATTCTTGTTACAATAGGCCTATTGTCTATACATTGTAATTGATTAGCCTTCAAAACCTGCTGTATTCACAATGCTCTGGGAGCTTTTCTAAGGGTTAAACATCCAATAGAATGTATATTGATGATATGCAGTAAGTGTCCTTTTTTAATATTAAAGTGTTTGTTTTTTGTTTTTAAAATATGTGTTTTAAATATTGTTTTTTAAGGATTGTGAACGATAGGCAAATAACATTAGCATTTTGCTTCTGCCTAATCCTGTTTTTGGTCAACATTTCAATTGCTTGTTTCAAAACACCATCCCGGTTCCAGCAGTGGAAGCCTGTGATTGGCTGAACCGCAGGTAGGGAGCGCTCCGTTGTGTTCCCCTGGACCGTGCGGAGGGGCCGAAAGTCGGGGGCTGAAGATTTACTATTCTGTCCATAACGGCACATAAGTCGGTAACAGCGCTGAGTCTGCTCGTGCTGAAAACAAGCGCTCCGCCCTTGGTCCATTGTTGGAACCGGGATGGTGTTTTGATTCACACATTTCAATTTTGTATGTTTTTCATTCATCTTAAAAAGAACCAACATTTTTAATCATTCATTTTTCATTGTATTTATTTCAGTTTTGAGGGTTTGTCAAAGTGCACTGAGGTTCAGCCTGTGAACTGCTCTGTTTTACCACAAATGTTACCATTTCCTCTCTTTATGTTATACTATTGCTCTGCCCTGTATTACTGAGTTTAAAATAAAACAATTGTCTATGAGAGAATGAGAGCTGAATTCTTCCAGGGAAGTTTTAAAGGTTAAACTTCCTCGCGACCGCAGTTTTCCCGGTGAACCTGAGCGCAACGGTGGGGGCGCGGGAGCCGATGATGGAGAGGCTTTTATAAAATGAGAGGCACTCTTATCTTGCCGTTATCGTAAGAGACTCGTCGTCAATTGCAAGATATTTAAAAGTTATTTGGGGCCATGATAACCTCTTCTTCCCACTACTAGACTTATGTTTGTGTTATTGTTTACAACCACAATTATTCACGTGTGGAAAGATCGTGTTCCACTAGTTTTACTAGTAGGCTAGTGTAGGCTTAGAAGCCTTTTCAGAAGTTAATTTAATGTTTTCCATTTAATGATTTCCTTTATCCTCATCTAATCTTGTGCTAATGCACGCAACTGTTTTTGCCAAGTTTTAAGGCTTAAGGCCTCTCCATACTTCGACAGAACCGAACTTTTCGGTTGAAAAATAAACTTTTTTATTTTTTATCTTTTACGAAAAAAAAGCGTCGGATGTTCATACTTCGCTCCTGTTCGGAGGGTTCGGGGAAAAGCGTACAGTACACCACGCTGCGTGTGGTGTAGGAGGCGGCGAGGCGCATTGTGAGGAGAAAGAGAACAGGAGAGAAGAGAGAGAGAGAGAGAACAACAGCAGCGACGGCGGAGATGGAAAAGTTGGAAGCGGTGGCACGTTGTGGAGGTTATGGAGGAGGAGGAAGACGAGGAGGCAGAGGAGGAGGAGGATTTTGCCTCCTCCGAGCCACTGCAGCTGGATGAACAGCTTTGGGACAGTGTTGTGGCCACTAGCATCACCCGTCTTCTTGTGAACACATACGTGATCCAACCGACCAATCACGTTTGCCGTTTCACCGAACTAGATTTCGGCGAGTCACAACATCTCGTTGTGCAAATTTCAGAGCTATTGTTCGGAGAAAAAGCATTCCAGAACTTTCGAGGAATTTAATTTTATTGTTGAAAAGGACCTTTTGACCGAAAACGGCGGTTTCGGTCAAAGTATGGACAGGCCTTTAGTAGGCTTTTCAGAAGTTAATTTAATGTTTTCCATTTAATTATTTCCTTTATCATCATCTTGCGCTAATGCACGCAACTGTTTTCTCCAGGTTTTAAGGTCTTATTTTATTGTTTCTCATAAGCTTGCAACCCTCCTTGCCCATCGGCCCCCACCGTTGCGCTCAGGTTCAGAGCATTTCAGTTGAACCAGTGCCGGTTCAACTTTCTTGGAACCTTGGTTCGTTCTTGTGAACCGGCTTGCGTTTCCACCAGATTGAACCAGATTGAACCAGATTGAACCAGAGGAACCAAGGCTTTTGTGGTTCCTGTTCGGAACCAACTTTTACGGTTCGGAACCAACTCGGTTCTCGGTGGAAATGCTCACCTCTGGTTCATCCCATAGGTGGGAGTAAGAACTAGAACCGGTTCTTTGCCGGTGGAAAAGGCCCCAGTGAGCAAAACCTCAGCGAACAAAGCCTGATCTTGCATCAGATCGCTATAGCTAGCCTTTAGCCATCCAAGAACCCAACTCTGGTCCACTGACATAAGACATTATGGACCCAGTTTAGTCGGGGGCCGTAAGGATATCTCGTGCTAATCAGTCTAAAAGCACGAAACTTTGCACAGATGTAGCTCAGGGCATGCTCTAATGATTTAGCCAGGGCGGCCGAGTCGGCGACCTTCGGAGTCGCCACAGCGGCAAAATCAAGTTGGGCTCCCATTGACTTTCTATACAGGAGGAAAATACCCAGAAAACCTTTTTTTTCTGGTTATTTAAGTAGGATCTGAGGGGTCTAAGTAGGGGTTTGTCATGATGCTGAATCCATTGCAAGCATTTGTTTTCCACAAAAAACATTCCTTGGGCTAGAAATGGCCTCAGAAAATGATGCATGTATGGGTGAGCATTCATGTTAGTCGGAGGCCTTAGTTTTTTTTTTTCTCGTGCTAATCAGTCTAAAAGCGCCATATTTTGCACAGATGTAGCTCAGGGCATGCTCTAATGATTTAGCTAGGGCGCCCGAGTCGGCGACCAGAAAACACCCCAAAAACTCTGAAAAGTGATGACTCATGACTTTTCATCACTAAACCATCGTTTTCTGAGGCCATTTGTAGCCCAAGGAATGTTTTTTGTGCAAAACAAATGCTTGCAATGGATTCAGCATCATGACAAACCCCTAGTTAGACCCCTCACATCCTACTTAAATACCCAGAAAAAAGGTGTTTTTCTGGGTATTTTCCTCCTGTATAGAAAGTCGATGGGAGCCCAACTTGATTTGGCCGCTGTGGCGACCCCGAAGGTCGCCGACTCGGGCGCCCTAGCTAAATCATTAGAGCATACCCTGGGCTACATCTGTGCAAAATTTCGCGCTTTTAGACTAATTAGCGCGAGATTACCATGTCATCTCCCTTAGGCCCCCGACTAGCTGGAATGTTGGCCAGTTAACCTCACCCATCTAATCTGTATCCCTCAACTGCTTCATGGTACGGCCCCATCGGTGTGTGGACCGCCATGGGTTCTGATTATAGAGTGTAGTTTTTCTTTAGATCCTTCTTTTTAAGCCCCTGATATGCTGCAACCAAACATTGGGACGCACCAAAACCTGTTGAATTGTCTCTCAGATCTGGGTTCTGTTTGGGAGAGTCAACATGTGGCACAGGCCATCTGTAATGAGTTGGAGCAATGTAGAAAGGTCATCTCATTATCTCTTTATTTTCTCTTGATAACACTTGCATTAGTGGTGATTTCAGGCCTTTAGGGTCTGAAATCCCAGACACACCGTTTTGCTTTCATGCAGCTCTTTCACATTGTGTGCTGGGAGGATCACAGTTAACTGGGACCTGAGCACCATTCAGCATAGTAAAGCCCTTTGCACACAGGCGCGTTTAACCGCACGGATAAAACGGACAATATAATTTTTTGAAAAGAAAACAATGATTCTCTATGACCTCATGCACAGCGGCTCCGAATTAGCTGTGCGACGAGTGGCTGCCGCCGTGCGTTTTTTTCTCGATCGAAACCAGTTTGATTTGTGCGTCTTGTCGCATGCGGTAAAAAACTCATCACTCCTTTTATGACTCCGCAGCGCCGATTCCGCACAGCCTTGCACACCAAATCCAATGCGTTTTATTCATGCCGCAAACGAAAAAAACGCAACTGTCCTGTGTGCAAAGGGCTTTAGAATTTCACTAGTACGGGGCATCCGGTGGCCTACTGGTCAAGGCACATACCACATAGGCACCACCACATAGGCATGGTTGCCGCGGCGTAGAGGTCGACGAGGTCTTTGAGCTCTGTCACTGTCTGGTCATAAGACAACAGCAGGCATGTGCACACATAGACATCAAAGGGGGCTTGAGCCCCTGCCTTTTTATCCATCTGTAAAATCACCTGATATGAGACATACTGTACTTCTTTTTTTAAACTGAACTTATGAATTCCAGATGTCTCAGTCATCTTTATCTTGATGCAGTGCTTAATTTGAGGGGGAACATGTTCCCCCACCTCTTTGATTGGATCTGGGACCTTCCCTGTCAATCAAAAATAGTGCTGTTTGGTCATCTATGTTTTCATCCTTCCAAATAGAGACCTTTTTGGCTGCAGCATTTTTATTTACTTTATATTTTCATGTTTTTGTTCAGTTTCTTGTAATGCCTCTGATGTGGTGCTTCATAGGTGACAGTGACACACAATGGACAAGCTATACACAGTACACACACACATACATGGTGACATAGTTTTGTTAACAATGAAAACAATATATTTTTAATACACCAGTTATTCAGAAAAAATTGATAGATAAGATTGTCTACTAGTGTTCTGATGGCCACATATGTTGCTGTTAATGTTATACTAGGTGCATAAATTTAGGTCAAAAAGATTTTTTAAAAAGAAGGGAAAAAAAGAACCCTGCAACAGTTTACAAGGCCCGCAGCCTGTGCACACAGAACCAGGGATCCGGTACCTATTTATTTACAAATTAAGCACACTGTGCAAGAGAAACAGGTTCCCTCTTTGACTTCTCTTTTCACCCACACTACGTATGAGGAACGTTGGAAACCACAAACTTCCTGTCAGCCTTAAAAACAACTGCTTGCTTCTACCTTCCAGCAGCTTTGAATGCAACAGAGATGGTAATTTAATTTAGTTTAGAATTTAAGATTCAGGAAATTCCAAAGTGTACATAAATCATATGCATAGACATTCTTCTTTCACACAGACACACAGCTAAACCCGTGTTGTTTTCTTCTTCTTCTCTCCTCCACACATACGCTTTCAGTCTCACTTCCTTTATACACTACAGACTGGTTTAACCAGTTTTCACATGCACACTCATGCTCCCACGTGAACTCACATGAACTGACACACACACACACACACACACACACACACACACACACACACACACACTGAGTCAGTATGTGTTATTATCAGGATGTCACATGTTACTGTATGATCTTCATCAGTCAGTCATGTTTCCATAAACATATTCAAAAATAGGAAGCGATTTATCAGAAATGCACATTAAGACAAAGGAAATTTAGCCTGTTTCCATTTGCAGGTGTCATTCGAATTAGCGACGGTCACATGAGCCCTAATAGACAGTTGACATGATTTTTATATAGTTAAGACAGTAGGATGGGTCCTAACATGATGATGTAATATCGTGACCTCAAGTGGTCACCTCATGGGCTGAGATGACCTTTATCAGTGGACAGAACACAACAGAGTTGTTGACATGATGGTGTAATCTTGTTGTTGACGGCTCCTGCCGTCACCCCATAGGGATAAAGATTGTTTACTTAAAGACACTTGTCCAGTGTCAAGGCTGTTTAAATAACAATGTTAGAATAACATTTTTTTTTTTTTTGAACACAGAGTGGCAAACAGCACAATTAATAGATGATCTGTTATGTACAGTAGTTTGACCTTTAGACAAAATTGTTACAAAATATTGTATTAATATTATATTAATAATATTAACCAAACTTTTCCAACAACCAGAACGTCATAATTTATTCACATTTATTGGCTGACCCGTTTCCATTCACAAATGTGCATTTCGTTTTTTCGATAAAGCTTCAAAACCCACCTCCAAGTGCATAAATGTTTTGCGGATAATGAAAGTTTAATGCACATTAACAGGCTTCATGGAAACGCTACTATTGACACAGAAACATCCTGGAGGTTAAGGCCCATTCCCACTGGGCCAGATGAACAGATATTTTTTATCTGTATCTTACCATTCACTTGAATGGAGACAGATATTTGTTATCTGTTTATCTGGCCCAGTGGGAATGGGCCTTTAGACTGATTATTCCAGGGCCAGAAAGTCAATTTAATGTGTTATGTTTTTGTTGCTTATCCTCTTTCTCTGTGTCTGCGTCGCACTGAGGAAAGAACACCCATCGAAAACACACACAAGTATGTTTTCTTTTTTTCCCCCCACTGCACAGTGACGTCTAGTCGTCTACATAACAGCAGTGTTTCAGAATGCCAGGCAGCAAGTCAACACATGCTGGTGAGCCACTATCACTGCTGGTTGGCAGTCAATGTGTTCTAGGCTATAAACAACACTATCATTGTACAGTCAATGTGTTCTAGGCTATAAGCTACACTATCATTGTACAGTCAATGTGTTCTAGGCTATAAGCTACACTATCATTGTACAGTCAATGTGTTCTAGGCTATAAGCTACACTATCATTGTACAGTCAATGTGTTCTAGGCTATAAGCTACACTATCATTGTACAGTCAATGTGTTCTAGGCTATAAGCTACACTATCATTGTACAGTCAATGTGTTCTAGGATATAAGCTACTTGTAATCATGCCATGGACCGTTGGTGGGCTGAGATGAATCAGTTACTGGGAAATCTGAGGTCAAGAAAGGTCACAGAAAAGACAGTTTGAATGTCAAGAAGAGAGAAGGTATAATCATTATTAGGAAATGTGGCAGTTTAACTCACTCATACATGTAACACATCACTATAGTATCAGTTAACATGAGTTTAATGTGTGTATTCATTACATGTAACACATCACTATAGTATCAGTTAACATGAGTTTAATGTGTTTATTCATTACATGTAACACATCACTATAGTAGTAGGGTCTCAACCTGAGGTTCTGTGACCATCGTCTGGGAAGGATGGTTTGATGATTGATTTGACCTCTATGGACACTTTATAAAAGATTTAGCTCCCAGGTCCCTCGCAGAAATGCCAGCAAAATGTTTGACAGCTAGGGTAATTTTCAGTCTCATTCACTTACAATACACTACACTATAAAGGCAAAAATGACTCCCAAAAAATCTGCTTTAAGTGGGATGTGAGGAGTAAAAATAGGGGTGTTTAATTATTCTGAATCCATTGGAAGCATTTGTTTTGCATGAAAAACATTCCTTGGACTAAGAACGGCCAACAAATCTATGGTTTAGTGATGAGTCATCAATTTTCACAGTCTTTTGGGGTCCATTCCTTGGGCTTTTGGGGCCCAAGGAATGTTTTCATGCAAAACAAATGCTTCCAATGGATTCAGAGTAATTAAACACCCCTATTTTGACCCCCCACATCCCACTTAAAGCAGATATTTTGGGAGTCATTTTTGCCTTTATAGTGTAGTGTATAGTAAGTGAATGAGACTGAAAATTACCCTAGCTGTCAAACATTTTGCTGGCATTTCTGCGAGGGACATGGGGTCTAAATCTTTTATAAAGGGTCCATAGAGGTCAAATCAATCATCAAACCATCCTTCCCAGAGGATGGTCACAGAACCTCAGGTTGAGACCCTACTATAGTATCAGTTAACATGAGTTTAATGTGTTTATTCATTACATGTAACACATCACTATAGTATCAGTTAACATGAGTTTAATGTGTTTATTCATTACATGTAACACATCACTATAGTATCAGTTAACATGAGTTTAATGTGTTTATTCATTACATGTAACACATCACTATAGTATCAGTTAACATGAGTTTAATGTGTTTATTCATTACAGTACATGTAACACATCACTATAGTATCAGTTAACATGAGTTTAATGTGTTTATTCATTACATGTAACACACCACTATAGTATCAGTTAACATGAGTTTAATGTGTTTATTCATTACATGTAACACATCACTATAGTATCAGTTAACATGAGTTTAATGTGTTTATTCATTACATGTAACACATCACTATAGCATCAGTTAACATGAGTTTAATGTGTTTATTATTCATTACAGTAACACATCACTATAGCATCAGTTAACATGAGTTTAATGTGTTTATTCATTACATGTAAACATCACTATAGCATCAGTTAACATGAGTTTAATGGCATGTGTTTACTCACTCATACATAGGGTGACCGGTGACCAGATCCAAACTGTTCATTTGAGGGACACAGAAGTACCACTTGTGTGGGACAAAGTGGGATTAAATGCGTTAATGTCATATTCGACTATGTGCTTAATACATTATATTGATATTTATCATGTTATTTTAACAGGCTTAAAACATATCTTTATACCATTTCACTTTTGTTTGTCAACAATGCAGCAGCAGATCCTTCTGAACATTGTCTCTATAAAAAATAAAATAAAAAATAAAAAGCATAGCCTACCCTATAACGTATTCACATGCTGCTAGAGCAGTGCTGTGTCCAGTGTGGTCCTGGTCCAGTCTAGCTTGCTGTGAGCTCATGTTAACAGCTTCAGCAACAAGTGCACCTATCAACACCTGCACATTTATTTATTACTGCAGCCTGCCAGTCACAATGTGGGACAGTGTCTCAGTTTGGGACATCTGGTCTCCCTACTAATACAGTACATGTAAACACATCAGTGTGGTATCAGTTAACACGAGTTTAATGTGGAAGGATGGATAAAGTAAGAGCAACAGATCAGTGGTTAGTTATCTGGACCACTGGCATATTTAGAGCAATTTTCAAGGACCCACCCTACCTTTAACTAATCTTATAGTCTCTATATCCCCACCCAACACAGCAGTGGTCCCCAGGTTGATTCTTAGTCAGGATGGTGGTCCCAGTGGTCCCTGCTTCACAATCAGTTGAAAACCCCTGATAATAGGTTGATAATAGAACAGTGAAGTCATGACGTGACTCGCTCATCCCCCGGTTTCACGGAAGTAATTCTCTATGGAGAATAACATTGAGTCATCTTAAATTGTCTCATATAAGCATTGTGGTCCGATATTGTTGGCGAGGTGGCTCTGTATGGTTTATGATAGTCAGTCACTCATAAGTGATAAAGCCTGTTTCTAGCGAAAATGTAACTAATTCGGCGACAGTAACATTAGCGTTTTTTCACCATCAGTTGATTCATATCAATATGAGTCAAACCGCTGAGATCATTTGTTTATAATTGGAACACAGTTCTTATATGACGCGATATGAAAAAGGTCTATGGGAATTCAGAATGGGGGAAGAAAACCGCGAACCAGGTAGGATGTGTAAATTACATCACACTTCACTACTCTATATTGTACATACATGATGGGTTTGTTGCCATTCTCAGCATGCAATCATTATGAGGGTGTGACACCATGCGTTGTGACCTATATAGTAAATGAGCTACTGCTACGCTGTATTCACATGACAATGTGGAAAACAGGCTTAAAAAGGACCGTTACACCACAGGAAGCAGCTGCACTGCAGAGCTCTGACTCATTATAACTGTAGAAAAGGTTCTGTGTAAACTACTCTGCTTAGTTGAAATGTCCATGTCTGTATCATGACTATTATTCTAAACTACTCACTGCTTAGCTTTAAAGTTACAATGGATGTTTATTCTATTCTTATTTAATGACTGCTGGATCATTAATGGTAAGCAAATCATTCCTTTTGTTACTTACAGGATTACTCTGAATAACACTGATTTTCTCTAAATGATATTTATGCATAATAAGGGGCTTAAGACGACTACAACCATCCTGCAAATGTCCTTACTAAATAATTATAACCAGGGTCTAACTAAGCAATCTGCATAAAATACACTCTGGACTAGAAGTTTATTCAAGATGCTGCTTCCCATGCATACAATAGTACACACAGACTCATCCCTTGGTTAGATCACCCTGCATGGTGTAAACGTTGTGGAGGTGTGAACTTGGGTGTTGTTTTGCATCGATGCATGTCTGTGCGTGTGAGAAGCCCGACACTGCCAGAAATAAGATACAGGACGGCGTGAGCCTGTGTGACCGGCAGGGCCGGACACAACCAGTAGTACTAGGATGGCATGAAGACATGTCACAACCAGTAGTACTAGGATGGCATGAAGACATGTCACAACCAGTAGTACTAGAGTGACATGAAGACATGACACAACCAGTAGTACTAGGATGGCATGAAGACATGTCACAACCAGTAGTACTAGAGTGACATGAAGACATGTCACAACCAGTAGTACTAGAGTGGCATGAAGACATGTCACAACCAGTAGTACTAGAGTGGCATGAAGACATGTCACAACCAGTAGTACTAGAGTGGGCATGAAGACATGTCACAACCAGTAGTACTAGAGTGACATGAAGACATGTCACAACCAGTAGTACTAGAGTGGCATGAAGACATGTCACAACCAGTAGTACTAGAGTGGCATGAAGACATGACACAACCAGTAGTACTAGAGTGGCATGAAGACATGTCACAACCAGTAGTACTAGAGTGGCATGAAGAGATGTCACAACCAGTAGTACTAGAGTGGCATGAAGAGATGACACAACCAGTAGTACTAGAGTGGGCATGAAGACATGTCACAACCAGTAGTACTAGAGTGGCATGAAGACATGTCACAACCAGTAGTACTAGAGTGGCATGAAGACATGTCACAACCAGTAGTACTAGAGTGGCATGAAGACATGTCACAACCAGTAGTACTAGAGTGGCATGAAGACATGTCACAACCAGTAGTACTAGAGTGGCATGAAGACATGTCACAACCAGTAGTACTAGAGTGACATGAAGACATGTCACAACCAGTAGTACTAGAGTGGACATGAAGAGATGTCACAACCAGTAGTACTAGAGTGGGCATGAAGACATGTCACAACCAGTAGTACTAGAGTGGACATGAAGAGATGTCACAACCAGTAGTACTAGAGTGGCATGAAGACATGTCACAACCAGTAGTACTAGAGTGGCATGAAGACATGTCACAACCAGTAGTACTAGAGTGGACATGAAGAGATGTCACAACCAGTAGTACTAGAGTGGGCATGAAGACATGTCACAACCAGTAGTACTAGAGTGGACATGAAGAGATGTCACAACCAGTAGTACTAGAGTGGCATGAAGACATGTCACAACCAGTAGTACTAGAGTGGACATGAAGACATGACACAACCAGTAGTACTAGAGTGGCATGAAGACATGTCACAACCAGTAGTACTAGAGTGGACATGAAGACATGACACAGCCAGTAGTACTAGAGTGGACATGAAGACATGACACAACCAGTAGTACTAGGATGGGCATGAAGACATGTCACAACCAGTAGTACTAGAGTGGGCATGAAGACATGTCACAACCAGTAGTACTAGAGTGGCATGAAGACATGTCACAACCAGTAGTACTAGAGTGGCATGAAGACATGACACAACCAGTAGTACTAGAGTGGCATGAAGACATGTCACAACCAGTAGTACTAGAGTGGGCATGAAGACATGTCACAACCAGTAGTACTAGAGTGGCATGAAGACATGTCACAACCAGTAGTACCAGTAAGACTCCCTAATCGGGACCCTATCTCCACAAATAGGCCAAAAGTTTGTTTTACCAATTATCAAGACATACGGGCAGTTGACAGTTTGCTATGGTTACTCATTGAAGTTGAATCTCCATATATGGAGATAACCTACGCATCACACTAAGTCTGACCTCACCAGCCCATATTTGGGCATGAGCAACTTATGTCTCCATATATGGAGATATGATGACATCACACAGTCCTCAGCCGATGATGTGGCGTGATGTCATACAATACACAAACGAGCCCTACAGTATAAAGGGGCAATTCTTGCCAGGAAAGAAGCATTTCTTCGACTCAGACCTTATCGCCAGGGTTGGCTTATAGCAGCTGTCGGTAGGACCATATATGGATTCTGTTAGTGTGGATCTCCTAACAGGGCATCATCTGGGATACAATCCCTTTTATGCCCATATATGGAGATCCCTAACAGAATCCCTTTCATGCCCATATATGGAGATCCCTAACAGAATCCCTTTTATGCCCATATATGGAGATCCCTAACAGCATCCCTTTTATGCCCATATATGGAGATCACTAACAGCTAACAGAATCCCTTTTATGCCCATATATGGAGATCCCTAACAGAATCCCTTTTATGCCCATATATGGAGATCCCTAACAGAATCCCTTTTATGCCCATATATGGAGATCCCTAACAGAATCCCTTTTATGCCCATATATGGAGAATCCCTTTTATGCCCATATATGGAGATCCCTAACAGAATCCCTTTTATGCCCATATATGGAGATCCCTAACAGAATCCCTTGTATGCCCATATATGGAGATCCCTAACAGAATCCCTTTTATGCCCATATATGGAGATCCCTAACAGAATCCCTTTTATGCCCATATATTATGGAGAAATCCCTGCTCTGAGTATCTGACATCAGTGTGATGTCACCTGTTTATGCCCATATATGGAGATCCCTGCTCTGCGTATCTGGTTGCTATGGTAAACAGTTGGTTGCTAGGGTAAAAAAACATGGTTGCTATGGTAAACAGTTGGTTGCTAGGGTAAACAGTTGGTTGCTAGGGTAAAACCATGGTTGCTAAGGTGGTTGCTAACGTACACTAACAGACCAGCAACAACAGACTGTTGCCACAGCAACGTACACAAAGGTTTGTGTACACATGTGGTGTGATGTCATACTGATGCGGAGATATGAGCAGGGCAAAGGTGTGACGTGTGACGTGTGACCGACGGACGGACGGACGGACGGACGGACGGACGGACGGACGGCCGGTGGAGGTTTTCATAGTAAACTGCTCCCTGACGGTCGCAATAAGCGACCGTTGGTCGCTTATCTCCACAAATAGGCCAAAAGTTTGTTTTACCAATCATCAAGACATACGGGCAGTTGACAGTTTGCCATGGTTACTCATTGAAGTTGAATCTCCATATATGGAGATAACCTACGCATCACACTAAGTCTGACCTCACCAGCCCATATTTGGGCATGAGCAACTTATGTCTCCATATATGGAGATATGATGACATCACACAGTCCTCAGCCGATGATGTGGCGTGATGTCATACAATACACAAACGAGCCCTACAGTATAAAGGGGCAATTCTTGCCAGGAAAGAAGCATTTCTTCGACTCAGACCTTATCGCCAGGGTTGGCTTATAGCAGCTGTCGGTAGGACCATATATGGATTCTGTTAGTGTGGATCTCCTAACAGGGCATCATCTGGGATACAATCCCTTTTATGCCCATATATGGAGATCCCTAACAGAATCCCTTTCATGCCCATATATGGAGATCCCTAACAGAATCCCTTTTATGCCCATATATGGAGATCCCTAACAGCATCCCTTTTATGCCCATATATGGAGATCACTAACAGCTAACAGAATCCCTTTTATGCCCATATATGGAGATCCCTAACAGAATCCCTTTTATGCCCATATATGGAGATCCCTAACAGAATCCCTTTTATGCCCATATATGGAGATCCCTAACAGAATCCCTTTTATGCCCATATATGGAGATCCCTAACAGAATCCCTTTTATGCCCATATATGGAGATCCCTAACAGAATCCCTTGTATGCCCATATATGGAGATCCCTAACAGAATCCCTTTTATGCCCATATATGGAGATCCCTAACAGAATCCCTTTTATGCCCATATATTATGGAGAAATCCCTGCTCTGAGTATCTGACATCAGTGTGATGTCACCTGTTTATGCCCATATATGGAGATCCCTGCTCTGCGTATCTGGTTGCTATGGTAAACAGTTGGTTGCTAGGGTAAAAAAACATGGTTGCTATGGTAAACAGTTGGTTGCTAGGGTAAACAGTTGGTTGCTAGGGTAAAACCATGGTTGCTAAGGTGGTTGCTAACGTACACTAACAGACCAGCAACAACAGACTGTTGCCACAGCAACGTACACAAAGGTTTGTGTACACATGTGGTGTGATGTCATACTGATGCGGAGATATGAACAGGGCAAAGGTGTGACGTGTGACCGACGGACGGACGGACGGACGGACGGACGGACGGACGGCCGGTGGAGGTTTTCATAGTAAACTGCTCCCTGACGGTCGCAATAAGCGACCGTTGGTCGCTTATCTCCACAAATAGGCCAAAAGTTTGTTTTACCAATCATCAAGACATACGGGCTGTTGACAGTTTGCCATGGTTACTCATTGAAGTTGAATCTCCATATATGGAGATAACCTACCTCACCAGCCCATATTTGGGCATGAGCAACTTATGTCTCCATATATGGAGATATGATGACATCACACAGTCCTCAGCCGATGATGTGGCGTGATGTCATACAATACACAAACGAGCCCTACAGTATAAAGGGGCAATTCTTGCCAGGAAAGAAGCATTTCTTCGACTCAGACCTTATCGCCAGGGTTGGCTTATAGCAGCTGTCGGTAGGACCATATATGGATTCTGTTAGTGTGGATCTCCTAACAGGGCATCATCTGGGATACAATCCCTTCTATGCCCATATATGGAGATCCCTAACAGAATCCCTTTCATGCCCATATATGGAGATCCCTAACAGAATCCCTTTTATGCCCATATATGGAGATCCCTAACAACATCCCTTTTATGCCCATATATGGAGATCCCTAACAGAATCCCTTTTATGCCCATATATGGAGATCCCTAACAGAATCCCTTTTATGCCCATATATGGAGATCCCTAACAGAATCCCTTTTATGCCCATAAATGGAGATCCCTAACAGAATCCCTTTTATGCCCATATATGGAGATCCCTAACAGAATCCCTTTTATGCCCATATATGGAGATCCCTAACAGAATCCCTTGTATGCCCATATATGGAGATCCCTAACAGAATCCCTTTTATGTCCATATATGGAGATCCCTAACAGAATCCCTTTTATGCCCATATATTATGGAGAAATCCCTGCTCTGAGTATCTGACATCAGTGTGATGTCACCTGTTTATGCCCATATATGGAGATCCCTGCTCTGCGTATCTGGTTGCTATGGTAAACAGTTGGTTGCTAGGGTAAAAAAACATGGTTGCTATGGTAAACAGTTGGTTGCTAGGGTAAACAGTTGGTTGCTAGGGTAAAACCATGGTTGCTAAGGTGGTTGCTAACGTACACTAACAGACCAGCAACAACAGACTGTTGCCACAGCAACATACACAAAGGTTTGTGTACACATGTGGTGTGATGTCATACTGAAGATATATGACATCACACCGTACACAAACAAAGGTGTGACGTGTGACCGACGGACGGACGGACGGACGGACGGACGGCCGGCCGGTGGAGGTTTTCATAGTAAACTGCTCCCTGACGGTCGCAACTAGAGTGGCATGAAGACATGTCACAACCAGTAGTACTAGAGTGGCATGAAGACATGTCACAACCAGTAGTACTAGAGTGGGCATGAAGACATGTCACAGCCAGTAGTACTAGAGTGGGCATGAAGACATGACACAACCAGTAGTACTAGAGTGGGCATGAAGACATGTCACAGCCAGTAGTACTAGAGTGACATGAAGACATGACACAACCAGTAGTACTAGAGTGACATGAAGACATGTCACAACCAGTAGTACTAGAGTGGCATGAAGACATGACACAACCAGTAGTACTAGAGTGACATGAAGACATGTCACAGCCAGTAGTACTAGAGTGGGCATGAAGACATGTCACAGCCAGTAGTACTAGAGTGACATGAAGACATGTCACAGCCAGTAGTACTAGAGTGACATGAAGACATGACACAACCAGTAGTACTAGAGTGGCATGAAGACATGTCACAACCAGTAGTACTAGAGTGGCATGAAGACATGACACAACCAGTAGTACTAGAGTGGACATGAAGACATGACACAACCAGTAGTACTAGAGTGGCATGAAGACATGACACAACCAGTAGTACTAGAGTGGCATGAAGACATGACACAACCAGTAGTACTAGAGTGGCATGAAGACATGACACAACCAGTAGTACTAGGATGGCATGAAGACATGTCACAACCAGTAGTACTAGAGTGGCATGAAGACATGTCACAACCAGTAGTACTAGAGTGGCATGAAGACATGTCACAGCCAGTAGTACTAGAGTGGCATGAAGACATGTCACAACCAGTAGTACTAGAGTGGGCATGAAGCCATGTCACAACCAGTAGTACTAGAGTGGCATGAAGAGATGTCACAACCAGTAGTACTAGAGTGGCATGAAGCCATGTCACAACCAGTAGTACTAGAGTGGCATGAAGCCATGTCACAACCAGTAGTACTAGAGTGGCATGAAGAGATGTCACAACCAGTAGTACTAGAGTGGCATGAAGAGATGTCACAACCAGTAGTACTAGAGTGGGCATGAAGACATGTCAGGACTCCGCCAGTAGTACTAAGCCCCTATCATAGTCGGCACCGCGGTGATAAGCTATCCACCACGGTGTAGTCTTTTTAAGTCATAAAACTACGACATTAAGTCATTACTCGCGGTGAAGAGCTTTCCACCGCGGACCCCGACACATCTCTCTGTTTTTACTTTCAGACAGATCGACCCATCACCCCGGTCACTGATTGGTCGATCTAGACCAGTCAGTCACAGTGATAGGACTTCACCGTGACTGACTATGATGGCCTCCACTTATTTTCTCACTTTAGGTGGATAGCTTTACACCTAAAATTTGCTGTGAATAGCTCTTCACCCTGGACTTAAGACTCCCTAATCAGGAGATAAGCGACCGTCAGGTCGCATTCACAAACTTCAATCAGGAGGGAAAATGGGAAATGGGACAGATCCATGTTGATGACATGACTTTAGAGATACTGTGTGATTTTAGGGCAAAATCTGTAGGAGCAGTGTCCAAAAATGTGTTTTGCAAGAATCGGCCTCATGGTGGCGCAAGAAGAGGGCCAAGTGAGAAATTAGGGGTTGTGGTTTGGCAGCCAACTGCCAAGGAGTGTGTGTGCAAAGTTTGGCATGGCTAGGGGCAACGGTGCCAGAGATATGAGTAGGGCAAAAGTGTGACATGACAACGGTGACACTTTTGACTGACTGACAGCCGGTGGAGGTTTTGATAGTAACTGCGACCTGATGGTCGCAACTAGGGTGGGCATGAAGACATGTCAGGCCGTACATGTTTTAGGGGTCTCGCTCTCGCTCTACGGAGCATTCTCCAGACTAGCAGCAACACACTGCTCTGTGTGAGTGACAGCGTAGGTGTAGCCAAGGGAAACTTTATCTGTCCACCGTTATTTTCTGTGTAAGCAATCGCTGATTCATACTGGATGTGTTGGGGAGCGTGTCGCTGTTACTACATCTCAAGTTCAAGTTCAAGTTCATTTATTGTTCTCATCTTTTAGACACCCGACTCTAACCCTCACCCTAACCTTAACCTCCGTGGAGTGAGACTCTAACCCTCACCCTAACCTTAACCTCCGTGGAGTGAGTCTCTAACCCTCACCCTAACCTTAACCTCCGTGGAGTGAGTCTCTAACCCTCACCCCTAACCTTAACCTCCGTGGAGTGAGTCGCTAACCCTCCGGTCGAAATGATGGGCGTTTGCAAAAGTGAGATTTCCCCATGTGTTGCTGGTGGTAGATAATGAATAGGGGGTTTTCCACAGCTCATTCTCCCCACTGTATCCTGTTGTGTTGTGGTCTGAACACTTCTCTGTTCTCTCTTCATCCTCTGAGTTCATTCATTCGCTGCTGGTTTAAACTAGGCACGTAGGCAGTGTTAGGCAGACTAGGCGACCGCCTACCAACTGAGATCTGATCTAGCCTAAATTAGAAAATAGAAATTGAATGAAAAAATCTCTCTCTCCATTGTGTAAAGACCTGACTGGCTTCCGAAAGAATGTCGCTCAACCAGTTCCTTCTCCTCCTCAATGGTAGGTGGCCGAAAGCCTAGGCTACTCAACTTGCTGAGATGTAACTTTTTCCTATTGTTTTCATTTGGTGACAGGAGGGGGGTTTACTTTAGGCCATCACCGGGCTTTACAAAGAATCAAATGTGCACACAGAAGTACGATGACAACCGCTCGCCTAAATGGTCTGTGTCTGCTGTGTGGTCTACTCCACTATTGGACAACTTTAGTTACTAGTTATTTATTTAGAATATTATTATAAGACACATTAATCTCTTCAGCCCTATACATTTTGTCCATTTGAAAATACCCGATCTACAAGCTCACAATGTGTCGCGATGCTGCACATTGTGAGCTTGTAGATGTGCTATTTTCTTTTTGAACATTAACTGAGATACATTTGAAAACTTGAAATGGGACATTCTGTCTAATGAGTACTTTTACTTTTAGTACTTAAGTACATTTTGAATTGCTGGCATTTCAGGGCTGGCACTTCGCTGGCATTTCGTCTGGCATTTCGCCTACCTTGACTCTCATTCCTGCCTACGCCAGTGGTTTAAACAAAGTGAAATAAACACAATCATAGCCTACTTTAGAACGCTATTCTGTTCTGATCCTTACAGGACTTAAAGGTTGGTTTGCATTTCAGTGAGTGATTTATTACTAGCAGTGAGCACTGCTTCATTGTTCTGTGAGTGCATTGTGTGAGCAGTCTGCCCGTCACAGTCCCTCCCCCCTCTCCTCTACGAGGGACTGCTTCAGTGTTGAGTGTTGGAGGAATCTAAAATACTGCCCACGGTGCTCACCCTGACCCAACCAACATGAATACATGTTACAGATATATTTTGTGGTATTTTTCCCATAGGCAAAAATATATATCTAAAACATATGTTTCCCCCAATTTTGATTGGGTGAGCAGGATGCACGTTTGGGAGGGCTCTTTCTATTACCAGGGGCGTCAATTGGGTATGGCAGGGGTATGCAGCTGCCATACCCTGGGTCCAGTGGGGAAAATAAAAGTTACTTTTAAATATAAATCCATGAATGTCTCTTTGTCTCTCTGCGCTGGTTATTATGTTGTTAAATTACAGTAAAATGACTACAAATGCAAAATGTTACAAAATGGTCACTTTAACAAGGTATTATAATTACATTCATCACCACCACCAATGGGGATCCTGTCTGTCTGTCTGTCTGTCTGTCTGTCTGTCTGTCTGTCTGTCTGTCTGTCTGACTGACCAGCTCAGTGGCCTTGTGGTTAGAGTGTCCGCCCTGAGACTGGGAGGTCGGGGGTTCAATTCCCCGGCCGGGTCATACCAAAGACTATAAAAATGGGACCCAATGCCTCCCTGCTTGGCACTCAGCATCAAGGGTTGGATTGGGGGGGTTGATCACCACCAATGGGGGTCCAGGGACTGCAGATGGAAATTAGCCCACAGCGGGCTAAATCTGGCTCATTTACATTGAAGTGAAAACTGACATGTCCATTAATGAGCAAGGTCCCTGTCAAATAAACAGATCTTAACTCTTAACATTCTCCACACTTTTATTCTCCCCATCTTGACAAAATTGTATATTCCCAGGTTCCGCAGCCCGCAGGTCAGCTGCAATACACTTGAACAACCGTTCCAGGCTGCCATATCCAGCCCAAGAAACCATAGAACGGTGGAAAAAAATAAAATGTACTTCTTAAAATAAATGTATCATGCCTGGTTCTAAGGTATGGCAACATGACTGGTGTCTTGCACGTGCACCTTCGCGCGCGTGCAAGACACCAGTCATGTTGCCATACCTTAGCTTTTTCTGAACTGACGCCACTGTCTATTACTAAAGCAGATTTGAGGAGATCCATTCATTCATTCACATATAGGCCTATTCATGTCCAGTATTATGCAGGCTATAATTGATTTGATAGGCAATTAAATGTCACTGTCAAATTTCGTCCCAGTCTGCATTTTTACACACTGGAAACACATGTAGCCTAAGCCTATTTAGCAGTCACTGTTTAGCTTCCCATTGTAACTGTGTGGACTGCAGAGCAGAGGGAGGAGCACAACCCCAGAAGGGGGCTTCAGTGCTAGACTAATGATGGCATGGCATGAGTCCAGTTGGGGGGACCCTGTGCTGTGGGGAACTCCCCATTATGGATTCCATAGGGCAGGGATTCCCCTGCTGATGATGACGTCGCATCGGAGTGGGGGACGTCAGGATTTTCCACAGCTGTGTCCAGCAGCGCTAGGAGGATGGACAGAGAGGAGAGAGATGGAACTCTGAGGAGGAGGATTACAACCCGGGACCATGGAGGACAGGAACCGAGGAACAACAAGGCTCTGCTAACAACAGAAAGGTAGCAGCAGATGTTAGCCTCCTCCCATATTAGCCACAGTTAGCCTGAAGCTGAGGATCACGTAAACAGCTTTGTGGTAACTTTTTAAGGGATTGCACCTTAGTAGCACTTAGTATGCGAGGTTTTCCCCCTGAGCCCGGTTGGCAGACTGTTGTGCTCTGCATCTTGGCTGTAGTAGCCTAGGCTAACTATGGACATAAACAATACTTCCACACTTTACCAGGTAAAACATGCGAGTACTTTTTCCACCACTGCATGTTCAGGAGCAGAGCTACACTGCTCAGCCTGTTGCCACTTGGCAGAGGCAGCAGAAATCCATCCTCATCCCTTTCTCTGCAAGATGAGGCTATGCCAGGTTAGCCTGAGGTTGGCAGACTGTTGTGTGCTGGCTCTTGGCTGTAGACAGCAGCTACTGACTATAATATGGACTTGAACCCGAGGCTCCCCTCGTCAAACCAACGCACAGCCCGTTGAGCCACTTGGCAGAGCAGCAGACTCATCTCTTTTCAGCCTTGCACTTTGCTCTTCGAAGATGAGCCGCGCTATGCGATTCTCCCCCTGAGCCCGGTTGGCACTTGGCAGAACTGTTGTCTCTTGGCTGTAGACAGCAGCTACTAACTATGGACATAAACAATACTTTCTACTGGACTGGACGCTTCAAACCATAGACTATAGAAACGTTAAAAGAAGTCAGAACTCAAAACAGATCGCATTTCAACTTTGAGAGCAGAATGAAAGCGTAGCCCTGAAACATGACGACCATTAACATGACCGCCATGTTTCCACCTTAACCATGTTTCTAGTGAGGTTGACAAAGAGCCCCGGCAGGCTAAACAAACGTTCAGATTTCAAAAATAAAGTTCTTAACCAAGGCTAATATGTGTCAGAATAGATGCCGTTCAACCAGAATTGCATGTCGCTCCCGTATTGTTTAATAAAAAGCATTTTTATCAGATCGTTGTCTGTTTCCCCCATGTATGTTCGGACCGGTCTTTGCGAGGCTACGCCCACATCTCAGTGTCCATAGATGGGGGTTGTTCGCGTGTGGAAAACCAGGAAATACAAGGGGAAAATGCTTTTTATTAAACAATACGGGAGTTGCATGTAATTCTGGTTGAGCGGCATCTATTCTGACACAAATAAGTCTTGGTTAAGCAGTTTATTTCTGAAATCTGAACGTTTGTTTAGCCTGCCGGGGCTCTTTGTTTACCTCGCTAGAAGCATGGTTGAGGTGGAAACATGACGGTCATATGGCCGTCATGTTTTGCCACTTGGCAGAGCAAAGCCATCCTCATCCCCTTTCTCTGCAAGATGAGCGCTATGTGAAGTTAAGTTTTCCCTCTGAGCCCGGTTGGCAAAACTGTTGTGTCTTGGCTTAGCTGAGCTCGGCTGTAGCAGCTACTAACTATCATAAACTATGGACATAAACAATACTTTAGCAGGTAAAACATTTGAGTACTTTTTCCACACTGCATGTTCGGGAGCAGAGCTCCACTGCTCAGCCTGTTGCCACTTGGCAGAGAGACAGCCATCCTCAGTCTTCCACTTTGTGTGTGTGTGTGTGTGTGTGTGTGTGTGTGTGTGTGTGTGTGTGTGTGTGTGTGTGTGTGTGTGTGTGTGTGTGTGTGTGTGTGTGTGTGTGTGTGTGTGTGTGTGTGTGTGTGTGTGTGTGTGTGTGTGTGTGTGTGTGTGAGCTCAGTTCAGAATGGATTCCTTTGGGGTAAGTGGAGCCCTAGAAATACAACCTCTGTCATCTTACATATAGGCCCTTTTACATAGGCTATTAACACTCTGTGTAATATTCCTTAATACACAGCCATAGATCTTACATAATATAACACTCTGTGTCATATTACAAATACAAAGCCATAGATCTGTCCTATCCTATCCACAGTCAGTTAGCAGACTGATCTCTGTGGCAGACAGTAAATTGCTCCGTATTGCATGTGTTCTCACCCAATAATGAATGCCTCAGACTTGGAGTCAGATAATAGTCCTCTATAGTTTCATATCCCTTTGAAAGTAAATGAATGCAGGTTTTCTGCCAGAAACGTGACCAGTTATAGACTAAATATATCAAAGTGTCAGAAAAGCCACATTACACTGATGTGATTATATTGACCATTCCAAATTATGTCTCAATTGTAGTCAAAAAGAGCATCTCTGATAATAAAATCTAAGAAAAAGACCAGCACACCGTCGAGAACTTGCAAAAAGAAATGTAATTCGACATGTTGGTTATTTAGATCAGGACAGACAATGTGTCTCCAACCGTAGTAACAAATAAAAACAACTATTTTGCTGCTCATTGAATCAAAGACTGTTCTGTTGTGTGTTGTTGAAAGACTGTTCTCCATGCTGGGAAATGATTTAAATGACTCACCTGCGCCCTCTGCAGTCTACAGTTGGTCAATATAAATTACCACCATAGACCATTGATCGCCTTATAAACACACAGTTTATTTATTGATCTTCCCCTATCATGCATCATTACTATGTCTAAGTAGAAGCCTTTAACATAATGAATAATAGATGATGGTGAGAGTTTAGAAACAACTCCATATTAAACTGTGAGGTCTCAAGTTAATGTTGTGACTATGATGTCTGTTCTGTGTTTTAATAGTTGGGTTTATACTCTGACAGGGGTCTTCAATGTGTTCAGGCCAAGGACCCCTTTTACTGAGAGAGAGATGAAGCAGGGACCCCCCAATATACGGTATATTGTTTGTATTGATTAAAAATGTTAGTAGATTTTTTAGACAGCTTAGACTTGATTGACAGCACTATCAGTGTATGTTGGATTAATGTGTATTTGCAGACATTGAACCACTTGAACTGTCAATACTTAGTCTACTCTCTTCCCTCTGCACCAAACCTCTTTGCCAGAAATAGATGATCTACAAGCTCACAAGCGTTGTGAGCTTGTAGATCTGCTATTTTTCAAAATAGGGAAGCTAGGGTTCAAAATGGTTAATGTAAAAAACATGATCCTATCACACAAAGATTTGGTGGCCCACCCTGTAGTAACTCTGAGGACCCCCTAGGGGTCCCGGACCCCCTGTTGAAGACCCCTGCTCTATGAGTTGTTTATGGTCAGGTTTAGGTGTGGTTAGAATGGACTCCACAGTGAACTGCAGAATGGAGTACTTATGATGACAATGGATGAGTTTGAATCCCATGAGAGGCTAACATTTATTTATTGATTTATTTATTGATGTGATGATTTTGACGCTTTGATGTAATGATTTTTTTTCACATCCCTACTTTTCAGATTGTCCTCTTGTCAGTGGAACCACTGCCTGTATGTTCATAACTGAACATGATGGAAGTCTAGCCTGGAGCCAGCCTGTTCGCTTCGTTCCGTGATTTTTTTGATGTGTAGAGACATTAAAAGATCAGGGAACGGAGCGAACAGGCTGGCTCCAGGCTAGTGGAAGTCTGTTTATTGTATTTCCTCTTATGTTTATTACATGTTTTATTGTGATATGGATCTCCTTCACAGGAAGAAGAGGTTGTCTTCCTGTTTGTCAACAACGTAGAAGGAAGTTCCACAACTCAACGTGACGTCCTTCTGACCGACGTCTCTCTTCATCCAATCAACAATCACTACGGTATGTTGGCATTGAGATCTGAAGTAATTGACGTGGACAGCTACGTGTACAACATCTGTAGTTACCAGGACGACGGCTGACGTGTTGATCAGGTCTGGTCATGAACTTGAACACTGGAATGAGTGCAGGACTGAATGTATCAACACTTCCTTCTTTTGGAAGCACAAATGTATGAGGAACACAATCAGCAGGTGGTGTGATTAATTACCCCACTCCAGTCTCTAAGCACCAGTCAGTTGTGTGCCCCGTACGTTTGTGCTTCCCAAAACACACTAAAGGAAGTTTTCATATGTTCAGTCTATAGCAGTCATTACTCTTTACAGCCATCGTCCATTTTTGGTATTTTGCCTTTATTGATAGGACAGTAGACTGACAGGTCTTTATTGATAGGACAGTAGACTGACAGGTCTTTATTGATAGGACAGTAGACTGACAGGAAATGGAGAGAGAGATGGGGAGTGACATGCAGCAAAGGTCGTCAGATTCGGGACTCGAACCGCGACACGCTGTCAGGCATCAGAGCCTATGTGCGCCTGGACCGGTAGGCCAGCGGGCACCCAGGCTATGATGTTTAAATGTTGTTTTTGTCCTCAGACGACTCTACAAAACGTGAGTGAAGATCTTCTTGCTGTGATGGACAGGACAATTAAAACCCTTCAGTGAAGCAACAGGCGTCCTTGTTTCTGGCCAGGAGCATTCGTGGCACCAGCCCTGCTATTGTGTCCAAGCCGCTGGTTAAATCATTCTGTACTGCTGCCCTCAAGGTACAATACACAACATTTCTGAAAACGACCACATAATACTTGACTTCTGTCATGCAATTCAGTGATCTTTTTTGTGTACATCAACGACATCACAACAGCTTTAGCATATTAAGGTTTTGGTCTTCCCTTCTGGTAGCAAGTCAATGATTCCATTCGGCTCCTGAGGTGCGCGACGCTGCCTTCGACGTTCTGGCAACCATGATGAAGGCAGCCGGAGAGAAGGTCATCAACTCCTTATTGGTTGACGGTGATAAAACCAAGCTCGACAAGGTGAGCTGCAGCTACACCAATAACATTGACCTGGATTTAATACTAATACTACTGAGGTTTTGAAAGTTGTATTCAAAGAATATGTTTGGAGATTTTACAGCCAACGATAACTTCAAAGGATTTTTGGTATTTTTGGTATTTTGCCTTTATTGATAGGACAGTAGACTGACAGGTCTTTATTGATAGGACAGTAGACTGACAGGTCTTTATTGATAGGACAGTAGACTGACAGGAAATGGAGAGAGAGATGGGGAGTGACATGCAGCAAAGGTCGTCAGATTCGGGACTCGAACCGCGACACGCTGTCAGGCATCAGAGCCTATGTGCGCCTGGACCGGTAGGCCAGCGGGCACCCAGGCTATGATGTTTAAATGTTGTTTTTGTCCTCAGACGACTCTACAAAACGTGAGTGAAGATCTTCTTGCTGTGATGGACAGGACAATTAAAACCCTTCAGTGAAGCAACAGGCGTCCTTGTTTCTGGCCAGGAGCATTCGTGGCACCAGCCCTGCTATTGTGTCCAAGCCGCTGGTTAAATCATTCTGTACTGCTGCCCTCAAGGTACAATACACAACATTTCTGAAAACGACCACATAATACTTGACTTCTGTCATGCAATTCAGTGATCTTTTTTGTGTACATCAACGACATCACAACAGCTTTAGCATATTAAGGTTTTGGTCTTCCCTTCTGGTAGCAAGTCAATGATTCCATTCGGCTCCTGAGGTGCGCGACGCTGCCTTCGACGTTCTGGCAACCATGATGAAGGCAGCCGGAGAGAAGGTCATCAACTCCTTATTGGTTGACGGTGATAAAACCAAGCTCGACAAGGTGAGCTGCAGCTACACCAATAACATTGACCTGGATTTAATACTAATACTACTGAGGTTTTGAAAGTTGTATTCAAAGAATATGTTTGGAGATTTTACAGCCAACGATAACTTCAAAGGATTTTTTTTTTTTTCATATTTAAGATTGTAATTGGAGAAAAGAAAAGATGAGTGTTAACATCTTATAATTTACTGCTTTCTATCTAACGATTTTGACTTGGGTGGGGGCATGCGTACACACGTCTAAATATGTCTTTTTAGACACAATAAGCCGTCGATTTCTTTATTACTATTTGAAGTAACACTACAAAGTCACATTTGCCAATGAAAGATTGCGGTGCATCTTGGGAATTAGATTATTGTGTCTAAAAATACACATTTAGCCACCTGTACGCATGTCGCATGCCCCCACCCACTGAAATCAACAAAAGATAGAAAGCAGTAAACTAGAACATTTTAACACTAATCTTTTCTTTTCTCTAATTACAATCTAAAATGTCAACCCTTGTAAAAAAAAAAAAAAAAAAAAAGTTGTCCTTTATTAAAGCTATACTGTGTAAGATGCCCAACTAGTGGTCATTAGCCCTATAGCAAACCGTGGTCGCGTCCGCGTCTTTCGGCCGTTTTTCGTACCTTCAGACCCCCGCGTCACCTCGCTGAGATCTATCTTTTGAGGGGTCCCTTGTTCCTGTGCGTTCAGTAATTCCAGAGATACGGACTCCTTCACCCTGCCTGGTAGGCGAAATTACCTAGAGAAGGGATGGTACAAACGGGCGACAACAAATATGGCTGCCATAGCGACCCCACTTCAAGATGCGCTGTGATTGGCCGGCAGTTGTATAACCCTCGCTGTGATTGGCCGGTAGTGTGATGACGCAATTTTGGCGCGAGATCCGGTCCCCGGCAAGGATCGCAGTTTACATATATAGAGAAGGCTTTACAGGCTGAAATTCACGGAGTGGGTGTTCTAAAACTTTAGCGATTTAACAGTTAGGACAATTTTAAGATTTGTTTTATAAAAAAAGTTACATGGTACAACTTTAAATTGCTCCACAGTAGTTTAGAACAATGATACTGCAGGCACAGCCTACAGCCAATCGGAATGCAATATTCTCCCTGGTATGAACGGCTGTAATCAAGAGGGGGTGGGGTTAAAGGGGTGCGAGCCAAGCTAACTTACTTAGCCGCCCAATTTAATCCTGTAAATGACACAGCAACTAGTGTTGGTTTTAGCTAAACACATTTAGTACAATTGATCCTACAACAAACAGCAAACAGCATGGTGGTAGTAATTTACTCTATGTTAACTCATTCTGTGCCAATCACGTGTATACACGTGATATATTAGCGCATCCCACAGTGCCAATCACGTGTATACACGTGATTCAAAAAAAAAAAAAAAAAAAAAAAAAAAAATTTTTGAAAATTTTTTTTTGATTTTTTTTTTTTGGACCCCATCAAAACTAGTGAACATGATTTCAATCGCGATTTTGCATGTTTAACCCCCATACAACCCCCATACAACTCAGGTAGCAGACCTCCAAGCTCACAACAGTGTAAAACATAATGGCTATTATCTCAAGAATGCCTGAACGGATTTCCAATCGGATTTTTTTGTTTGAAAGCTGTGAACAAACTGCACAAACCCACAACAATGCAATCCAGGATTGCATTGGATTTTTTAGAGCTCATTCTTCTCTGTTTTTTTCCCATGCATGAGGTGTGCAAGGTTTAATCATGGCTAAGTTGACGAAAATAAGGCTTTTAAAATGCTTGGTAGCCAATAGCTAACTTCAAGCTAACTTCATCCTCTTCCTGTACATGCACAAAGGAAAGTGTTTAGGCAAGTCATGGCTGCAGGGCTTCTGCATATACCAGCATATCTCTATGGGATTGTCTGTGGCACTCTTGGCCCCCTCTAGTGGTGAAAGGGTGGCATTAAATGAGTTAACAGTGTTTTTTGTAAATGTGTTTTTAAAGGTTCTGAAGTGGAACCTCCCATCTCTCCAAGATGAGTATGTGGAGCAGTTGAAGGCTCAGATGGTGCTGTGTTGCCAAATGGCTGCAAGAGGAACTCTTCCACCAGGACTTTCACCACCACATCAAAGCCATAGCAGCCATGATTGAGGTTAGAGCCAGAACACCATGGGCGTTCGGTGAAACACATAATGGTGGAGTGAGAGTGATGAGTTGCACTATTGGATGGGGCGTTGGGTTGCAAGTGGTACCCCTGCTCCATGCCGACACCATCCTGGGGACACCAATGTGCACAGGGACCATCTGACTCACCCAGAACTATTTTCAAACCATCTTAATCTGTATAATGCATTTCATAGTACTCGTTATTTGAATATACTTTAAGGCAGGGGTCTTCAACGTTTTCAGGCCAAGGACCCCTTAGCTGAGAGAGAGATGAAGCAGGGACCCCCAGATTCCATATAGTTTCATTGTTTGACAGCACAATCATCAGTGTATTTTGGATTCATGTCAATTTGTGTTTTCAGATATTTAACCACTTGAACCGTCAATACTTAATAAACTTGACCTTTCACTCTGTACTTAGTCTGCTCTTTTCCCCCTCTACACCAAACCTCTTTGCCAAAAATAGCCGATCTACAAGCTCACAACGCCTCACAGCGCGAGGCGTTGTGAGCTTGTATATCTGCTATTTTGTCTAAAGTTCTCAGAATATGGACGTTAGGGTTCAAGTGGTTAATATAAAAAAGGAGAAAAAAGGTTTCTATCACTCAAAGATTTGGAGGACCCCCTGTAGTAACTCTGAGGACCCCCTAGGGGTCCCGGACCCCCTGTTGAAGACCCCTGCTTTAAGGAATCTCCATATGGAACTGCATCTTTTTATGCAGTGTAAAATACGCTTATAGAGAAGATCAGAAGATCTTTAGTGAACTGTTATGAGTTTTCCTTTGTCTGTCCTACTGCCTGCTCCAGCACCTGGAAGCTGACCATGATGCCATGGTGTCCTGTCTAGACCTGATCCTCAAGTGGTTCACACTACGCTGCTTTGACACCAACACCAGTAGATTGATGAAGGCCCTGGAGTTCCTCAAGCTCCTCTTCCTCTCACTCAGCGAGCAGAAATACCACCTCAGTGATTTGACCTTCATTCCATACCTCATCCTCAAGGTCTGTGTTTGCATCAGGCTTAACTTACTCCATTTTCTTTGTTTTTTAAGTAATGGGTGTGACATGTTCTTGCCCTAGAAAATGTGTCCCATGTGTAGGTGCAGGTTGTGATCGTAAGAGTTGCACTATTTAGCCAGGTTGCATTGCTAACGGTGGCCTGTTCGCACACATCAGAAAGACACTACTTAAATGTTCTGCATCAGTACCTCGTCTACTCTATATTATGTCTCTATACATATTTTTTGTTTTTCTTCTTTAGAAGATGGGTGAATCCAAGGATGTGTAGAGGAAAGATGCACATGCCATCATGGGTATGCTTTGCAAGGTTTACCCTTCCAGCAAAACCTTTCCCTATGTCATGGATGGAACCAAGCCTTAAGAACTCCAAGCAGAGAGCAGTGAGGTTAAATATAATTGATTTCATCTATCAACCAGACAAATTGGCAAACAAGGCACTTTATTATTCATGCCCTTCACCACCATGCATTGTAGGGTTAAAGCACCCTACTGCATATGTTATTGTCTATTCTTCACACAGCCATACATCTTACATAACATGATCCTTTCACATTTGTCGCTCCTTTTGGCTTTCTTGTATTTTTAACTTGCCTCAGTCAGTGTTGGCCAAAAATCTTAGCGTAAAAAATCATGTACATAATACATCTATTAAAGCATATTACAACATGTAATAGTTTCTCCATGCAGTGTCTAGAGGAACTAGGCTGTCTGATTGAGCTGTGTGGTGTGTCTGTCTGCCAGCCCACGGCAGCAAAAGCACTCAAGGCCATTGCTGTTCACATCGGAGACATGAGACGCCTCGGTGCACAACGCAGCTCTGAAAACCATAGTTGTGGTACAACATATCTGGAGAGCAGGTTTACAAACTCGTTGGCAACGTACGTACCTTGCTGTCCCTATCCTGAGAACCACTGTCAGTCTGTCACAACCTAGTTAATTTCACAATGCTTTTGGCTTCAGTAATTGTATGTTTCCTGCATATTTGGTTTTATTGTATAGCCCAGAGTTGCCCCTGAAATGAAACTAACCTGCCCGATTTTAAATGGGCAAAATACTATTACTGCATGTTTTGCCCTTCGCCTCCTGTTTATTCCTGTATATTTATAATGCTATCAGAAGAGACGGATACAATATGCCTGCAGGCACAATAAGATGTTGTCATCCCTTTACTCGTCCCTAGTTGCCAGACAAGGACATGAGCGTGCTGGAGGAGAGGATAAAGCGCTCTGCTCCCCCGTCCAACGACAAGGCACCCGGCACCAGCCTGCTGTGCAATGCAAACCAGCTGTCGACAAACCCACTAAACTCGGGTAAAACAAGTTGTGCTATGATGAGGAAGATGTCTTTCAGTCATTTTGGTTTAATTTCTTTATTTGTAGTCCTGTGATCATGATGTTCTCAAGAAGCTAACCACTGTTCAATGCATGTGGTCAAATGTTTCGTCCCATGTCAGCAGTGGGCTTCAAAGCCAGAGTCCCCCGGCCCAAGCATCCCACCAGGAATTCAGCCTGGACCTTCCAGAGGAGCTCGAAAGTAACCTCTCAGTTGCAAAGGAGCTACCAGAGCTGGAGGATTACAGTTTTGATAGCTTGGACTTGGAGCCTCTAAACATCCCTGTGTTTAAGTAAGATACATTCTCAGGAGTCTGCAATGCTGTCACTTTTGTATGTGGTGTTCACAGAATGTGCATATTGGTAGGCATGACACAAGCATCATGCTGCCCTTGACTCTTTTATTATTTACCCACTCTTTAAATTATACAAGGGAACAAATGTCCACACATTTATCTTGTCTTATAAATGACATTTATTTTTGTAGGACGAAACAATTTTTCGCTCCAGTGCGCGATGTCAATGCAGGTCTGAGTGGCCGCATCAACTCCAGACGTTCACACCAGCATGGAAGCCCAAACCCAAGTATGAACACAAACCATTTCCATCACAACTCCCCTTCTAACACAGTCACAAATGTATAGGGAGAAATATGGAGTTATGGCATTTTCTTTATAGCACAAAGAAGTAAGTGTTAAATTGAAGGGTAATTCAATGGACAATTTACTTTTGGGGCAAGTGGGCATGACCTTTGGGCAAGTAGAACATGACCTGTATTTGCCCGACGGGCAAGTACCTCTGAGACCTTAGTGTCAACCCCTGAAAGAGACTTCAGTTGGTTGGCTTGTTCCCACTATTAATGTTATGTGGTGGATATGAATGTCAACAGGACTATAGTTAGAGACTTCAGTTGGAGTGGTGACTGTAGTCAGTGTGATATGAATGTCAACAGGACTAAAGTAGAGACTTCAGTTGGAGTGGTGACTGTAGTCAGTGTGATATGAATGTCAACAGGACTATAGTTAGAGACTTCAGTTGGAGTGGTGACTGTAGTCAGTGTGATATGAATGTCAACAGGACTATAGTAGAGACTTCAGTTGGAGTGGTGACTGTAGTCAGTGTGTTATGAATGTCAACTGGACTATAGTAGAGACTTCAGTTGGAGTGGTGACTGTAGTCAGTGTGATATGAATGTTAACAGGACTATAGTAGAGACTTCAGTTGGAGTGGTGACTGTAGTCAGTGTGATATGAATGTTAACAGGACTATAGTAGAGACTTCAGTTGGAGTGGTGACTGTAGTCAGTGTGATATGAATGTCAACAGGACTATAGTAGAGACTTCAGTTGGAGTGGTGACTGTAGTCAGTGTGATATGAATGTTAACAGGACTATAGTAGAGACTTCAGTTGGAGTGGTGACTGTAGTCAGTGTGATATGAATGTCAACAGGACTATAGTAGAGACTTCAGTTGGAGTGGTGACTGTAGTCAGTGTGATATGAATGTCAACAGGACTATAGTAGAGACTTCAGTTGGAGTGGTGACTGTAGTCAGTGTGATATGAATGTTAACAGGACTATAGTAGAGACTTCAGTTGGAGTGGTGACTGTAGTCAGTGTGATATGAATGTCAACAGGACTATAGTAGAGACTTCAGTTGGAGTGGTGACTGTAGTCAGTGTGATATGAATGTTAACAGGACTATAGTAGAGACTTCAGTTGGAGTGGTGACTGTAGTCAGTGTGATATGAATGTTAACAGGACTATAGTAGAGACTTCAGTTGGAGTGGTGACTGTAGTCAGTGTGATATGAATGTTAACAGGACTATAGTAGAGACTTCAGTTGGAGTGGTGACTGTAGTCAGTGTGTTTGTTGTGTTTACTGTTCATGGAACTGCTGAAATATCCTGCTGCTTTTGGGCCTGTGCATAAAAGATGTATTTTTACTGATGAAATAAAGGTTTTATATTTGAGATTCGCCGATCTACAAGCTCACAATGTGATGTGTTCTGAGCTTCATACATGTACATTTATGTACATGTATTAATGTTGTATCAACATGAACAACAACTACTCTGAAACATGTATTAATGTTGTATCAACATGAACAACAACTACTCTGAAACATGTATTAATGTTGTATCAACATGAACAACAACTACTCTGAAACATTGTACATTTATGTACATTTATTAATGTTGTATCAACATGAACAACAACTACTCTGAAACATTGTACATTTATGTACATTTATTAATGTTGTATCAACATGAACAACAACTACTCTGAAACATGTATTAATGTTGTATCAACATGAACAACAACTACTCTGAAACATTGTGAACTGAAGATGATATGAAGAGAAAACTGCTCCAGTCTGGAGACAGTAACTCACTGAAGGCTGCAGTTGCTCAATATAACCAACAGGTGTCATGAGAAAACCATTTCATAGACTGACTGACTGATTGATTGAAGACTGTTGGAAATGTGCATAGGAAAGGGTACAGTTTCAAGACAGTACAGTTCACTGGTACAACAACACTACAAGAAAGCTTTTTGGGCTTGTTTCAATTGGGGTCCTTTTTAATGTTAGATTTAACTTAAGATGTGCCTCTAGGATTCAACCCAAGTGTGTAGTTTTGTCTTTTCTTGAGATTACAGTGTCTTCCACTTTGACTGTGAAGTTATCAACTTTGCTGAGGTTGGGTTTAGACTGCAGCCACTATGAGCCTCCATGTACGATCACATCTGGCAAAACATTGCTGATCTACAGTAGAGGCTCACTGTCTTGTAGATTATTTTAGTTTTTATTTATTTCAGGGAAGAGATTTGGTGTGTAGGGGAAACATCCGTATAACTGGACCTTATGTTTGTGACATTTCTTTATTCAACAATATCTGCACGATATGAAAAAATATATACATAAAAGAATTGTACCTTCAATCACACACCATTTATAATAATTTGGTTTTAACCCATTAAGACCTGAGACAAATGCCTTCTATCTAAGAAAATAGCAGATCTACAAGTGACACGCTGCAAGCTTGTATCTCTTTGATTGATTGAATATATTACTATATTGAATATATTACTAAACAGAAATTATAGATTGAATATATTACCATATTGAATATATTACTAAACACATGATAGATTGAATATATTACTATGATGAATATATTACTAAACAGAAATTATAGATTGAATATATTACTATATTGAATATATTACTGAATATAAATGATAGATTGAATATATTACTATATTGAATATATTACTAAACAGAAATGATAGATTGAATATATTACTATATTGAATATATTACTAAACAAATGATTGATTGAATATATTACTATATTGAATATATTACTATATTGAATACATTACTAAACATAAATGTAAACAGCAGTACAGTCAAACACTTAAGGCCTGTCCATTATCTCTCTGAAACCAAACCTTTCATCTGAAAGCTCCGGTTCAACTACAAAATAACACTCTGAACTTCTGAAAAGCATTAATCTGAATTGTAGTTTGGAAAGCTGCTCGTTGGAAAGTTGGAACTCTCTGACAAAAAGATTGGTTTCAGAGAGAGTATGGACTGGCCTTTTTCTAAAAGAATAACACTTAAAAGTTGTTTCCATTGTGGTCCTATACATTCAAGTCATCAACATAGTATAAAAGATATCACCAAAATACAAGATCATCACAAATATACAACACTGAACAGTATGTACAGAAAACATGGGGGTAAAAGTGGGGAGAATTTAACCTCCCTTTGTCCTCCTGAAAATAGATTTTTAGGCCTTTTTTAAAGGAAGCCAGTGATATTGGCCTACAAGGCAAACAAAGGTATACATAATGGAACCCCATATATATCTTAGTGTATATTTGGGTAATATCTCTCCACTCCCCCAGGTACAGGGCCGAGGGGCTATCCTTTTACCACCCCGGTAACTATGTATCTATGTCATGTCAACATAGGTTTTAATGACACGCCATCAAACATTCTGACAATGTTGATTGTCAGAATGTTGTTGAAAGGATCATTAGACTCAGAGCAATAACCCACCTACTGTATCTCCAGTTCAGAGTTTTAATGAATGTAGAATTATGTGCAGGATGTCATTTGCTGTAAATTAGGTGACATAATTTTATTGACCATGTTTAAAAAATATATATCGCATTTTAAAATATAATTCCTCTCTCTCACACTTCTGCCAGTGTGCCATGAGTCATCACCCTCCCCTGTGCCAATGTTGGCACCGCCCTAAGGTTGCCCAGCCTGCTCTACAGACAGCAGATCATGCATTCCATTACTAGCCATACATGGAGCATTCCTGAATGACATGGTCTGTTTTGTGATGTGATGCACTCACACTTCAGCCCCATCTGTTCCTCTACTCTCACATGCTGCTCTAGGAGCCCTGAAGCTCCATCTGTTCCTCTACTCTCACAGGCTGCTCTAGGAGCCCTGAAGCTCCATCTGTTCTTCTACTCTCACAGGCTGCTCTAGGAGCCCTGAAGCTCCATCTGTTCCTCTACTCTCACAGGCTGCTCTAGGAGCCCTGAAGCTCCATCTGTTCCTCTACTCTCACAGGCTGCTCTAGGAGCCCTGAAGCTCCATCTGTTCTTCTACTCTCACAGGCTGCTCTAGGAGCCCTGAAGCTCCATCTGTTCTTCTACTCTCACAGGCTGCTCTAGGAGCCCTGGAGCTCCATCTGTTCCTCTACACTCACATGCTGCTCTAGGAGCCCTGGAGCTCCATCTGTTCCTCTACTCTCACATGCTGCTCTAGGAGCCCTGAAGCCTCATCTGTTCCTCTACTCTCACAGGCTGCTCTAGGAGCCCTGAAGCCCCATCTGTTCCTCTACACTCACAGGTAGGGATGGAGCTCGTAAGGTGCTCATTATCAATAATTATTATTGATAATGAGCACCTTATCGATCCTGCTTATTGACCCGGGCTTTTATCCAGCCCACTATTGAGTGTCTCTAATATTTTGTGGGAAGACGTGAGACAACAAATTCTGAACAGAACTGGTATTTTTTTTTCTTCTTTTTTTTGTTATTGGCCAGTTGTTGTGACTGTGAGTTTGTGGCTGACCACCATCTATGAAGATGACAACTGACAAAAGTAACAAATATTATCATCAATTATTACCCGGCTTGTTTGAATGCTTGATTCTGATTGGTCAATCACTGAAATCAGCGGTCTGTTATTTCTGGATAACAGACCGCTCCGCTCTATAACAGACCGATGTCTAATCAAAGGCTCAGAGCAGCTGCTGCAGCCAAGCTGCACTGCGTGAACCTTGTGCTGTAGCCAACATGTCAGCCATGTAAACAAACACACAGCGACATTTACAACTAAACGTTGCTCTCAAGAATGTTTTTAAAAATATTTTAAGCGAGAAATAGACAACGTAGTATCAGAAAATGGATTCTATCTTATCAGCACTTCATTGTTTTCCAAGGCGACCGTGTCGCGCTGGGAGGACGCCCAGTGCAACAGCCGTCTGTACTTTGTTTTGTTTTTAGTTTTGAGTCAAATTATTAATTTTATTTAGTAGCCGGGTAATAAGCGTGATAATGAATGGCTCCTTGGGGATTGACAGATATCCCTTCGTCCTGATATCTCCCCTCGGCTGCGCCTCGGGAAGATCAGGCCGTCGGTCTGTTATGTACCGTCAATCCCCGCGGAGCCATTCATTATCCCTTACATATTATTGTTAAATATCATGAAAACAATCATTCATTAGTGTGCAATAAGTGTTAAATGGAATTATATTATGAATAGTACTGTAATCATTTCTTGGTGGCCTCTTGTCTTGATTGTTTAAACATGACATCATGGGCCGCTATGCTGGATAACAAGCTTGATAAGCCCAAAGCTTATTGATACCGGGTAATCAATAAATGTGTTATGGGGTTATGGAGCTACCCTTGTTTAGGGCTCCATCCCTGCTCAGGCTGCTCTATGGATGAGCAGAAACACCTGACACCAGTCTGGAGGCCTGATCATCCCTACAACCCCTCCTGCTCTCTCTCTCTCTCTCTCTCTCTCTCTCTCTCTCTCTCTCTCTCTCCTCAGCTAAACTCAGGGAAGCTGACAGAACCTTCCCTAAAACACTGGCAATAATTATTGATGTTGTCTTTGTTGTTATTCTACTGTTAGGCTGATGATAGGTTCCTGGTTTACCTATTTTTAGATGGATCTGTACACACAGCTAAGAGAAAGTTCAAGTTTAAAAACACACACAGAGCTTAAAATAAAGGTTTTTAGTCCCCTTATAAAAGCCTACAGACTGCTGTTCTCTCAGATGGCCAGAGAGGGCGCTGTTTCACAGCAGCTGAGCAGAAGGCCTGGTCTCCCATGGTGGGGTTGAGTGATGAGGGGGTGGCATTTCTTTCTTTCTTTTTTGGTCTTTTTCTCACAAAAGCCTGAGAAGACGTTAAAATGACCCCAAACATGTTTTAAAGTGAGATAAATATCTATTTAAAAACTACCGATTGTTCATCTCTATCATGATGTGTTTAAAACTCCAGATTAATATAATAACATCATGTGTTTAAAACTCCAGATTAATAACATATAATTAATAACATCATGTGTTTAAAACTCCAGATTAATAACATATAATTAATAACATCATGTGTTTAAAACTCCAGATTAATAACATATAATTAATAACATCATGTGTTTAAAACTCCAGATTAATAACATATAATTAATAACATCATGTGTTTAAAACTCCAGATTAATATAATAACATCATGTGTTTAAAACTCCAGATTAATATAATAACATCATGTGTTTAAAACTCCAGATTAATATAATAACATCATGTGTTTAAAACTCCAGATTAATATAATAACATCATGTGTTTAAAACTCCAGATTAATAACATATAATTAATATCATAATGTGTGTGTGCCAGCAGTGACCTTCCATTCCAAGAATTCACCATGAATTCTTCTGTTCTTCACTCAAACATTTGCATCTGCAACACAATAAAAACACAATTTGACACAATAACAACACACACACAATATAAGACAACGTTTAAAACGCACAATAAGGCATCAATAAGTCCATCTATTAAAAAATACATGTTTAAGTCTGCATACAGAGCAGTGATCTAATTGGTTAGTACTTAGGTGGTTAGTAAACTGGTTAGTACTTAGGTGGTTAGTAAACTTAGTTTATTTTTTACAACAAGGGTTCATATATTAGATTGTAATAAGAGAAAAGAAAATCGGTGTTAAAATGTTTTGATTTACTGCTTTCTATCTTTTTAGCATGTTTTTTTTATTTCAGTGGGTGGGGGCATGTGTACAAGTGGCTAAATATGTATTTTTAGGGACAATAAGTCAGAGAGTCTTTTATTACTATTTACTATCTATTTTGATTGCTTTTTATCTTGGGAATGGGCTTATTGTGTCTAAAAAGACATATTTAGCCACTTGTACGCATGCACCCACTGAAATTAAAAATCATTAAAATGTCTAAAACAATCAAAAGGCGTAAATGCAAACCTTTTAACACTCATCTTTTAATTTCTTTAATTACAATCTAAAATATGAACCTTTGTTGCAAAAAAGTTGTCCTTTTACAGTTATGCACTGCAATGCGCACATATGGAGTACCCTGGAGTGATAACCTCCCTAGACACCCAGTATAGTCCATGGGCCAGACGAGATGTCGGTATCAAAAAGGTGGCAAAGGTTATCATGCATTTTATAAAAGCTCTATATCAGTAGATTATATTTTGGTATGATAACCCTTTCTTAGACCCAGCTAAATTGGTGTTATCAGCCGCTAGAGTTGGTGCCCCATTAACTTTACATTACAGGGGAAAAATCAAAAAAATAATCTGCTTTTAGTAGCATAAGAGGGGTCAAACTAGGGGTTTGTCATGATGCCGAATCCATTGCAAGCATTTGTTTTGCACAAAAAACATTCCTTGGGCTATAAATGGCCTCAGAAGACAATGCATGTATGGGTGTGCATTCATGTTAGTCAGAGGCCTTATGGTTTTATTTCTTGTGCTAATCAGTCTAAAAGCGCCAAATTTTGCACAGATGTAGCCCAGGGCATGCTCTAATGATTTAGCTTGGGTGCCCGAGTCGGTGACCTTCGGGGTCGCCACAGCTCCAGAAAAACAATGGTTTAGTGATGAAAAGTGATGAGTCATCACTTTTCAGAGTTTTGTGGATGTTTTGTGGAGCCCGAAGGTCACCGACGCGGGCGCCCTAGCTAAATCATTAGAGCATACCCTGGGCTACATCTGTGCAAAATTTGGCGCTTTTAGACTGATTAGCATGAGAAATAAAACCCTAAGGCCTCCGACTAACATGAATGCACACCCATACATGCATCATCTTCTGAGGCCATTTATAGCCCAAGGAATGTTTTTTGTGCAAAACAGATGCTTGCAATGGATTCGGCATCATGAAAACCCCCTAGTGTGACCCCTCTTATGCTACTAAAAGCAGATTAATTGTTTTACCTTTTTTCCTGTAATGTAATGTTAATGGGACACCAACTCTAGCGGCTGATAACACCAATTTAGCTGGGTCTAAGAAAGGGTTATCATACCAAAATATAATCTACTGATATAGAGCTTTTATAAAATGCATGATAACCTTTGCCACCTTTTTGATACCGACATCTCGTCTGGCCCATGGACTAGTAGTAGAAATGGTCACTTCCAAGACCACCAAAGATTTTGTCTCCCATGTTTACGGAGAACTACAAAAAGTATCGAATACCTTCATGGGAATTACAACAATTTGGAACATAGATCTAAAAGACCACGGACAGGTAGATTGGAGAAGAGTGTGGAGTAACATTGCTATAACTTCCCGTAATTATAACCATCAGATGATCCATTATAAATTGATACACAGATTCTATCTAACTCCAAGAAAATGTTGTCAACTTCAAATGGTACCAAATCCCCTATGCACTCTATGCCCTTTAAGGACTGTAGGCACATATATGCATATGTTCTGGGAGTGCCCCAGTGTAAAGACATTTTGGTCTCAGGTGGCCAGAGAACTATCACAATTGTTGGAGTTTGAGGTCCCATGTTCACCCCAGATCATGTTGTTAAATGATGACTCCACACTCCCCATACCAATCACACAAAAAAAGGTCTTCTTTGCTGGAATTACTGCCGCAAAGAAACTCCTGGTGTCTAGGTGGAAACCTCCACATTCTATGTCACTTCAAAAATGGAAACTATCCTTTCTGAATGTTCTAGGTTTAGAAGCATCAATTGCAAGAGCAAATGGGGCAAAAAGACAATCTATTGATGCTCTCACTCTTACTATAGGAAAGATGAAGGCACAATTATGAAATGTGAAACAAGGCATTCTGTGTTCGTGTTTTTGCCACCGTAAGCCTTATATAGACAACGATGTCATTTCACAATGTACTGTAATGTCTCGGGTAGTGTCATGTTGGAACCTGGGGGAAGGTGGTTTTTCAGGGGGAGGGAAGAAGGAGAAAGTGGAGAGAAGGTGGCCTGTACACACTCATAAGGCAAGAGATGTAACAGGCAGGATGTAATCTGTGGACGTATTTTCTTTTGTTTCTTTGTGTAATTTAAATTTTATGCTCTGCATCTGTAACCTGCATCTGAAATGAAAATTGTATTAGCGCCGAAAGATGATGTGAAAAAGGGGCTGCCCTTTTCAATGAAAAATGAAAATGAATAAAAATTTGGTCACAAAAAAAAAAAAAGTTGTCCTTTAGGTTGGACGGAGCTGCTAGCTTTCACATGGGGGGAGGGGGGGGGGGTTGTGATGCTCATGCTCAGGAAGTGGATGCACTATAGGTGCGTGTGTGCGTGCGTGCGTTTGTGTGTGTGTGTGTGTGTGTGTGTGTGCGTTGCCTAGGCCCTACATCTCTCACAGCCACACAACAGTGGTGTAAAGTAACTTGGTACATTTATTTAATTAATTTCCTGTTTTTTTCACACTCTCAGACTGCATCCTGCATGTATAACAGGGCGTGTTCGTTTGTGGTCACAGAGCTGAATTATAGGTCCGTATACGGTATAAGATCGAGAGATTGACGAAAAGGTGACAAAAATAGACTTAGGTTGTCATGGCCCCTTTGGCCTGGCCTCTAGGGCCTGTGGTGTCCATATATGGTTCTCCCTGTATGTGTGCTTCTCTCCACAGAGCCTGTGGGTGTTGGCCCGTTGGAGCCTGATGATTAGGTGCATCGGGAGCACCTGGCCAGTGCTCCCTGAAGGCCTAAATAAGACTGGGTGGCAAGCCAGTCTGTCTCTCCCTCTCCAGACGACAGCACCTTTTCTTTAGTTCCTTGTGTTTGGGCTTTTATGGCTTTATTGACAGGACAGTAGACTGACAAGAAATGAGGAGAGAGATGGGGAGTGATACGTAGCAAAGCTAGTCGGGACCAGGACTCCAACTACACTGAGTCTAAGTGGTATGCACCTGGACCGTAGGCGGGTTGTCTGTGGGGGGCGCACTCACATATTAGTTTGTATTGGCCAGTGCGGTCCGGGTTCCCAGTGCTGTAGGCATCTTTTTTTGCCTAGTCATCTTTCTCTGCCTATAGTCACCGCAAGAAAATGCTAATTTCTTAGCACTTCTTTTAGGATAGTATTTAGTTGTTTGAAGGTCATATGTGGTCAATTTACCATGACAGAGCCTATTTAAAAATATCGCCAGGGGAAAATCTCGATAGTCCAAGATCCCATTAGTCTGGGTAAGGTTAGGGTTAGCACTGGCATGTTAGCCTCAGACTAATGACGGAAACAGCGCTACTTTCTACTAATACAACTAATGTACTTTTACTCAAGCAAATTTGCATGGAAATGCACACAGACACAGTGTGCACACTACATACACTGAGCATATACTGTACATGACTTGACAATTATGGAAATATGAACGCGACTCTGGCCCTAAGTAATGGAATGCGGACATTGACAGCAAAGACTTAAGTACCAAATCTTTTGGAGGCGTGTCAGCAGTGCTAGCCAATCAACGACGCCTCCTAACTAACAAAGACCTAACAACAGGGCATGTGGGTGTGGAATGGGTGTAGAATTAGACCTGTTGTATAATAGGATAGATGTGTACATTGTGTGTACATTGTGTTTATAGATACAGTAACTGACCTGGGTGTTTCTTCACCATGGGGGGTCTTCATCTGCATGAGGCCGATCTGAGATTAACATAACAAACATCAGGTGATACTACAGTGACATAATGTTAACACACAGACAGATAAAAAACATCTTGATTACAGTATGATATTCACAGTATGATTGTTTATGTGAGTGTTGAGTCTGTACTCCTCTTGTGTTTCTCTGTCTGCAGTCACTTTAATAATAATTAAAAAATCCCCCTTGTTGTGGTTGTGCTACCCTCCTGTACCCCCAGACAGAGACGGACACAAGATGGCGGACACATAAGATGGCGGATAAAACACATATATGTTTGACTAAACAAGGTAGAAAATTGACTGAAATGTCATTTTTTATGTTTTCATATATGGGGAATACCAGTAAGACATCTAGTACATTCCCCATACATCTAGCCTGCTAAATCAGAATATTTCATTGTATTCCCCATATATGAAAACACAAGAAAGGACATTTCAGTAAATGTTACCTTGTTTAGTCAAACATGTGTTTTATTATGTTTCAGTATAGTGTCACTAATTCACTCCACTGTCACTAATTCTACAGTATATGTAAGATAAGATAATAATAATAATAATACTTGTCTTCTTCTTGCGCTTCCCAGGTTTCTTCACAGTAGAATAGGTTCCATCTCCACTCTGACTGGGACCTGGCTCTGTTACACAACACATGTTTATCACTGATTAATGATCAATACATGTTTATCACTGATAAATGATCAATACATGTTTATCACTGATTAATGATCAATACATGTTTATCACTGATTAATGATCAATACATGTTTATCATCAATGACTCTATACTCTATTACTATATACTGTATGTGTGTATATGTATATGTGTATATGTACATGTCTTTACATTTGATATTGTTTTGCATTCAATGTTTTGAACATTGGCTAACATTTTTCTCAATATGATATATTATAGGATTTAAAGCTATACTGTGTAAGTTGCTCAACTAGTGGTCAGAGCTGTATAGCAAACCGCGGTCGCGTCCGCGTCTTTCGGCCGTTTTTCTTAAGAGGGGCCGTTTTTTTTTAGAGGGGTCCCTGGTTCCTGTGCGTTCAGGCATTCCGGAGAAACGGACTCCTTCACCTGAGTATATGCTGTTGTTATGTTGAGGCAAGCTACTTCCTGAGAAGTCAGCAAGATGCGCTGTGATTGGCCGGCAGTGTATAACCCTCGCTGTGATTGGCCGGTAGTGTATGATGACGTAATTTTGCCGCGAAATCCGGTCCCCGGTCAGAATCATAGAAAACATATTTACAGAAGGCTTTAGGGGATGAAATTCACGGAGTGGGTGTTCTAAAACTTTAGTGATTTAACAGTTAGGACAATTTTAAGATTTGTTTTATAAAAAAAGTTACATGGTATAACTTTAACGCTGATTTAATGCTGTGATTTTTATCAAGGTTCATAATGTTATTGTATGTGTGTTGTTTTTATTGTGTTCTGTCCATGTATGTCTTGTCTACCCTGTTTACATGTAAACATTGTAACATGTATTTATGTTGGGGCCCCCCTCTAAAACGAGATGGCACATCTCAAGGGGTTTAGCCTAATAAAGAAACTTGAATCATTGATTAATGGCCAATACATGTTTATCACTGATTAATGATCAATACATGTTTATCACTGATTAATGATCATTACATGTTTATCACTGATTAATGATCAATACATGTTTATCACTGATTAATGATCAATACATGTTTATCACTGATTAATGACCAAACTGTTTTTAAATACAAATAAAAGCACTGCAACATCTTATGGATAAACTTAGTGTGTACTTTTAAACCACTGCTGAAGACATATGACGTACTCTGAGAATGAAAGATTGTCCCCTCCGTGAGTTATTTATGAGTGATTTATAGAAACTGAGTCCCTTTTTGAAACCATTCAAACATAAACTGCGATCGCTCCCTCAGCTTGTCTCGTTCAGATCAGATCAGAGCAGAGCAGAGCAGAGCAGAGCTCACACTGACTGAACGAACGTTGAAATGCAAGAAAAGAGCAAGTGTTTTAGTCTTGGTTACCAATGAGAAGCAGAGTGTACTGTCTGCAAAGCTGGCACTTATTATGTGTATATCAAAAATGAAATAAAAGTTCTTTAGACCTGCTTCAACACTGCAAAGTAGTCCTACAAGACAGCTGAGGTGAGAGGAGATCTGCTAATGAGGGTTATAATACCTGCAGGGGTCTTCACCATGGAGTAGATGGCCTGATCTGCAGGAGGCTGATCTGAAATAAACAGAACAAACATCAGGTGTTAACACTGACATCATGTAACTGACAGATAAAAAACATCTAAACAACAGCTGTGTGTTCACAGTGTGATTGTTTATGTGAGAGTTGAGTCTCTATAAGACGCCCTAAGGGCGAGAAGCTGATTGTGTCTATCGTGTCACACATGGGCAACTGGGGGACAGCAGACTGCTGGGCGAGCACGGGCGCTTTGGCATGGGATCAACTTTGATCAAAAAAATCAAACCTTGGTTAGAAGTGAAGCGGTGAATTTTTATTCTATGTGTTCTAGAGCTATGAAATCTGTGTTCTAGATCTATACATGCTGTGTTCTAGATCTATACTTTCTATGTGCTTTAGTTCTATATTTCTATGAATTCTGAATGAATGAATGATTTTATCTGGAGGGCCAAATTGTCATGTGAAGCTTGACCAATCCTCAATTCTGCATGCACGGGACATGTACAGGACAGACAAAGCATGTTCATTCTGGACTGGAATGACTGATGACTGACGTCTGACATCATAGATGTCTGACATTGTATATGTCTGACATCATAGACCACATGAGACTGACACAATATGTCCATATATGGGCATTCCCAGATATGGGCTTAATATTGATGATATGAGGGATCTCCATAGTCCATATATGGGCATAAAAGGGACAATGATGTGTATTGATGACATCAGGGATCTCCAATTCTGTCGTGGCCATATATGGAGCGTGAGATGAGTGTCGACTCATCATTGTGATGTCAGAACAGGTCAGCTATAGACATTGAGGCGTGACGTACAGACTGACACACGGACTGACGCACAGGATCTGCAGGTTCTCATAGAAAATGCAACCTATGATCGCAAATACCTTTACATCTCTCTGTCTGCAGTCACTGTAATAATAATAATAATAATAATAATAATACCTCTCTTCTTCTTGGGTCTCTCAGGCTGCTTCACAGTCACAGTAGAATAGGTCACATCTCCACTCTGACTGGGACCAGGCTCTGTTGAACACAATAACATGTTTATCACTCAGCATTGTTTTCTACTTCCTTCTTGATGGGCCGAGTACAATCACACAACAGCTGAAATTAATTTGCGAGCGCAGCTGGTTGTGGGGATCAATCCATAGGCCGGGACCCAGAGCCATTCAAGGAGAGTCGGTGGGAGAGTTGCATCATCTCCGTTCACATGGGGCCAGAGTTGGCACTTGGCAGAACTCTATAATACAAGGCTCTGGCCAGCCTAAGGGTATGCGTGGTGGTCAGTCATTAGGCGCTTTTCGAACAGCAAAGAACCGGTTCAGGTTCTTTCTCCCGCCTATGGGATGAACCAGAGGTGAGCTTTTCCACCGAGAACCGGTGTTGGTTCTGAAACGTAAAAAAATGTTTTGGAACGGGAACCATAAAATCCTTGGTTCCTGTGATTCAAACTGGTTCAATCTGGTGGAAATGCAAGCCGGCTCACGGCCGGTTCACATAACCAAGGTTCCAAGAAAGTTGAACAGCACTGGTTCTTGAACCAAGGTTCTTTTGGTGGAAAAGGCCCCTTTGTGTGTACCTTTAAACCACTGCTAAAGACACACCACAGGCTCTGAGAAGTGAGTTCAAGAGAGCCAATCCGGGGGTGATGACAGTGACAATGATTAGTGTCACTGGCTCAGACTTTGCCTGTCTTGTCTAGGTATTTTATTTCTACAATATATGTGTGTGTGTGTGTGTGTGTTAGACATTTAACACGTTGCTACTTAGTAAATTTGACCTTTCACTCTGTATTTGGAGGTATTTTTTTACCTCTACACAATACCTATTTGCCAAAAATAGCAGATCTACAAGCTCTCATCGCCTCGCGCTGCTGCTATTTTTATCTAAAGTTCTCCCCAGAATAGGGATGTGAGGGTTCAAGTTGTTAATTGTGGGCTCGCCTGTAAGGCGAGCACACTTTAGATATTGTCAATATCTATCAGTCTATACTAGGCAGGCAGGCAGGCATATCAAGTTCTCCTCAATACTTTGGCACCTTTCTACTCCTACATACTTAGTGAGAAAATAAAAATAAAAACATCAATGGGTTCAGCTTACAGTGGCGACGTGTGCTATTACTTTTTACAGCAATCGGCCAAATGGTGGCGCTGTAGGAAGCCTTCGAAAGTGCAAACTTTGAACAGGTATAGCTCATGCTGTGTTTGAGGTAAAGCCATGAAACCTGTATACACGTATGCGTTTCCTCATGCCGAACAACTTTTACGCTCTGACTTTTGACCTCTGACCTTTAGGGGAAAAACAGTAAAAATCTATCTCCTCCTGGGATTTTTGCATAACGCGCACGAAACCTTTTTCATAAGAACTTTGGACCAATACGGTCAAACTGATCAACCATTTTTTTTTTGTTAAACATTATTTTTTTAATAATTCACTGAATATTGCACTTTTATGCAAATTATTCTTTTGCCTCTAAATCATACATGCAAAGTTACACGTTCATGGCATTTGGCAAAGATGTAGAGGGTTAGTCAAAATATCACTGAAACCAATCTTATTCCAATTGGCCAAAGGGGGGCGCTATACGAAGCGTTTGAAAATTCAAACGGGCATAAGTCATGACTCGTTTCATTTGAAGACATGCAACTTGCTTACACGCGTGCTTTGACTCAAGCAGAAGACATCTGTGTCTTTGTTAAGTAAGCTCCGCCCTTAGATTTTCCGCCATTTTGAGCAGTTTGTAAAACGCTTAAACCCGCTTTTATTCTGGAATTTTCGCGTCACGCCCACAAAACTTTTTTTACATGAACTTTAGACCAATATCTAAAGATCTGTCGGATCAGATTTCTTTTTAAATTGAAACATGCTTTTTTAATAATTCAATGAATATTGCAGTTTTATGCAAATTATTCTTCTGCCTCTAAATCATACATGCAAAGTAACATGTTCATGGCATTTGGCAAAGATGTAGAGTGTTAGTCCAAATATCACTAAAACCAATCTTACTCCAATTGGCCAAAGGGGGGCGCTATATCATTTTGAGCAGTTTGTGAAACGCTTAAACCCGTTAGGATTTTTTTAGCAATTTGCATGAAACATTCTACACACAATCTAAGGACCTTTATCTAATATGCCTATGAAGTGCACACACACAAAAATAATAATAAATATAACTGCAACATTGAGTGAATTATTAAAAAATAATGTTTCGCTTTAAAGAAAATCCGGCCGCTGTGCGATGACCGTGTTGGTCCAAAGTTCATGTAAAAAAATGTTTCACGCACGTTACGCGAAAATCCCAGGAGGAGATAGATTTTGACTGTTTTTCATATAATTCAAAATTGTGGGAGAAGTAAAGGTCAGAGGTCAAAAGTCAGAGCATAAAAGTTGTTCGGCATGAGGAGACGCATAAGTGTATACAGGTTTCATTGCTGTACCTGAAACAGGGCATGAGCTACACCTGTTCAAAGTTGGCATTTTCAAAGGCTTCCTACAGCGCCACCCTTTGGCCGATTGTTGCGAGCTTCGCGTTTTAGACGTTTGGCATAGTCCTCTGCCATACTGCCGAGTTTCGTAAAAAGCGACTGCACGGTCTAGCCGCTAGAGAAAAAGTGGCGGAAGAAAAACATGATGAAGTCCAATATCAATGAGTGGCCATTTGCCACTTCGTGGCCTTGGCCACTAATAATAATAAATATAGCTGCAAGCAGCGATAAAATGGCCAAAGCCAAAAACACCTCAAATCATGAACACAGCCTGCAATGTGCGTGAAATCTTGCAAGCACATTCCCAATAGGTCAAGGAACAGATACCACCCTTCTCACATTGGCCTGTTATAGCGCCACCAGCGGGTCAACTTTTGCACAACACATTTTTGGAACAAAATGGACCAATCTTTGACGTCAGTAACGTCAAAGAGAGCACTGCCTGCGATCTTGACATTTTGTACTTTTATAGCCATTGTTTTTTGGCTTGAAGCGAGCCCACAATTGTTTCGAAGGAACAATATTTTCTAGTTTATCTATCAGTCTATACCAGTCATATCAAGTTCTCCTCAATACTTTGGCACCTTTCTACTCCTACATACTCAGGCAGAAAATGAAAATAAAAACATCAATGTGTTCAGCTTACAGTGGCGACGTGTGCTATTACTTTTTACAGCAATCGGCCAAATGGTGGCGCTGTAGGAAGCCTTCGAAAGTGCGATCTTTGAACAGGTATAGCTCATGCTGTGTTTGAGGTCCAGCCATGAAACCTGTATACACGTATGTGTCTCCTCATGCCGAACAACTTTTACCCGCTGACTTTTGACCTCTGACCTTTAGATCCCCCAGAATTTTGAGTTATATGAAAAACAGTAAAAATCTATCTCCTGCTGGGATTTTTGCGTTACGTTACTCTCTAAATAAATGCTGCAAGGAACTTCTACCTTTATCATCGTTCTGGACTCCATATTTCTATTAGTATTTAGTAAGGTTTTTAGTATTACATTCCTTAGTTATCAGTCCTCCTTCTTTCCAAACATGTTTGCTTGTTGGAAATCTAAATTCTGTGGTAAAAGTAAAAAGGCTTGAAATCGCCTGCGAGGGGAGACTATACAACTCTGGCAGTTACAATTAACATGGTGAAGCTGCAGAGGACAGAAACATTAAAACCACAAAGCTAAACCTACGTAGGTGAACAGGAAGCTGAGTGGCCTCAGAGCCTGTTCTCAGAAACACATGAACATCTGTGGTTAACATGAGTTAAAATAGACTCTGCATGTTGCTGTATGTTCTGTGCATGGAGGGGTTACATGTCCCCTTCCAATGCTGCAGTAGGATGAGCTAGCCTGGTATAACCAGCATGCATCTAGCTAACTAACTGCAGTATCATTCCCTCCTTGTTTTAACATAGCCGGATGATGGTATAGCTGCAGCTAGGGTAAGGATGAGCACCCTTGAAGTGATGCCAAGAGATAGAAGACATTCCTCTTCCATGGAGAAAGGTTATGTTTTGTCTCTTTATATTTGTAACAACTAAGGGTGGACAATATATCTAAAATATATCGATATGGAGGTATCAACATGTGAGGTATACATATTGACGAAGACAGCTTGCAATGAGGTATTGGTGTATGTGTCAAATCAATTAACAGACTATGCATGCACAAAAGCAGTCCATCTGTAACCAGGTGTGGTTATTTCAATAAAACCTACCTAACCCTTCTATGTGTACTGTGCAGTGAGCATGCATGGATAATATGCTATTCATTATCTGGGTTAGGCAGGCAGTGGACCTAAAGCAGAAAAACATTAAAAACTATATAATGCAATTGTTTTTACTAATATCGTGAGTAATTTCAATATCAAGGTATTTAACAACGTTTTTTAAATATCACCCAGCCTTTAGTAACAAGTGTTTGTTTTCACAAACTGCTTTGCCAAATCACAATAGGCTCTGAGCAGCCTGACGGCGCGTCGCGGGTTCGAGTCCCGACGACCTTTGCTGCACGTCTCTCCCCATCTCTCTCTCTCTGTTTCCTGTTCATCTCTACTGTTATGATATCAATAAAAGGCAGAAAAGACCCCAGAAATCTTGAGATAAATGATACAGTATATGTTGTGATGGTGGCATAATTCCCAGAGGCCTAGTTTCAGACTTTAAAGGAGTAGTTCACCCCCAAAATGACGTTTTTTCTATTGATTACTCATGCCATGGAGACTTACAATAATATTTTCTTGTATTTTTTGCATTCCTAAGACAAAAAATGTATTATAGTGAATTTACCCCCATTGATTCTGGATGGGGACCCGAATGCATTTGGGTCCCCATCCGGAATCAATGGGGGTACATTTATTGTAATTAAATTATTGTCTTAGGAATGCGACTAAAACAAAAAAATATTATTGAACTCAAGTCTCCATGGCATGAGTAATCAATAGGAAAAAAGTCATTTTGGGGGTGAACTACTCCTTTAGGGTGTCACTGCACCCATGGGTGTCTCCTCTACACAGTAACTGACCTGATGGAGTCTTCACCATGGAGTAGATGGCCTGATCTGCAGGAGGCTGATCTGAAATAAACACAACAAACATCAAGTGTCACAATACTACAGTGACAGAATGTAAACACACACACACACACACACACACACACACACACACACACACACACACACACACACACACACACACACACACACACACACACACACACACACACACAGGCCTACAAACTCCCTGTAGTGCTGATCAAAGCACAAGTCATGTCCATTTGGAGTGTTAAAGTCAGGGGTGTCACACCACATTCTGGGCCCTGAGTACCAGGATTCACTGCAGGTCCACATGAATGTTCTTCATAGGGGGAGGGGGTTTAACCCATTTAGACTGGGAACGCATTATTACACATTATTTTACTGCTTTAACTATTGAAAAATAGCAGATATACAGTCTTTGCAAATCCTAAGGTTTTTTGAAAAACCTTTGTTTCCCATCTGAAAATATGTTGTTCCAGGCACCCCCCAGAAGCAAAATTTGAGTTACTAATATTTGTTTAAAAAATACATATATTCAAAGATATTTTCACGACTTTTCAAAAATAGCAGATACAAGCTTGCAGCGCCGCGCTGTGAGCTTGTATCTGTTATTTTTCAATAGTTAAATAACCAGTAAGACTCCCTAATCGGGAGATAAGCGACCGTCAGGTCGCAGCGTGATTTTAGGGAAAAATCTGTAGGAGCAGTGTCCAAAAATGTGTTGGGCCTGATGGTGGCGCTATATGGGACAGATCCATGTTGATGACATGAGTGTAGAGCAAGTGTGTACTGATGAGGCCCCTCCACCTTGGGCCCTAGTAACTCAGTCCCACTCACAGACATAAAAAGGTAGACGCCTCTTCCGGCTCTCAATAGCAACGTTACGCTAGCAACTGCTGCTTTTCAGAAGGTTTTCCTTCAGAGTTCAGAGTGAAAAAGCACACAGCTTTAACTGGTCGTTGGTTAATAAGCCACACTGAGTGCACACTACAACCTCACCGCCCACTGCACTCACTACACTGAGCACACACACCACACACACACACACACACACACACACACACACACACACACACACACACACACACACACACACACACACACACACGTACCTCTCTGCTGGTGTCTCCTAGGCTGCTTCACAGTCACAGTAGAATAGGTCACATCTCCACTCTGATTGGCTGGTCCAGAGCCTGACAATGCAGTAACTAGTAATGTAGTTATTTTATAACACAGTAAAGTAACTAAGTAATTAACTAACCCTAGAGTAAAGTAACTAAGTAAGTAACTAACCCTATAGTAAAGTAACTAAGTAACTAGCTAACCTATAGTAAAGTAACTAGTTAAGTAACTAACCTATAGTAAAGTAACTAAGTAAGTAACTAACCCTATAGTAAAGTAACTAAGTAACTAGCTAACCTATAGTAAAGTAACTAGTTAAGTAACTAACCTATAGTAAAGTAACTAGTAAGTAACTAACCCTATTTTAAAGTAAGTTGCCAACACTGACCTGTGTTGACGTTGACCTTGGAGTAGATGTCTTCTCCTGCAGAGCTCTGGTCTGGAAAACAACAACAACACATTTATATGATCTATAGAACATATAGAACATGGTCTACAATGATTTAGATCATGGGTATTCAACTGGCTAGTGAAAGTTATAGTTATAGTTTGTGCGATATGGAATGTAAGCGTACCTATTAATCACAGTAACCCTCAATCAAAGAGGGCAATTATGTGTCTGCAGTGTCAAATGGGTGGAGATCTGTTCTAAAATAGCATCAAAGCCAAGTGGTTGGACATCACTACTAGGTTCTAAACAAGAAACTGTAGCATGTTTGTTTACAGTTGCACAGAAATTAAGCACATTTACATGAAAGGTAAAGTATTCTACTTTGCAATGTAATTAGATGAAAATGTGGTTGGTCCATTAGTCTGGCCCCTGGCCCCTTGGGTTTTAGTTGAATACCCCTGATTTAGATGATCTACACATGGTATATATATATTATGGCTGCTCTTCAATCCAGCACAGTGACATCACTGATATTTACTATTTCAGATGAAGTGTGAGTGAGCTCAGTGTTAGTGTTACTGTACCTCTGTTCTCCCTGGTGTAGAACTATATACATGTATACATAATATAGATGTTTATATACAGTATATAGATATAGATATAAATGTAAGTGTAGAGTGAGTGTACCTCTGTTCATCCTGGGTTGAGCTGGTTGTTTGATTATCACCTCTTCACTCTGTGCTGGTCTACAGCCTGCAATACACACAGCTTGTGAACAGATTGACACAGCACCACAATACTTTGAGAAAAGTTTCTCAATGCATCCTAGAGTCCTTATTCTGAGGGCTTGTGGATCTGCTGTGCAAAGACGTGGTATAGAGTGATAAAAGGAGGGGTCCTGGTATAGAGCCCTGAGTGACACCAGACCATAAGGATGTAGGCTTTTAACTCTCCTACTGCCAGATTATTTATTTATTTATTGGGTCTGGTGCCATCAAAAAGCGGCTTACCTTTGCGACGTTATAGCAGATAGACAGACATTTATTTATTTATTTATTTATTTATTTATTTTATTGTGCAATAGTGCACTTTGGTCTACCAGGCAGCAGAGGGCGGCGTCATGCGAGAATGAAAGTGAATTTGCCTGTTATGTGTTGAAGAAGAAGACCAGTCACTGGCCACAGAGCCTTACAGCCAGAGGAAATCAACAAGGAAGTGAATTGTTCTCCGTTGATCTAACGCATAATGGATTTTTTACACCATCACCGCGGAAAATGTGTTTACAGTAAACGGCCGCGCGACCCCTCATCAGCTTACAGTCATCAGACGAACGAACCGAACGAGCGCCGTATTGGCATCGAGGTTCTGTAAAAAATGGGGCGAACGTTAACGTTCAAAGCGTGGGGAGAGTTAAGGAGTATTTCACCCCTAAAATGACTTTTTTTCTGTTGATTAGTCACGCCATGGAGACTAGAGTTCAATAATATTTTTAGTTTTTTGTCGCATTCCTAAGACAAAAATGTGATAATAATAAATTTACCCCCATTCGTTCCGGAATCAATCAAATTTTTGTCTTAGGAATGTGACAAAAACCAAAAAAATATTATTGAACTCTACTCTCCATGGCATTAGTAATCAATAGAAAAAAAGTCATTTTGGGGGTGAACTACTCCTTTAAGTGCTTAAGTTTCAATTGTTTACTTTAAACCATGCACGTGTGTGTGTGTGTGTGTGTGTGTACCTCTGTATTTCCTCCACAGAAACAGAAACAGAGCCAGGATCAGCAGAAGGATGAGGGTGCAGACCCCAGACACCACCAGAGCAGAGACATAAGGATCAGAGGGAGAGGGAGGGGGAGAGGGAGGGGGAGAGGGAGGGGGAGAGGGAGGGTCCTTCTTGTAGGTTGTAGAATCTGAAACACAACGAGACACAAGTTACTCTTGACCACACCTTTATAAAGCTGTGAATCACTTTAAAGGGGGAGTTCAGTCAAATAAAGATGATAACAAGGGTATTCCCAGTTTATCAAACAACAGAGTAATGTATTATTAACCAACAGACAAAATTTGAATGATGAAAAAATCCAACTTTTTGAAAAATTATGTTTCAAAACTGTGTGAAATCCAATACATATTTTTCTGGCCTTTCTGCCAAGGGCTGTAGGGGCGTGACCCATGTACAGTATGAAGCCACGCCCATTCGCGGAAGTCAACAGGCATGACAAGGCAGGAGTCGCTCGCACACAGTGACACACACACACACACACACACACACACACACACACACACATACATTGTGTGTGTATATGTGTGTACATGTGTGATGGTTGTGTGTTCATAAAGGGAGAGGTAATGTGTGTGTGTGGTTGTTCTGTGTGCTTCAAACATCACGTGTCATTTAGACATCATGGCAGAGTCTAGTGGTTTTACTGAGTGTGTGTGTGTGTGTGTGTGTGTGTGTGTGTGTGTGTGTGTGTGTGTGTGTGTGTGTGTGTGTGTGTGTGTGTGTGTGTGTGTGTGTGTGTGTGTGTGTGTAAATATACACTATATAGTCTTATTTGTAATATAATTTGTGATATAATTACTATGATACAGAATATTCCTCACATATTGATAAGTATCCAAACACTGCTTTATCTACTCATGGTGATAAAGTTCAAATAATCTGACACAGACTCACTTGTCTCCATCCAGATCTCTGGAGACTCTCCCAGGCCAGAGATGTTACACTTGTAGAATCCTTCATCAGACTTGGAGACATGGAGGATGGTCATCTGTCCTGTAGACTCTGTGGTGATGAAGGATCCCTTTCTATAGAAGTCAGCTGGGAGGTTGGAGGATGGTTTACCAGTTGTCTGGTCTTTGTACAGGCAGCGCAGTGTGACGTTCCCTCCCTCTGGTACAGGAAGTACAGGACTCTCTAGGATCACACCTCCATCTAGAAGCAACAACAGTGACTTATGAAGATCCAACATACAGTAATCTCATGCACAATAACCATTCATTATAGGCCAATTCACAGAGTGCAGCAGGTGCTCTCAGTCTTTGATCAGACATCGGCATGCGCGCAGGGGGTAGGGGGGGACGGGGGGGATTAACACCTCAACTTTTTTTGGGTGGGGGGGATATCCCCTCCAGTGTTCAGGTCCAAGAAAAAGCCGCAAATATGATCGGTTATACTGTACACACTGAGTAGTTCTCATTTCAAGGCGTATTACTGCCATCTAGAGGCACAGTCCCACCAGTGCAGTCACAGTGCAGTCGGCAGCTCAGCTCAGCTGTTCTGAATGAGTTTAATGAATGCAACGCAATAGTGACAAGCAGGCAGGCCGTGGCAGAAGGAGACCGTCATTGCAGGTGCTGGACCTGCTGCTGGTGTGTGTAGGCTAGTCTCACATCATTCTCAGTCAAAATGAAACGGTCAAAAAACCAAAAAACGATAACGTCGTTCTTTAAATCAAGCAACAATGTAAGTACCTTTGAACAGATGCATAATGGAAATGCAATTTCGTTTGTCAACACATTTTAAGTTACGTTTCCTCTTGTTACTGTGGTTCAATAAAAATATCTAATATAGACTTAATGAATTCATGTGTATTTCATTTTAAAAATGCCTTGAAATCTGCGTAAAACAACTGTGTAATTCAGCTCAAGTGGAGGGGATATGTCCCCCCCTCCTCGGGGCAAAAGTGGGGGGGATATCACCAAAAGTGGGGGGGATACCCCAAAATTTTTCGCGCGCGCTATGCGCGCGCACATACCTCCCAGGTGTGTCCCCTTCACTTTTAAAATGCCTCCTGCGCCCCTGGACATCGGTATGTTATAGAGCTGATCGGTCATTATCAGAAATAACACACAGCAGATTTCAGATTGACCAATCAGAATCAAACATTCAACCAAGCTGTATAATAAATATTTATAATTTACCTCTGGCTTGCCTCCCCTGAACACGAGCCAAATGTATTTGTATAGACACTCCACAAAGCATCTATATGGATTCTAACCAACAAACTCTGTGGGGGTGAGCACCAATCGGTGGGCTCTTTATTTTAATGAGCTGCTGTGATTTGCCAAGAGAAATACAGCTTAATGTTTAAAAGTTTGAATGTTAAAAAACGAAACAATAAAACTGTTAGGAATAGGATACATACTGTAACAGTAATACCCAAAGACCAGTATCAATAAGGAAATAGGTGGTGACACTAGGATGTTAATGTGTTTACTACAGTACATTAAATACTATCTTCTCATTGCCTTTATTCATAAATAATTAATAGATATTTTGTTTCATGTCGTATCAGCCACACCTGAGGGTGGATAACCTGGCAGATAATCCTGGGTGATAATTTATGTTTCAAATGCTAAATATTAATCAGATTATCCTCTTGTCAAGGTAAACAACACAATAGTGCTAGACATGGACACAATGTGACATCATATAACATGTGTTTTAACATGTCAATGATGTCTAGACATACAGTATGTAGATTATAAGGATGTACAGTAAACATATTGATTGTACCAGAGATGGTAATGTTGATGGATGGGCTGACTTCTCCTGATCCAGACTGACACCAGTAAACTCCACTGTCATGATGAAGCAAGGTTTTGATACAGGATGCTCCTACACACAACAACAATGGAAACAAAGAGAAATCAGGTGTCAGTTATCAATGGTATATTTATATAGCACTTTTTATCCAAATCACTTTACATAGATGTATTACATTCACCCATTCACACACACACACACACACACACACACACACACACACACACACACACACACACACACACACACACACACACACACACACACACACACACACACTGATGGCAGAGGAAACCATGCAAGGCACCAACCTGCTCATCAGCAGGGTTCAGGCTCGGCCCCTGAGCCATTACCGCACTCCATCCATCAATCTCTCTCTCTCTCTCTCTCTCTCTCTCTCTCTCTCTCTCCCTCCATACCTTTGGTTCTTAAGTCCTTACCTCCACAGGTTTCAGTCTCTCCATCACTGCTCTGTCGTCTCACAGACCATCCCAGTGCAGAGTTTCTCTCTTCCTCACAGGTCAGTGAGATGATCTCACGTAGGAAGAACTGGACTCTCTCAGGAGAGACTCTGATAGACACTGGAAGTAGAGAGGGGGAAGACAGGGAACATTTGCTGTTTGTTTTAAGTTGTTTTCATGTGATCAACATAAAGCTTCCACCTTGGACTCACTTCAGAGGAGGTAGGAAGTGAACAGGGGTGTAAAACATGGCATAAAAGATCACCTCTTCTAGCTAATGGCATACATGCAATTAATTTATCAACAGGATGGTCACTACACTACACTACCCATAATGCAATGCACTGAAGTTGTCTCACCTTCTGGTTGAACAGGTCCACAACAGAGGATGAGAGACACCACTGTAGAGAGAGAGAGAGAGAGAGAGAGAGAGAGAGGGGGAGAGGGGGAGAGGGAGAGAGAGACGTACAGACAGACAGACAGACAGACAGACAGACAGACAGACAGACAGACAGACAGACAGACAGTGTCACTGTGTATGTGTGTGTGTGTGTGTGTGTGTGTGTGTGTGTGTGCGTGCGTGCGTGCGTGTGTGTGTGCGTGTGCGTGTGTGTATATGTGTGAGGAATGGTGGATCTTAGAACCTTCCGTGTTCTGCCTTCTCTACGACGAGCAGTGTTCTCCACACTGCAGGCAGAGAGCAGCTGCTACACCTTACCACCGCTAGCTTCTTGCTACCTCGTTTCACGAGTCAGACGCCTTTAGCGTCACAAGGCCTCGGCTAAACTGTGCTACAGTCTCGAGTCTCGCTGATTGAGCCCCAGAGTCGTTTAAGCGTGCAAAAACTGTTCAAACAAGGAGCCTTACTCCTGTTTAGAACATGCATGAGAAAGCAGGGGCTCATGGCTCCAGCCATCCACCTGACATGGTAGGGGAGAATCTTTTCAGATATGTACATGCAATGGGAATCCTGTGCACGCGCCCATCACGTTATGTTGACGTTGTATTGTGATAACCACAAAGTGTGTCAACACAATGTTCTGTTGGCCAGAGTGGACACAGGGCTCGTCACCACCTGGAAAGTGGCTGCCAGCCTCTCAGGGTGGGGTGTCACTCAAGCAGGACCACCAGGGGAGTGTGAGGCACACATGTCAAGATGGCCCATATAAACTACTATCTGGAGCCTTCAGCACATTGAACGCCACCATGTCCTCATCAGGACAGACACCACCATGTTCTACATCAACAACTGCACAGAGACTGGCACTATGGTGGCCTCGTTGGTTACCTACGTAACCTATAGTTGCCACTCTGAGAAATCAGTCTATGAATTAAGTGAAAAACTTTGTGCACCAGTAGACTACTTGTCTCAAAGTGTAGTTCCTCTATATTTAAGGGAAAATGTACCATGTACGGTAAAGAGGGGGATGAACATGTAGCCTGTCTAGTGATGTATTTGTGTATTTCAGAATTTGTTTGGAAGTAATTACTAAAAGGTTTAATAAAAGGCAGTTAAATACATTGCACTAGTGCCTCCTTCTTACCTATAGAATATTAGGCCTGTGAACTTTGTGTCTAAACAACTGAGAGAATTCCATTCCAAATGTCATGCCACATTTTTGCAAAACCAACTATCCTAGAGCATAGCGTAATGGAGTACATCTTATTATACCATAATGAGTTGTACTCTATTACGCTATGCCCTAGGAGAGTTGGTTTTGCATGAAGCCATTCAGACATTGAGACATGAACTCGTTCTCGTTCACTCGCGCACGGAAACAGTAGCTACTGGCTGTACGGAGCCCGTTCTCTAGGTCGTCCTCAGACGAGCCTTCCATCGTCGCTTCCAGTCATCCCCGTTCGGCGCAAAACTAGTTTATTATGTTACATATTTCATGTTTTGGAAAATGTTTTGATTGTTAACAACACCAATAGTTCAAAACAAAGCATCTTTTTCCAGAATACTTTATACCTTTTTCAGGACTGGGAAAGTGCTTTTCTGAAGCATCATTTATAACTTCCAATACAGCCTCCATGGGAAATTTGTTTTTTTGAGATGCCAAATCTTACAGGTGATTTAGAGCTGCATACAGTCCATCCACAGAGAACAAATGATTGTAATAATAATTAACTTGTTTGATAACAAATTACTGGTCTCTGTCTCATTTAATGAACTGATAGTCAAATCAAATTAAGCAAGATTATAATAATATACTCATACTCACATGATACTACGTAGGTTGGTGCAAATGTCATGGTGGAGAACTGCATGAAACAGAAAGACAGACAGACAGACTGACAGAAAGACTGGCTGTAGAGTGAAGACCCCTCTGCTCTTTGTGGCTAAAACCCATTTCCTGCATGCTTTGTAAGACACTCAGCCATATAAGCGCACACATACGCACACGCGAACGCACGCACGCACGCACGCACGCACGCACGCACGCTCACACACACACACACACACACACACACACACACACACACACACACACACACAGCAGTATGTGGTTACTGTATCAGTATACAAGGTCTGAACCATTAGCCTGTTAACAGAAAGTTTAGTACTAGACCTTGCCATAATGGGCAAGGTCACGCCAATTCTTGGCCATTTGGCCAGTGATGTATATCGGACCAGTTACCCATATATGGAGACCCCGGGTAATATGGAGATCCATGTACTGGGGAGAACGGGGTAAGATGAAACACTTTTTGCTTATGTTGACCTGGAAGCAAGAAAAAGTGAGATGGCAGTAAATTCAAAACATCTAGACATATTAGCCCTATTCACGACCCGCCCACTCAGCATCCCCCGGGTGCTGAAGTCCCGTTTTGAAGGGGTAAATCCTACTAGAGCCTATAGAGTTAGCACAGAAATCGCAAATTTAATGCAATTTCCGAATAGTAAAGTATAAAATACGGCTAGCATGATCAAGAACACAAGATAGTAAACGGCACAAAGCATTATAATTTACTTTACCGTTAGAAATAACGATTTGCTGGCTTTAAGTCCAGTATAGTTTCCCCTTCTAAATTGAAGTCAGCACCCGGGGAAAACTGAGAAACGGAAGTAGGTGGGCGGGCCGTGAATAGGGCTAATTTCACGATGTCTGCTATCATTTGAAATTTTAAGTAAGTGTCTATGACAAAGGACCATAAAAATATGACTTGGAAGTTGGTCATAAGTGGTCATGTGGTTCAACTTGCCCCAGGTGAGGGGTAAGTTGATCCAAGTAAAGGGGTAAGTTGACCCACATGATATTCTTAACTTTTAACAGTTTAAACTCGAACAAAGAATGTTTTTACTTAACAGAAATATTTTAATAACACATTTCCCTTTTGCAAATAGTCATTTCCTTTCTTACGGTTATTTAAACTAAGAAAAATTATTACAAACAATTAAATAATGTTTGTTATTCAGAACCTTTAAATATTTGCAATTATTAATATAATATTAAACACTTCTCTTAAATGAGTGTATTCATCAAAATGAAAGATGATTCAGCATAATTTGAGTAGCAAAGGCCTAATAAAAAATTATGAATGGTGATTCACATAGTTCAACTTACCCCAAGGCATGTGGTTCATCTTGCCCCAGAGCCACCATTTTGACAAAACCTGGCTAGCTTAATGCTTAAGGCTCATCTTTAGCTAAATGATTCACATAGTTGTATACAGGGCTATCACCAACATGCATGCTATATAAGTTTAGACCTGGGTACATTTGCTTTAACATAAAAATCATTATACCATAAGTCAAAAATTGACTGAAAAACACTTTTTGGGGTAGAAATATGCTTTCCACTTTGCCCAAGTGTAAACTCCACAGCCAGGTGGAAATGATGTTTGTGTTCTCATTTTAAGGTCAAATGACAACTCATGTGTATAGTTTTAAAGATAAAGGGGGTGGTTCATCTTACCCAGCGGTTCATCGTACCCCGTTCTCCCCCTATATGGTACATCCCTTTTATGTCCAACTGGAGATCACTGTCTGAACCAGCCACACAGGCATTCCCTTATGAAGTATAGATATGCTTAATATTGATGACATCAAGCATCTCCATGTATGGGCATAAAGGGATTCTGTTAGAGTGGTTCCCATGACATCACAACATACAATCCCTTTTATGCCCATACATGGAGATCCCTATCTGGACCAGCCACACAGATATGGGCCAATCCTTGGCCATCTGGCCAGTGATATATATCGATGACATCAGGGATCTTCATTGTGGGCATAAAATGGTTTCTGGGGAATATCCATATATGGACTTTTACATAGGTGATATCACCTGTGATGTCACAGTGATGTATCAGGGAAACCACAGTGTCAGGCGTGACCTTCAGAGATACACAGATACGTGGACAAGATGTGCCGGATGTGTCATTACAGTGACATCAGAGCATGATGTCAGAGCAGCAAACCCATGACCATAAAGATGTGTGTACACACACACACACACACACACACACACACACACACACACACACACACACACACACACACACACACACACACACACACACACACACACACACACACACAGAGAGAGAGAGAGAGAGAGAGAGAGAAGCTGTGACATTTCTCATGGTAAACTGCGACCTTTCAGTCGCAAATAAGTATAATATTTACAATTAAATTATATTATATTTATTTGATATTTCGGTAGCACTTTACAATTAAGATAATTCTCACAGAGGACCTCCACGTGATGTTCCTAACTGTGTCTACAAACAGCTCATCTGATCAGTTCTCCCTCCAACTCCTCTCCTGCTTCCTGCTGTCCTAGAATTGCCTGGTTAAAACCAGACTGCACTCAACACCACCCCCTGGTGGTAGTGGTGTGTGATAGAGTCTGGTTTATTAACCAGGCAAGTCCTAGAAGTGCCTGGCTAAAATCCTAGAATCATTCATAAACTTTCAGCTTAAAACATTTCTCCAACGTTTCTCAGTGTTAAACCCAAATCAATCCGGCTTCAGAGCCAATCATAGTACAGTAACTGCAGTTACTATCATCACTGATAATATTATCACTGCCTTAGATAATAAATAAATAAAAACATTGTTCTGCTCTCTTTGTAGATTTATCCAAGGCCTTTGACACAGTTCATCATGAGCTATTCTTACAGAAGCTACATAATCTTGGATTTCATAACACCACCCTAAAATGGTTTCATAACTATCTGGGTGCTAGATTTCAATCTGTTAAAGTTGGGAGTTTGCAGTCCGACTTCCTACCTGTCTCTTCAGGGGTCCCACAAGGCTCAGTCTTAGGCCCAGAGCTTTTTACTTTATACAATCAACAATATTATGTCCACATTGACGAACTGTCAGTTTCATCTTTATGCGGACAACACCGTTTTATATTTTGTTGCCGATTCAGTTGAGCTTGCTGTCGGCTGGCCTTCAATTCTCTACAGAATGCCCTGTTCTCTAGAGCTATTAACATTGATTTTAATAGTCTACTTCTAAAATCTACTAGTGGTTCCACTATTGAGAGGGTATCTGAATATAAATATCTTGGCATCTGGCTTGATGATAAACTTTCCTTTAAATTCCATATAGCTGATCTTGTTACTAAACGTAGACAAAACTTTTGTTTGTTTTTTTTGTTTTTTTTGTACAGCAAAAGAATCTTTTTTTCCTATTTCTAGTAAAAAAAGATATTATCAAAGCCACAATCCTCTCAGATCTGGATTATGGTGACACTATTTATAGATTTGCTGTTCCATCAATCCTAAAGAGCCTAGACACTGTCTACCACTCTGCCTTAAGGTGGATTACTGGTGATTCTTTTGGTACCCACCACTGTGCACTCTATGAGAGTGCAGGCTTATACTCTCTGACCGAGAGGCGGGACAAACATTGGTACTTGTTTTTATTTAAAGGTATTTCAGGTTTGCTCCCCTCATATATTTCAGGGGGCAAGACCATTTAGGTTGAATGAGCTTTATTGACAAGAATGGCAGCATACAATAATGACAAGGCAGCATACAGATAAGCAATATGAGAAGCATCCTATAGCCTAAACAGCAGCGTGAATACAGCATAACTAAACTATAGCGGAACTTAAGATTGGCCATGGATTCGACCCTCGGATCACTGTACCGCGGTCACGATAAATGTTTAAGCTATATCGTGAATGAAGCTCTCCGCGGTCACATGATCCGAGACCCCCAGCAAGGGATAAGCCTAATCCTGAGGTGGAGTTGGGGAAGGAAGGTGGGGCGTAGAGTTTAGCAACTGACACTAGGCAGGTAAGCACTCCTGAAGTACTCTGGGGTAAGGGGCCGGGGTACGAGACCCTGCCCACCTGGGGCGCGCCGTCAACCCCTAGCTCTTACCCCCTGAACTGGCTACGTCATTCTTCCTGCGCTATATTTCAGGGGGCAAGACCATTTAGGTTGAATGAGCTTTATTGACAAGAATGGCAGCATACAATAATGACAAGGCAGCATATACAGATAAGCAATATGAGAAGCATCCTATAGCCTAAACAGCAGCGTGAATACAGCATAACTAAACTATAGCGGAACTTAAGATTGGCCATGGATTCGACCCTCGGATCACTGTACCGCGGTCACGATAAATGTTTAAGCTATATCGTGAATGAAGCTCTCCGCGGTCACATGATCCGAGACCCCCAAAAGGAAGGACCCGAGTCCTACCCCCCCAAAACACGCAACGCTCAGAATCCATGATCAATCCTAACCAACGGTGAAGATGATTTATTTCCGCGGCCTAACAGCCTGAACACAGCTGTGAACAGAAGCGCATATAACTAAACCCAGCACCCAGAATACAGCTCCTATAAACCCCAGCACCCAGAATACAGCTCTTTAAATAATTGACTTATGCAGCATCCTATTCATTCTATTTAGTTCTCAACCTCCCCCAAACCACCTTGCTTTGCAAAGAGAACAATTATACGAAGGGCTCCGTCCCTCCGCGTGACGTGCCTTGATTGCTCGCAGCGGGACGCAATCAATCTTTATTGCGTGCCTTCGCTAAATTTGTCCGTTTTAGATTTCTTCAATAATACAGAGTAATGCGTTTCTTCCAACATTAAATCAGAAAAACAAAGTCCCTGAGAGGGATCGAAAGCCAGGGTGCTCGCTGTGTATTCCCCACAACGTAAAAAAGCATAGAAGGCAAATAAGAGGACAGCTTCTAACAAGACATTATGGTACCATGAGAATAGGCCTCCCCTTAACTTCCCCACCAGCCTGTGCAGCACCGCTATCGTGATAGGTAAGCGGCGGTCATTGCCTTGAGTCTGTTCTTTCTTGAGGCCGTTGAGCAGCAGGTGAATGGCTGGATTGCTTAGAATGCTTGGTACCGTTGGGTCACGGCAACGGAGGTGGAATTGAATGCCCGAAATGAGAGCTTTAATGGACCCGGCCTGTAATTTCCTAGATTCAAAAGCATGAACTATAAACGCGCACACCATTGGAATATTAAGGGGAAGCAGGGGACATGCAAAACGCTCACAAAAATTACAGAAGAACCACCATGCTGAGTCGTAAGATTTAATAGTATTTGGGGCGAGGCCCTTTCGCATATACATCTCTGCGGCCTCCCATAGGGAAACCAGGGGCCTTTCTGGAACTAATCCAGCGTCAACCCAGCGAACGGTGGAACTGCCAGGCCGCTGGCTGCGGCCTCCGGGCATAGAAAGCGAAACTCCTGAAATTTAAAGCGGGACAAAGCATCAGCTATACAGTTTTGTTTACCCGGAATGAACTCTGCCCGCATGATAAAATTATTCTGCAGGCCTAGCCAAGTAAGGCGTCTTACAAATTTGTTAATGATACTGATCGAGGAGCGCCCTTTGTTAATCAGTTTCACTGTAGCTTCGTTGTCGCATCTGACGGAGATTTTTCTCCGGGCCCATTTGTCTCCCCATAGGGAAGCGGCTACAACAATAGGATACAGTTCAAATAGTGCGATAGATTTACAGTCTTGGGGTAAAACCTGCATTTCTTTTGGCCACGAACTGGCAAACCATTCCCCTTTGAAAAAAACCCCGAACCCGACTGAGGGGGCCGCGTCCGTAAAGAACTGCATGGCCTTGGCGGACTCCTCTTCTTCATTATAAAAGAAGGAGATGCCGTTCCATTGCGCTAGAAATAATGACCAGAACCTGAGATCGGAGCGGCTTCCCTCATCTAACTCAATATTATCCGAGAGGTTCTTTTTTTGACTTTGACAAGTCGATTAGCCTAGACACGAACGAGCGCCCTTGGGGAATTATGCGCATCGCAAAATTGAGGTGTCCAAGCAAGGACAACAGCGCCCTTTTGGAAACAGCTGGCGCCTCCACTGCGTTTTTAATGATCTCTCTGATTCTTAATAGTTTCTCTAGAGGTAAAGCCGCCTGCATTCGAACGCTATCGAGCATAATGCCTAAGAATTCGATCCTGGTTAGAGGACCGACTGTTTTCTCTTCGAAGAGCGGCACTCCTAGAGCGCCGAACACTTTGCGCACAGTATTAATACCTCTAGTTGGCGGAGAATCAGCGAAATCGATAGTCAGAAAATCGTCTAGCAAGTGGAGAACGAAAGGGAGTTTATACGTGTTATACAGAATCCAGCACAGCGCTTCCGACAGCGTGTCGAAAATGCGAGGGCTGCTGCGACAGCCGAACGTTAGCTTAACCGCGAAAAACAATTTGGAACACCATTTAATGCCGAAAAGGTGCCATTGCGAAGGGTGTAAAGGCATGACTTTAAACGCGTCCACTATGTCCGCTTTAGCCAGCCAGGCTCCTGGCCCTGCGGTTTTAATCATCTGAGCGGCATGATCTACGGAAGCGTAAAACAGGGAAAACGGTGGCAGCGGTATTAAGCTATTAATGCTGGGTATGGTGCTTCTATGTGGGGCGGAAAGGTCGAAAATAAGGCGTTTTTTCCCTGAGTATTTCCGAGTGGCTAGCCCTATGGGGCTAACTCTGAACAGGCTAAATGGCGCTTTGACGAACGGACCCATTAAATGCCCCTTTTTAATTTCTTTCGCCAGGAGCGTATCCACTATGGATGGCTCTGCAAGGGCTGACTTGAGGTTTTTACACACACAGGTTGCTTTTGGCAGCCAGCATAGCCCCGCTAAAAACCCCTGCATCAGTCCCGTGATCAGATATTTAACCCAACATTTGTTCGGATGATCTTTCAGGGCAGCAGAAAGAGCCGGCACGTCCACTGGAGTTGAGGGATGCATCGCTTTTATTTTTTCCCAGTCTTGGGCTCTGGCCTCGTCCTCCTGGGACACACAGACTTGGGGTGGCTGTCCCCACACCAGCTGCAAGTGTGCATATATTTACATTTAGGAAAAGTGCAAACATTTTCGTTGAACTGAATGCAAATAGGGACATTACGGTTAGAAGCATACGGCACCTGCTGTCTCGGATTCGCTGGTGGCCCGTACCCCATCGATGGGTGTTGATAAGCGGGCGGGGAGAGTCTGGGCCTGCTAGCCGCGTTCTGGGAAGCAGCATTTGGGCATAATTCGGTCCTGTGGCTGTATGAGCTACAGACCGAGCAGGACAACGGCGGGTGTGCCGTGAAATGGCGGCTGATTAAACTTAGATCCTGCACTGCCCAATCGATGCGCTGGTTAAGGCGCTGAATCTGTAACGCAGCTTTAGAAGAGAAACTCTTGTGGTACTCATAAAAGAGCCCACCCCCGTAAGTGTAAGCTAAATCAGAAATAATGGACATGTAGCCGTCCAACTCGGCCCTGCGGTCCGGGTAGACCTCGCACAAAGTATCCCGGTACACCCCAAAACCTACGTTAAACTCTGCCAGGGTCAGTGTTTTAGATATAGTCTAGGGTCGCTGTCCTTCAGAATGACTGAGAAGTCCCCGCAGTCTAGGAATCTCTCCGCTGAGGACTCAGCAGCGCATATGAGGATCTTTACCAGGTTCACATCTTGACCTGCCAACACATTTAAAGCATACTTAGCGGTGGTTTAACCCCAACCAGCAATCGAGCAAAACAAGCGCTGCAATTTACCTGCGAGAATGTGGCTTCTCAGCGCCTCGGGGATAGCAGCCGCCAGGGAGATGAACGAAGTCCCCGCTGCTGCCGCTGGGACTGCCGTCCCCAGGTTCCTGCATGGAATGAAGGGCACCTCGCTGTCCCTCGGCTGCACTCCGCTTGGCCCTGGAACCCCGGGCGATGGGCTGGCGCCGCCGGACTCCAGCATCTGGATCCGCTGACTCATCCCCGACATGGTGTTCTTTAGATCTGTCAACGCTAGGAGCACTTCCAGGTTCGCGGCCCTGAACCCGGAGCCATCCTCCCCGCTGCCGCTGGCGGGAACCGGAGTGCCGCCGCCTGCTGCGCCGCTCTTCCTCTTCTTCGGAGGGGCTGGATTCTCCACCTTCGCCGGCCTTTTACCTTTGCCCTTTCCCTTGCCCACCTGGACTACTTCGAGGGCGCTTTTCCGTGCTGCGACCATGAACTGATACAGCCCCTCATGGTTGAGCTCCGCCGGGGGTGCCACGTTGTTAGCATATAGCTCGTCCAGAATTTTGTGCACCGGCCATTCTGACAGCGACTGGAGCAGCCTGGTGAGCCTGCGAGGAGTGGGCGGTTCCACTGACTGCGCTGGCAGTCAGGAATCTGGGACCACCTCGACTTCCTCTCCCTCACCCGGGAAATCCTCCTGCTCCGACTGGGAGCTCCCCGACATGGTGAGTAGAATAAGTAATAATAAGTAATAGACAAGAGAAAAGATGAACCTCATTGAACTGGTGATCTGTGACCACGCAGGCTGGCTTAGCCTCGCAGCGCCTCCCCAGTAGCACGACAAAGTTTGTAGCAATGTAGCAACGCAGCAGCGACCTCCGTAGCAGCGTAGAGTTTAGCAACTGACACTAGGCAGGTAAGCACTCCTGAAGTACTCTGGGGTAAGGGGCCGGGGTACGAGACCCCGCCCACCTGGGGCGCGCCGTCAACCCCTAGCTCTTACCCCCTGAACTGGCTACGTCATTCTTCCTGCGCTATATTTGTTCCATGCTAGAACCGAGTGAAAGCACGTATCATTCCCACTCCAGTGATCTCCTTATGTTAGGCTCCTCTAGCGCACACAGTACTGGGCGAGGCAGCTTTCTCCATCAGCAGCCCAACAACCTGGAACTTAATTAAAAAATCCTCAAAACTGTCCTCCCTGCCATCTCTTGGCAGATTCAAAGGATTGATCCTTACCACCTTTAATCATGATTGCACATGTTTCTCTTGATTTATCAATTGCTGTTCTAATATTGTTTTTATTGTTTTGTATTGTAACCTCGGCTACATTGAAAATGAGGGCTTGCCCTCAACTGTACAAAGTATAAATTGTATAATAGTATAAATAAAGGTGATGATGATATTGTCACATTTTCACAACTCTTGAAAAGCTCACCAACCATGGTCAGTGAGAGCATTATGGGAGCAGATATCTTGCAGTGGCTGCTCCAGTGGTGGTGCTATCCAGAGATGGATCCCCTAAGGGGCCTGTGGGGCACAGGGGTCAAAGGTTTGATTGATTGATTGATTGAAGACTTTATTAGACGTTTGCATAGGAAAAAGGTACAGTTTCATGACGGTATAGTTCACTGGTACAAGGTCTACTAAAAGGAGATCCATGAAAAGACTAAGCTTATTTCCACAGGAAACCATTAAAGTATCTCATATAACATTGAATGACAGACGAATAGAACACAGTACTATGCAATAGATATGTAAGGACAATAAAATGAAAGTACAAAAACAAAAAAAGAAAACCGTAAGTCTAAACAAACAGAAAGTATATACAGAGAAGGGGCAGGGGAGGGTAGGGCTTGGCTAGGTTTGTTTTTTTACCAGTTGCGAACGGCTGCTGCCTGTAAGTGGTTTACCAGATTTACCAGTCCTCGTATGAACAGTGAGCAAGGAAAGACTGCCTTCATGTATTATGCTACACACAAATGGGACAAACTCGCTGAAACTAGTTTGTCTGGCATCAACAGAGACATTTAAAGTGTTTATTGAAGGCTCACTACATAGTGGCTGTTCATGCTTCATTTAACACTTATATTTTTGCATCTTGTTGTACTAACTATGATTTGATTGCCTGTTGTTTTACTGTGTTATTTGTCATTGCTTGTATTGTGTCATATGCTGTGATCAGGGTGCTGCTCTCAATGGGCTAACCCTAACCCTGAATAAAGACAGTATATAGAAAGAAATTATATCACACCGGGTTAAGGTTTGTTAACACATGTTTATTATTGTTAAGTGTAGAGTTTTACTATTTGAAAATGTTTGTTGGTTTTCATACCACAGCGCTTCCTGTTCCTATGAAGAAAAATTAAGGAAGACACACAGGGTGTCACAAAATGTGCCGGTGAGCTTCCATGGTGGAGTGTTCCAGCAGAGGCGCTAGATACAAAAAGGTCATGATCCGTTCTCTGTTCTCTCTCCACTCATCACCTAAACAACTGCAGGTTTTCTTATATTTTCTGCATAGTGCTGTATTTTATTTTGTTTGTCATTCAATGTTATGAGTTAAAAAATTACCCCAATTGAAACAAGCCCAAGGCTCTTTGGAGGTGTTTATCCCTTTAGTTGACCTTGTACCAGCTGTCATGAAAATTGTCTTTGGACATGGTTGTATAGTATACGGGATGCTGAGATTAAACAGAACCAGACAATACAGTTCACAAACAGGGCGGGGGTCCTCCATTTTTCAAGTCCTCTTTTCCAGTTCATCGTCAATAATACAATGCAATACTTTACGACAAGGTCTTTGTTACATCGACCACTACATCTAAACCGTCAAACATTAAGCATCAGGTCCCAGATTTCACTCTATCTCCGAGAGGGATTCTGTCCCACTGGGCACTGACCTTTCAGAAGGATCTGGGATATCTCTACGGGAAGTAATTTAGTATTGGGGACCATACGTTTTGAAAAGAGGCTTCGTTGCCTCTGTACACTGCACATAGTCTTTCATGGGGTAGCACCCCAAAGATCTCCCTGTACCAGAGTTGTATGGTTGGGGGTTTATCTTTTATCCAATCAATTACAATACATTTTCAGGCTGAGAGTAGGAGTTTGTCAAATAACTGAAATTGTAGGGGTGTCAAGTTAATCTCTTTTGATGGGAGTCCCAAAATGAAGGCTCCTGGATCCTTCTTAATTTTAACTTTAGAAATGTGTCTTAGCTCACGTGCCACCTAGCCCCAGAACCTGGATATCCACTTACATCCCCAATGTAATGCTAGTAAGTTCCCAGATCAGTATGACATTTGGAACACAGAGGTGATATTGAGCGATCCATTGTGTTTAGTATGACAGGTGTAATGTGCAGTCTATGGAGAATGTTGTATTGTGTTTCTCTTAGTCTGTTGCAGGTATAAACCTTTTTAACTGAATCCAAAGAGTACAACATGGAGCAAATAATGTGACGAAGGTCGCATTATTTGCGACTGGAGGTCGCATTATACCCTGAAAAACCTCGTCGCTTGTCTGTCTGACTGTCTGTCTGTACGACTGTACAGGAAGTGATGTCAGTGTGATGTCAGGTACAGGATGTACCTGATGTACATGATGTGATGTCAGTGAGTCACAGTGATGTGGTACAGAATGACTCATATATGGGCATAAAAAGGATGTCACGTGACATCACTTCCTGTACTGACAGTCAGACAAGCTACGAGATCTCTCAGGGTATAAAAGTCCATATATGGTCATTCCCAGAAAAAGAAAAAAACCTTTTATGCCCATACATGGAGATTTCTGATGTCATAAATCCCAGCCCGAAAATGAGAATGTTAGGGTACCCCATTATGCCCATATATGGAGATCCACAGGCATCAAACCAAGGTCCTAACTCACCAAGGCCCTGCTTGGCATTACTAATTAACATACGTTTTTTATGCCCATCTCCATGTATGGGCATAACATATATTGTATGTATGGATACATATTATTATTAATAAAGGATAAAATAAAATAAAAAGTCCATATATGGTCATTCTTAGAAAAAGAAAAAAAAACCTTTTATGCCCATACATGGAGATTTCTGATGTCATAAATCCCAGGCCGAAAATGAGAATGTTAGGGTATGCCCATATATGGAGATCCACAGGCATCAAACCAAGGCCCTAACTCACCAAGGCCCTGCTTGGCATTACTTACGTACGTTTTATGCCCATATATGGAGATTCCTATATTGTCAATATTAAGGACATTATTAAGGATATTATGTTATCAATATTAAGGACATATATGGGCGGCGTGTTCCTCCCTCCGCGTCATCAGCGCCCACACCCTAGGTGGGGTTGGCGATACGGCCTTTCTGTGTGGAGTTTGCAGGTTCTCCCCGTGTCTCCTAGGGTTGATACCCTCACAAAAACATGAACAAACTCCCCCCAGAATGACAACAACTAGAATCGTCAGAGAAATGCTGTGGTTGGCCACATGGCCAAGAATTGGCGTGACCTCGCCCTTTAGGGCGAGGTCGCATGTCACCCTGAGGTTGCATGTCTTACTAGTATAAGAAGTCCTCTGCTTTGCTATAATAGACAGGGAGAACGGAGCAAAAACCTGATTAAAGGGTGTACCAAACTTCTCTCAATTGATTCTTATGTATTTTGACCTGTAGAATCCATTTCTGCAATATACATTTTTATATTGTGCATAATTAATGAGATAATTAGCATATTTTAATTATCTCATTAATTATGCACAATACGACAACATACTTTGCAGAAATGGATTCTACAGGAAGAATTACATTAGGATCAACTGAGAAATCTTTGGTAAACCCTTTTATCAATTTTTGATGAATTTATTCCTTTTCTTTCTGCCCATGTGTCAAATTATTTGTAACATGGGTGGAAATGACAGGACAAACCCTATTTAAAAAATTAGAAAAGGGTTTACCAACATTTTGATTGATACATTGTCGCTGTTGATTCTTCTATTTTGTCCTGTAGAATCCATTTCTGTAATATACATTTTTGTATTGTGCATCATTAATGAGTTAATTAGCATACCGTATTTGACATAATGAGCAGAAATAACAGGAAAACCCTATAACAAATTGATAAAAGGCTTTAACAAACTTTTCTCATTTGATCCTTGTGTATTTGTTCCTGTACAATCCATTTCTGCTATGTACATTTTTGTATTGTGCATATTTAATTAGATAATTTGCATATTTGACACATGGGCTTTAATAATTGTATAATAAATATGCGTATGGATAATTTGGCCAAAATTAGGTCTTTAGGCCACAGAATATTAACATTTGATCAAAATGAATGTATTTTTATATCCAAATAATCGTTTTTTGCGCCCTAGTGGAGGACCCCCGCCACTGCAGAGCACATAAATTGCTGTAACTTGGGCTTTTGTTGGGCAAAAAACATTCCTTGGGCTACAAATGGCCCCAGAAAACGGTGGTTTAGTGATTAAAAGTGATGAGTCATCACTTTTCATCAGTTTTGTGGGCGTTTTCTGGGGACATTTATAGCCCACGGAATGTTTTTAGTGCAAAACAAATGCTTGCAATTAATGGATTCAGCATCATGACAAACCCCTAGTTAGACCCCTCACATCCTACTTAAATACCCAGGGTATTTTCCTCCTGTATAGAAAGTCTATGGGAGACCGACTCTAGCGGCTGATAACATCAATTAAGCTGGGTCTCAGAAAGGGTTATCATACCAAAATATAAACTAGAGACATGTAGGAAGACAAAAATGTCAAAAACGTACGGTCACCTTGGGTCTGTCATTCAATGTTATATGAGATACTTAAATGGTTTCCTGTGGAAATAAGCTTAGTCTTTTCATGGATCTCCTTTTAGTAGACCTTGTACCAGTGAACTGTACCGTCATGAAACTGTACCTTTTCTAGGGGTGTAACGATACATTTTAATAGCGATTCGATACATATCACGATACATGGTTGACGATACGATACATGGACGATATTGGTTCATTCATGGCGATACGATACGATTCGATTCAATGATTTAAAATCGATATAGTAACTATTTAGCAAAGAAATTAATTCTGTGTCAAAGGTGTGGATAGTGCAGGTTTTTAAGGGAAACATGTATTATTATGGATATAAACCTGCACCTTGACATGAACCCAGAGATTACACACATTTATCGATAGACCAGTATAGCTATATGGAAAGGAAAAGTAATGAAACCCCTCCTTTTAATTTTTTCTTCTTAAAAATGCTAAATACAATGCTCAAGTAGGTAGTAACGATACAATCGATTCTTTGTACTGCCGATTCGATACGATACAAAATAAAACGATACGATACGGTTTTAGCTGTTTTCATTTCGATATACTTCGATTTTTTAAGTTAAAAACGATATTTCGATACAGTTACTATATCGTTACACCCCTAACCTTTTCCTATGCAAACTTCTAATAAAGTCTTCAATCAATCAATCAAAAGGTGGTACCAATTTGTGAAGATATCAGAATTGGCCCCAGGCCAAGAGGGTGTGGTAGAGGAGATCTCTGTGAACGTGTGTTGTGTCAAAAGTGCCGACACGAAGAGCCGTCTGTTTTCCAGTGTCCAATTTGTAAAGGCTATATGCACTCCATTGAAGAGCATTTATCTATTTAGATGTATATTTTTTTGTCATTAAAACGTTATTTTTACACAGAAACATAATTTTCGTTGTATAGCTTCAATTAAATGGTTAATCTATATTTTTAATGGGTATATCACAAATTAATCGTTTTTCAATGGCGTTAGGGATACTCTTATTCTGAAGAGATCGAAACCGGAAGCCTTATATTTGCCGACACTAAATTTGCTCACAGAACAGAAGTCAGATCTAACAACACTCGGTGGATGTAGAGATCCAGGGATGAAATCGAAAGTAAAGTAGCGTCAGTTTTATAACCAGTAAACGACAAAGTTTAATAGTATACTCTCCACAGAGGAGCAGGAAGAGACAAGATGGCGGGTCGCTCTGTCTCTCATAGTTTCTTCCAAGTCACTCTGTGGACTCTGAAGTCATGGATGATGGTTTATCTCTACTTGTTATGGATCAACTGTTACGCTGCTGTCACAGGTTGGTAAAGTTTATCTTGTATTACAACATTCATTGTTGTTAACGTTACTTTAGGTTATTAGCTGGGCTCCTTTCAGGACCTCTCCCTCGGCTATGGATGGCTCAGAACCTCACCCTCCACTACAACGTTGGGTGAGGTTCTACGGCGATAATAACGATTTTTGCGACAACGATGTTTTGATGTGCGGTTGTTTTGAGCGACCAGTAGGCCGAGGATAAACCTCCGTGAAGTTGGCACCCCATATGTTGAAAACATAATATGGTGTCATTCTTTAGTGCTGGATTTGTGCTGAATTGTGGCGTACATTTTATAATTTGTGCTGCTATCCTTCCTTATTGAGATATTCTAAGTTATAGTTTCGCTGAGGCTTGCACCCCAAATTTTTGGCTCCAAATTGGGAAAGAATTCTCTCATTCTTTAGTGCTGGATGTGCTCTAATTTGTGCCATTGAAATCATCAATTGTGTGTGTGTGTGTGTGTGTGTGTGTGTGTGTGTGTGTGTGTGTGTGTGTGTGTGTGTGTGTGTGTGTATGTATGTATGTATATATATATATATATATATATATATATATATATATATATTAGTATAGTGTATTTGATCATCTCATTATACATATAATCATTGTTACAGGTGATCAAAAGGAATAGGCTGAAGCTGAAAGCTTGTGAATGCCTATCCTATGTATTCATGAATTAAGACATTGATTAGTTATAAGAGTGTTCAGATTATCATTTTTTTTCATAAAATAAAACAAATAAAAAAAAGATGGAAAAAGAAGAAAAAAGTGAAAAGAATTTAAAAACAAGAATATATATGGAAATAAAGGACTTGATAAGAATACCCATTTCATTCAAGAAACAGAGATATGTTATAAGAGTGTACACGTTTACCGTCGCTCTCTCTCTCTCTCTCTCTCTCTCTCTCTCTCTCTCTCTCTCTATATATATATCTATATCTATATATCTATATATATATATATATATATATATATATATATATATATGTGTGTGTGTGACCTCTCCTGCGTGCTGTCTCACCAAGGACTCAGAGAGTGTGGTTTTATTCAGCACTGGAACATAAAGTTGGGACACACAACCACAGCTCAGACACAGTATTCTTTGGTCACCAGCAGTGTGGGATTCATCTGTACTGACCTTACATTTACAATTGACATTTGATCTTATAGTCGGGGACCCAGTCCCCAAAATGGGAGGGGACCTGTGATTTTCTGCCGTACTTTTTATTTCTATTTTATCTATTAGTTTGGTCATTAAGGTCCACAGAATGAGAGGCCTGCTCTGCCGGAAACATCGCGAAAAAAAGTTATGGCCATTTGTATATTCACTGTCCCATTGACTCCACTAGAAATATTAAAAAAATTAAAAAACATCTGCTTTAATTAGCATGTGAGGGGTCAAATTAGGGGTTCTTCATGATTCTGAATCCATTGCAAGCATTTGTTTTGCATAAAAAACATTGCTTGGGTTACTTTTCGGCAGGCCAAAACTGTGAAAAGTGGAAAAAAAGTGATGACTCATCACTTTTGACTGTTTTGGGGGGTTGATATCTTGCCCAAGGAATGTTTTTCATGCAAAACAAATGCGGGTCCCTGTCTGAGCAGTGAGCATTGAGCTGCAGTGTAGAGACGTGACGTCACGTTTCTGCGCCGAGCCCTGCCATACACGTCCTGTGGGGGAACCCTTTTTGATGTATCACCTAACACGCTGTGCCACTATGGTCAGAGAGCGGCCCGGTGCTACGCTAAAACTCAGGCACCCATTGAATTCTGTGACCATTCAGTGGCGCACAAAATGGCGTCGTGGATTCAAAACACAGACTGTCGTTAGTTTTATCGTCTGTTTTAAGACTTTCTACGCGGATTTCATTTGTGTTAACGTAGGGTAAAGTAGCATGCCTTCACCCATGAACAATGGTGGCGTCTGTGGACTTTTAAAAAAAAAATTTTTTTCGCGAATTATTTATTATTTTAATGTGGACTCCAATGGAGGCAATGCGTCCGTGGGACCCAAGGACACTGACGTGAATGCGTCTCTAGGCAACGTGAATGCGTCAGAGACGCGTGACGCGCACGTAATGACGTCACTGGACCACAATCCAGCTCTTGCCTCCCGCGAGCGCATGCACGAACGAGCCCACGCACAATAATTTCATGGGTTAACACGTAGGTCTATATCCACTTGTCTTCAACCCTAATATCCCCTATTCTGAGGAGGGCTTTAGAAGAGATAGGGCGGTTTTGAACCAACACTACTACCGGTACTCTACTGGAGGGAAGAATCCCAGTAGCCCAGTGGTTCTCAACTTGTGGGTCGGGACCCCCAGTGGGGTCCCCAAATTATTTTTGGGGGGTCGCCATGATTAACTTAATGTGCAACATTGTTTTCTCACTCAACAGTATGCTAAACAAACTAACATAACGTTTAAGTGTATAGAGGGCATCTGCACATTTCTAAAGTGACAATTTAAGGACTTTTTAATAGCTCTAAAATGACAAATTAAACTGTCAACTGTACAAATTGTCAGGTATTAGAGGCAGACATTGTGACAATAGCAGATCTACATGCTCACATGTATCTGCTATTTTCACAGTAGAGCCGTGTTATACAAAATGTTGCCTGAACTCTTATGGGGGGGGGGGCAGTTAAAATATGATTATTTGGGGCGCAGGCTGAAAAGCTTGAGAACCACTGAAGTAGCCTACTGATGAGAGTTTTAAATGTTTGATAAATACACAGTGCTGTCAAACAAGTCTATGGAGCTATCTATGACATCTATTAAGATTTCATTTGCAACATAATTTTGATACAATATGTAGTGGGGGTCCTGCTTCATCTCCCTTAGCTAAGGGGTCCTTGACTTGAAAACATCTTCTTGCCTGCAGTGCCTGCCTGGCAAACAGCCAGTAGCCACAAATCACATTATAAAAATAGAAATGATTGCCCAGGATATTTAATCAGCTGCTATAGTAACAACAACAACAATAATTATTATAATAATTATAATTAATTACAAATATGTTTAAAATGGGACGTTGGTTTGTCTGGAGCCCTGCAGCAGTGTTCACTGTTCAGCCTGTAGGTTAGCTGCACTTGATCAACCATTCCGGGCCAAGGACCGCAGGTAAAAATAAAATAAAATAACCCATAGAAACCTGCGAAAAACATGACGCCCGCGTGGGCATGAGGGTAAAAATTGCCGCAAATTGCAACACTAGATTTTTTTTAATCAGATGAATCTAGGGTTGCAATACCTCCCATAGGCAGCCAATGCATCAAAACAGTTTTTTGTTATCTGATATAGAAACTGACTCATAACATGTCTACGGTGGATTTTTCTGAAACAAACACTTTGCAGATAGAACGAGTAAATTCCAAGCTTTTCATACAGCCGCAATATTGGTGAGTTTGACGTTGTTTAATACAATCAGATAGCAAAACAACCTATTGCCTGGGCTTTAAATTCTGCTACCGCGGTTTCCGTCTTCCACTTACTGACTGTATTGCGGTAATTACCGCATCCCCCACCCCCCCGGCGCCCACCCGTGAGGGGGGAATCCTTTGCACGCCGGGATTTTGTTTTTAAAAAGCTACCGTCATTATATTATCATCATGCTGAATTGGCTGAAGGAAGCTGAGCAACGATACTGAATGGACCTCATCATTATGTTATCTCTTTCTGGCAAAATAAAGGATTCATGATTCATGCGTGGCATTACTATTGTAATCATAGGTCGCAGTTCACTATGAAAACCGGCACATCTTGTCTGTCAGAGGGAGGGTCAGTAAGGCCTCAATGTCGATAACTGACCTGTTGTGATATCACATTGTTATGACCCATATTTGGCAATGCCCATATATGGACGCTCCCAGTCCCAGATGATGCCCTGTTAGGGGAACCACACTAACAGAATCCCTTTTATGCCCATTTATGGAGATCCCTTATGACATCAATATTAAACCCATATCTGAGAATGCCAATATATATTACCGTATATATTGCGTCAGTCTAACCAGTGTGGCTGCCCCGACATGAGTCCCATTGCAAATGAATTCGGTCCTTGTCCCTTGAATGCCGATATATGGAGATCCCCAATGTCATCAATATTAAAGGGATATTTCACTTAAAAAAATTAAAAATAAAACAGAAAAAAAATATATATATACTTTTGGTCATTTTATCGTCTAATCAGGCTTTTATGAACCCCCTGAACCAGGCCTGGAATTTTGTCATTTTAGGGGCAAGGCTACTTTGCCTTTGGTGTTGTCAATTCTTTTTGGGCACAAAGGCTAAGTGTCAGGGCAAGAAGGCCATCAATTAAAATAATGATTTCAAGTCCACGCCAGTCATAATTAATTTAGCTTAAACGTTAAGGAATATTACATTTTTAATTAATGTAATACCTTTCAATTAAATAAATATCAAGCTGTTTATTTCTGTTTTTGCCATGTGCAGTGGTGTTAAGTAACTAAGTACATTTACTTAAGTATTGTACTTAATTGTTTATTGTAATTTTGAGTATTTCCAGAGTACTTCTCCACTACATCTCGGATCCAAATATTGTACTTTTACTCCACTACAAGTATTGAAACCTTTAGTTACCAGTTACTTTGCATACATACATTACAATATTATAAAACATACATGAACCACTTTAGCCCTATTTAGGCCAAGCTTGTAGAGAAAAATAGCTCAAAATGCGTTGCATAGCGACGCATTGTGAGCTTGTAGATCTGCTATTTTCAAACATTTTGTACTTTTACTTTTGGTACTGTAAGTACATTTTGATACCAATACTTGAGGACTTTTACTTGCAACGGGAAGGGAGTATTTCTACATTCACTGCCCATGTGCACGCGTACACGCACACAAGCTCCTTCCTCCCACGGAGTGATCCTTTCTCAACTTGGAATACTTGGAATAATGTACTTTCTGACAGGTCAGCCTCTTGGGGAAAGAATAGCTTTTGGTTCCCTTAGCGCTGCATTTTGGTTGTAGTCCTGAGCTCACCAGCATAGGTTGGATCTTTTTTTGCCACCTGTTTTTTCTTAATCCTTAAAGGGTATATTTTAAGATTCTGAAAAAAATTGATGGGGCACGGTGGCGCAATGGTTAGCGCTTCGCCTCACAGCTAGAAGGTTCTGGGTTTGATTCCCGCTGGGGGACGCTGTGGGCGCTGGCGGCATGTTCCTCCCTCCGAGTCACCAGCGCCCACACCCTAGGTGGGGTTGGTGATAGGGCCTTTCTGTGTGGAGTTTGCATGTTCTCCCCGTGTCTCCTAGGGTAGATACCCTCACAAAAACATGCAGTAATCCTGGTCTCCATAATGCCTCCCCCTGGCCAGCCGGGGTGCCTGATGGAGGGGAAAGGAACTGTCACGATGTGCGAAGGCAGGAGGTTTAGGACCAAATGCAGACAGACAGGAGGAGGTAGTAAGCTCAAGTGCAACAGAGTTTATTATGAAAACTCAACAGGAATCGGCAACAACAGAACACTGTGACATACAACAATGATCTGACAAAGGACTGAACAGACAGGGGAGTATAAATACACAAGACTAACTAGACACAGGTGAAACCAAACATACAATCAACACAGGGATTGGCTGGGGCACAACAAGACACAGGAGGAGAACATAACTAATCAAGGTGAGGTGAGACAAGGCAGGGAAAACAACTACAGGGCAGACAGGAAACACTGGGTACCAAACTACAAAAATAAGGCAAAACCAAAAGCACAACAGTGAAACCAAAATACAAGACCACATACAGAAAGCCAACAAGGCCTAAAGTCCCAAACTCAATATACAAGGGCAACACCTCAAAGTTCAAAAACGAATATGTCCACACTGACAAGAAATAGTGAATAGAAAGTCCAGTGTAATTAGAAGCTCAAATCAAGGATACTTCACTGTTGGACAAGAGAGCTAGGAAACAAGTCATTAAAGTGTAGCCAAAGCTTGCAGTCTTAAAGTGACAGCTGTACATTCAGTGTCCAGTGTATGCGAGGTCTGAATCTGATTATGTGGCATGGCTCCAAGGGACTGCGAGGAGCAGACTGTGTCTTTGCATGTACAGTGTATGATAAAACTGAGAAGGCGTCTGTGTGGCATGGCTCCACGCGGCCACGAAGGACCGCGAGGAGCGAACTGTGACAGGAACTCGTTGGAATAACGTGTTCCTTCCATGTGCTACGTCCAAACCAGGGAAATTGCCACTGTCAGGTGAAAAGAAGCAACTTGGACTCCTCATGCATAGAAGGAAGCATGAGGTCAGTCCGTTGTCTCTCCAGGTGCGGCAGAGGGAGAGCAGAGCCCAGGATTACATAGGCAATTAGCACTGGGTGAAAAAATGGGGTACAAAATTGTGGGATAAAAAATAAATGGGTGTAATAATGGGTGTTTTTAATGAATCTATCATGGTTAAAATGGACACACATTGTGTGTCTATAACATAATACTGTACATCTATTATGTCAGACATCAGTCATATCCATATTTGGGAAAATATTTTGTCCACATTTTGTTCAACTTAAACAACCAACAGCAACTTGAATCACATTTGCAAATGAACTCCGTCCTGTGTGTATTCCTTCCTGCGTGACCTCAAGGACTTACTGGTTATTATAAAACATGTATGCTGCCGCTCGCCTTGCAAGCGAAGTGTTGTTTTGTTTACCTGGAAGTAGGGCTGTCACGATTAGGAATTTCTGGAGACGATTAATTGTCATACAAATAATTGACGATTGACGATTATATTGTCTATTTTTTTTATGCCACTATGATAGGAAAAGCTTTTATAATACACATACTGTTAACATTAATGAAGTGCAATTTCATTGCTTTTTGGACAAAGACATAACTTCTCTGTTCATTTTATTTGTAAACAAACCCTGCAACAGTGCAGGGTTTTAGCCTGATGTAAACATAATTGCACAGGTCAGATAGAACCTTTTGACTCTTTGACTTCAGTCATTAAACAAAGTTAACAGGTCAGGAAAGAAAATCACTTAACACACTTAGTGCATACAGCAGCATTCAAGCTTCTCTTTTTCTCTTAGGCTTTGAAAACAGTAGAAAACATCACAGGGAGGGGACAAGTAAACCATTCTCCTTGGTGTACAGTAACAGTTGTAAAAGTGTAAACTTTAAAATGAGTGCATACAGCAGCAGTCAAGCTTCTCTTGGCCTCTTATGCCTCTTTTTTTATGCCAATATGATAAGCTTTGATAATAATCATACTGTACACCTTAGATTCTAAGGAACTGATGTTCAAAAAGCAATTCAATTGCTCTTTTAAGGCTTAGAAGAGCAATTGAATTGCTTTTTGAACATCAGTTCAGTGGTGTAAAGTAACTATTAAGTACATTTACTTGCAAACTTTAGCCCTATTTATACCGTGGTTATGTGAAAATAGCTCATCTACAAGCTCACAACGCGCCGCGTTGCGATGCAAAAATAGCCGATCTACAAAGCTCACAACGCGTCGCGAGGCGTTGTGAAAATAGCCGACAACTGCAAAAATAGCCAATAACTGAAAATAGCGACAATAGCCGATAGATCACGATCCAACATCTATACTCTAGTCGCCATCTGTGTGATCATCATCATCATCATCATCCCCTCCACGGCAGAATAGCAGCGCTAAGGCATTGACTCCAGTCCTCTGTATTGAAACGAAAGTGAAAGCCTTTTTCTGTATGTATCAAAAGGAATATAGTCCCGGGATGTGTATGGTAGGCCTAGATGTGTCTGTTCCGACCGTCTGGAAAAAGTAATTGATCGGATCAGTTGAAACAAACTTTTTAATCATGTTTAGTTAGCCAGCCAGCCTGCCTGCTGTGTGACTGCAGTCAGTGCAGCCGAGGAGGAGCGGCCGGGGACGCATGGAGGAGATGCATTCAAGAATGCAAGTGTTGACGTGAGGTTTAAGAATGGTTTTATTGTCAAAACACACTACTTTTTTAATTAAATTGGATAATTGACGATAATCGCGAATATGAAAAATAATCACGAATATGACAAATAATCGCGAATAGACGATTATGTATTAATCGTGACTGCCCTACCTGGAAGATGTTTTCTCTGGTCTCTTGTGAACCAGGCAGACATCATTCCAAATGTTTATATTTACAACATGGTATCGTGCAAAAACTGGCTCATCCATGACTATGACATTAGTGTAGTCCGTGAAAGTTTATTGGAAAGTCTTCTCAGATTAAAAAGATACTTATCCCCTGTTTGTTTTTAAAGAAAATAGAACTGTTGTGTTTTTTTGCGACAGTGCCGTCTGGCATGAATGCCGGAAATAGCAGATCTACAATATCTATTAAACCAGTAAGACTCCCTAAATCAGGAGATACGTGACCATCAGGTCGCATGTCAAAATCGGCCTGATGGTGGCGTTAAATGGGACAGATCCATGTTGATGACATGAGTGTAGACATACTAGTCAAGCGGCTAAAAGTCAATTTATTGATAGAATCGTTCACTTTGTGATACAAGCACCAAATTTGGCATGAACGATGCCTAGGACCTACTTGTTCAGAAAAGCAAGTTAGCCACTCAATTAAAAACAAATAGGGTTCCCCAACCCCATTTGACTTTCTAGTTTCTATACAGTAAAATAAAACAAAAAAATAAATCTGCTTCAAATAGCATGTGAGGGGTCAAACTAGGGGTTTTTCATGGTGCAGAATCCATTGTAAGCATCTGTTTTGCACAAAAAAACATTCCTTGGGCTAGAAAGGCCACCACAAAACTATGGTTTAGATATGAGTCATCACTTTTCACCATGGTTTTCACGCTTTTGTGGGGGCCTTTCTAGCCCAAGGAATGTTTTTTGTGCAAAACAAATGCTTGCATTGGATTCAGGCTCATGAAAAACCCCTAGTTTGACCCCTCACTTGCTACTTAAAGTAGATTTATTTTGTTGTATTATTTTACTGTATAGAAAGTCAATGGGACCCCAACCCTATTTGTTTTTAATTGAGTGGCTAACTTGCTTTTTGGAAAAAGTAGGTCCAGAGGAAACTTTGTGCAAAATTTGGTGCTTGTATCACAAAGTGAACAATTATCTCACGTAGAGGCCGGGCTATGTACTGCTTTGCATGATTTTAGGGCAAAATCTGTAGGCGCAATGTCCAAAAATGTGTTTAAAAAAATCGGCCTGAAGCTGGCGCTAAATCTGACAGATCCATGTTGATGACATGAGTGTAGAGTAGACATATTAAATAATAATCTAACAATATTAAATACTGTGGGTTAATAATTAATCACCTCATGCCTTTCGAGAGATGAGAGGGGGACTTGCAATGGCGAGTGTGCTGCAGCAGTGTTGAGCACAGATATAAAAAGCTAGATACCTCCTCCGCCGCTGTAGTTCATTGGTGCGACTGGTAAAACAGGACTGGCGGAAGTGCAGAGCTGTGGAAGGCACTCTGCTGCCCTCTGCTGTGGGAAAGAGGGAGTCCCGCCAGTCCAGGGCCAGTCCCGCATCTGATTGGCCTACCGAGTGTCCTATTCTGTGATGCCCAAGGAAGCTTCCCTCAGAATTCAGGAAGCTTGCCAGTCCTCTTTTACCAACGCACCAGAGCCGAGGAGGCGTCTACCTTTATATGTCTATGGTGTTGAGGATTCCTCTGTCTGTCCGTGTCTGACCGGTGCAAACATGTGCTACGTGGCTTGGAGCGGCAGGCGGTCCTCACTCCAAGCTGTTTTAAAACCTGCTTGCTCGCGCTCAATAAAAAATTGCCCCGCTCCGCTCACAATCTCTGTATATAGCCTATATTTCTTTGGGGGGATAAACGAATAAAATAAACCACGTTCAGGACCCTGATGCCGCAGTATGCGTTACATAACCGCGTTATTGCGGTTACGGTGCCCAACCCTACTTCATACAGGCACCGACACGTACCAACCTTACTTCATACAGGCACCGACGCGTAGTGAAGGTGTCTAATCACCCAGAAGGGATTTATTTCTCCAGCAATTATCCTGCTTATTAAACAGCTACTTAATGATTTCATATTTATTTTTTTTAAGATTTGTTTTTGGGCTTTTATGCCTTTATTTGATAGGATACAGTAGACTGACAGGAAATGGGGAGAGGGAAGAGGAAAGACGGCAAAGGTCGTCCAGATCGGGAATCGAACCGGCGACGCCAGCAGGCATCATAGCCTTGTATGTGGTATGCACCTTGACCACTAGGCCAGCGGGCGCCCCATGAATTCATAAATTGACTCCTTCCTTCCTTCCTTACGGTAATGAATGTACCGTAAGAATGACTTTAGTGTAGTAGATATCACTAAACTAAAGTCATTCTGTTTTGTTTTCAGGACAACCTCAGGTGATCGGGCCTTCTCAGCCCGTGCTGGCCAAAGAGGGAGATGATGCCATCCTTCCATGTCACATTGATCCACCTGTCAACATGACGGAGAAGACGGTGGAGTGGACCAGACCTGACCTAAGTACCACCAGTCCTGGCCAGAAGCCAGTATATGTGCACCTTCTCCAAGATGGACGTGAAGAGCACAAGTATACCAACCCATTGTACAAACAGAGGACATTCCTGTTTCATGAAGAGTTGTCTCATGGTAACATCTCACTGAAGCTGATCAGGGTGAAGCTCTCAGACAATGGGACCTACAGGTGTACTGCAACAACCCCGGACATTCCACCCCTGCACAGCAGCAGTTTGATCCATCTCCGTGTTGGTAAGATTTAATGTTCATAACATGGATGGGGAACCAGAAAGCTGTCATTTACCCTTCATCCTCCATCCAATATAGAGCTGTTTAAAGTATAAACACCATGAAATTTACCTTGCAAAACTGTCTCTCAAATTCCCCCAAAGTATTTTAAACATATATTTGAGTCATATTTCTTTGAAAATACATAGTTATATTTGAGGTTTATCAAGTGCGGCTATTTTGGGAAATAACTTGAGTTGTGGCGGTGCATAAGGAGAGGACAGGGAGACAGAGAAAGTCTCTTGTCTCGGTGAAAAGCTAACTGGGCGTCCATTTCCTGATCATCATTGTAGACGTGAGCAGTGGTAGAAAAAGTACTCACATTGTGTACGTAAAATGTAGAAATACTCTGTTACAAGTAAATGTCCGCGACGCATTGTGAGCTTGTAGATCTGATATTTTCAAATGGCCGAAATGTATATAGTGGTTAATGTATGTTTTGTAATAATAATGAAAATCTACAAAGTATTTCTTTTAATAACTGCAGGAGAGTAAAAGTACAATGTTTTCCTCTGAGATGTAGTGGAGTACTGTCATTTTGAAACACTCCAGTAAAGTAAAAGTACCTCAAACTTGTACTTGAGTACAATACTTGAGTAAATGTACTTAGTTACTTTACACCACTGCACTGACTGCAGGCGAGCCGACTAGAACGAGAGCTGATCGCGGCTCTCTGACCAAGAAAGCCTGGGTCAAAGTGCTTGGTTTAATGTTTTATTGCGACCGTCAGGTCGCATTTACTATCAAAACCTCGACCACCTGTCTGTCTGTCAGTCTGTCACACGTCACACTTTTCCCCTGCTCATATCTCCGCAACCGTTGCCCCAATCCATGCCAAATGTTGCACACACACTCCTTGCCTACCAAACCACATCCCCAACCCATCAATTCTCACATGACCCTCTTCTAGCGCCACCATGAGGCCGGTTCTTGCAAAACACATTTATGGACACAGCTCCTACAATTTTTTGGCCAAAAATCACGGAAATCGGTACACAGTATGTCTACACTCATGTCATCAACATGGATCTGTCCCATTTAGCGCCACCTTCAGGCCGATTCTTTCAAACACATTTTTGGACACTGCTCCTACAGATTTTGCCCTAAAACCAGTAAGACTCCCTAATTGGGAGATAAGCGACCGTCAGGTCGCAGCGTGATTTTAGGCCAAAATGTGTTTGAAAAAATCTGCCTGATGGTGGCACTATATGGGACAGATCCATGTTGATGAGATGAGTGTAGGCATACTGTGTACCGATTTGCGTGATTTTAGGGCAAAATCTGTAGGAGTAGTGTCCAGAAATGTGTTTTAAAAATTCAGCCTGAAGGTGGTGCTAAATAGGACAGATCCATGTTGATGACATGATTGTAGACTAAGTGTGTACCGATTTGCGTGATTTTAGGGCGAAATTTGTAGGAGCAGTGTCCAAAAATGTGTTTGAAAAATTCGTCCTGATGGTGGCGCTATATGGGACAGATCCATGTTGATGACATGAGTGTAGACATACTGTGTAGCGATTTGCGTGATTTTAGGGCAAAATCTGTAGGAGTAGTGTCCAAAAATGTGTTTTAAAAAATCGGCCTGAAGGTGGCGCTAAATGGGACAGATCCATGTTGATGAGATGATTGTAGACATACTGTGTACCGATTTGCGTGATTTTAGGGCAAAAATTGTAGGAGCAGTGTCCAGAAATGTGTTTTGCAAGAATCGTCCTAATGGTGGCGCTAGAAGAGGGCCATGTGAGAATTGATGGGTGGAGGTTGTGGTTTGGCATGGAGTGTGTGTGCAAAATTTGGCATGGATCGGGCAACGGTTGCGGAGATATGAGCAGGGCAAAAGTGTGACGTGTGACAGACTGACAGACTGACTGACTGACTGACAGACTGACGGACAGCCGGTCGAGGTTTTGATAGTAAATGCAATCACGCAAATCGGTACACAGTATGTCTACACTCATCTCATCAACATGGATCTCTCCCATATAGCGCCACTATCAGGCCGATTCTTAATCTTTGGACACTGCTCCTACACATTTTGCCCAAAAATCACGCTGCGACCTGAAGGTCGCTTATCTCCCGATTAGGGAGTCTTACTGGTTTTAAATCTATATTCTATCATGTAATTAGTGAAGGGGTCCTTGGAGTTCCACTGCCCTTAGTGCCGCTAATTCACAGCAGACCAGTACACCTACCGGTTCCCTGCTTGGCAGATTTACTGCTCAGAACTCTGGCAAGCAACTAAGCTACTTTCACCACCATGAATGTGCTTAAATATCATATAAAATAATATAAAACTAATCCATTTACAAGCATAGTTTAGCAGTTATTACAGTAAACACAGTAAAACTCACTAACATAAGTTGATGCGCCAGCGCCAACCGTGGGGGGTGTTGGTGGTCGGAAAAGAAGAGCAGACATATGGACATAATTTCCAATATCTTCCAGCCAAAGCCCAACGGGAAAAACAAGTGCTTCGTAGCTGTAGCGGGAGACGGAGGCACCCGCTGCGGCCACACGGAGGGGAAAGTAGCTTTTCAGAGTGTCACTAAACAGCAGCGTGGCTGTTGTTGTAACACCAGCTTCATGTTTAGACAATATTCTATGGGACTGGCCTGGGAGATGGGACAGCGTGAATTGTAAATCGGCGCGTTGCGATGTGCTTATGAACATCATGGTTCACTTGTCATGTGCATTGTTATTATTGCACGTCGAGTCTGCTAGCTTTTAGGCTAAAGCCACAAGGGTACGCAGGGCTCGAAATTGCGACCATTTTGGTCGCAAATGTAATCTGTGCGACCTACACATGTAATTGGGAGCACCCGTGCGACTATAAATAATTGCTGTGATGCGACCAAAGCATCCGGTCAGTGGACCAAAACGTGCGCTCCCTGCTGTTGGATGAGCCGACTTAGGGCCGTCCGAGATACAGTACATCTACTGGGGGGACAGAATGGTAAATAATGTTTGGTGGGAAGCGTCATTCAAAGTGCCTCCGGCCAACCACAGCGCGTCTTTTCCGGGACTTCGCTAAATCCACCGACCGGGTCGCTAAATCGACCGACCGGGACGCTAAATCCACCGACCGGGACGCTAAAACCACCGACCGGGACGCTTAATCCACCGACCGGGTCGCTAAATCCACCGACCGGGATGCTAAATCCACCGACGGGTAGGTAAATCCACCAACCGGGGTCGCTTATCCACCGACCGGGCTACTAACCCTAAACTTAACCTCAGTAACCGTACCTCAGTAACTAGCCTGCCGACGCAACCTCAGGTCGCTGAAAACTACCGACCACGTTTTCGCTCCTACTGCTAATAGCATGTAGCGTGTTGGTTGACACAACAGAGCGATGCAGGGGCATCACGGATCGTGGACAATCCAGCGCTTTGTCATTGCTGTGCTGCTTGTCAGAAAGCAGCCTACTTTATTAGAAGTATCTGTAAATTGAGAAACAATCCAGCTGCACGCCTTTGCCACGGAGACTATTTCTCCTTGTGTGTGAGACAGGTGTCTCTGTGTGTGAAAGGGAAGAGGTGGGGCTGACCGTGTGTGTGTGTGCGCGCGCGCGCGCGCGCGCGTGCGTTCGTGTGCGCGCGTGCGTGTAAGGCAGCACAAGTTAAGGCAAATTAGTTTCAAAACGGTCGTAAATATTGTGCATTGTCCACATTTAAAGTGTAGGCTCTTGTAATGTATTAGGCCTATAATGGCACCCTCATAAACCATGTTATATTTACGTTGCAATTATTTTATAGCTACGAATGTGAATTAAAGGGCTATTATCCATATTAAGGCTATGAATGTTAACAAAAAAACAGAACTGGAGATGTTTTATACCTCTGTCAGTGGTTCTCTGACGACATGTATGGATGATGGACTACAGTTTAAATTCTAGACCCAGGTCATTGCATAAAGCCCCAGAGGTGGCCTACCATGCATGTGTAAGGCTCCTTTCACCATTTCATGTTAAATAGTTTTTTATTCATTTAAAAACATCGATAACATTTAAAAACATCGATAACATATTGGTGCTCCTTCCATTTTGGTGGGTGCTCCTAAATTATTTCTGGTGCTCCTAGCATTTTAAACTGGTAGCAGTAGCACTGGTGCTACCAAGTAAAAAGGTTAATTTCGAGGCCTGGTACGTAAGTGAGGTCACACAGTTAAAGCCCTATATCCAGCCACGAACTGTGTCTTCCACATGAAGGTGACCTCAGAAGGTCCCGAGTTCAAATGTGATTATTTTGGTGGTCACGGCCCGAAAAGGTTGAGAAACTGCCTTATTTGACACTGTTTCATTTATTTATTTAAAGATATTTTTGTTTTCTTTTGGACTAAAACTATTGACTAAAACTAAAGTTTACAGATGTGTTTGTTGCTATTTAACACTGTTACTGAACAATCACTCTATAGCAGGGCTACTCAACTTAAGATGGCCCAGGGGCCAATCAGCAAAATATCAAAAGTCAAAGGGCACAGTTCATGACAAGTCTAATAATTAAGGAAACAATTACGAAATCAGCCACATTTCCATCTATATAAATCAGGCCAAACCTCATTGAACCATAAGATTGTCATGGATGGAATGATGAAATGATGAAATTGTATCAAATTAGTGAAGTTAAGTGAAAATGAACAGATTTTGTTCAATCTTTTTGTAACCGCCCCTTGGAAATAAATAACACTGATAAGGACCCGAACTAATATCCACAACAGTGTCTGAACTTTTTAGCAATGTAAAGGTATATTTTCTCATGCCAATAACGCTTCTTTGAACTGAATTGAACTGATAGTAACAGTCAGAGTGCAACAATTCAAATCAATGACTCAAATGATATCCTAGAAATGAAGCAATACGTAAGTCTGAAAAACAACAAAATCCCTCTCTCGTTTGTATTATTACTAGAGGTTCGCGGCCCTTCGGGCCGCTCACATCTAGAGTCCACGCCCGTTTTTTTGTTTTTTTTTTAATTAAAAAAAAAAATTTGAAACATTTTTTTTTTTTTTTGCAAAAAAAAAAAGTTTGTTGAAAAAAAAAAACAAGTTTTGGCCTAATTGTGTTATTATTGTTACTGTAATAGGCCTGGCAATGTTTTATTTTCATTATTTCAATGTTTTCATTTTAGCAACACACACACACACACACACACACACACACACACACACACACACACACACACACACACACACACACACACACACACACAGACAGACAGACAGTATGTTGCTGTGAAGAGGTGAGTGGGCCGAACTCTAGATGTGAGTGGCCCGAAGGGCCGCCAACCTCTCCCCTCTCAGAGCGGAGCAGAGGCAGTCATATCATCTTGTCCATTGTTGAATCTGAAGCCTGGTTCCCGATAGTAACACAGACAGTACATTTGTAGCGGTGTAGCCTATTTGTAGACTATATTGTGATTAGTGGCTACTGGTGCGCAACACACATCAACAGGTCCATGAGTGTTCGCGTGTGCAAGCCATGCACTCACACAGGGAGGAGGCGCCTCTCTCTCTCTCTCTCTCTCTCTCTCTCTCTCTCTCTCTCTCTCTCTCTCTCTCTGTGTCTCTCTCTCCACGCGCTTCTGCACTGATAGTCTCTGCGCTTCTGCACTGATAGTCTCTCGGAACGTGCCTCTCTCTCTCTCTCTCTCTCTCTCTCTCTCTCTCTCTCTCTCTCTCTCTCTCTCACCATGGCGACGGGGGGGCGAATCAGCGGACGGCTGTGCGTGCCTCTCTCTCTCTCTCTCTCTCTCTCTCTCTCTCTCTCTCTCTCTCTCTCTCTCTCTCTCTCTCACTCACCATGGCGACGGGGGGCGAATCAGCGGACGGCTGTGCCGTGCATTCTACCGACAGCGGAGCTAGCTATGAGTTGAAGTGGATGTAAAAGGGGGCGTGTATGGCCTACCGACATCGGAGCTAGCTATGAGTTGAAGTGGATGTAAAGGGGCGTGTATGGCCTTGGAAGTGGGATGCAGCTCTAAGAAAAATGTAATAGTAGATATGTTATTATATGTTATGTTATTATTATATTATATTATATTAATATAATCCAGGATTATGCCATTTTTAGCCAAAAAGTTTTAAAAACAGACATACAAGCTCACAGCGTGTCGCATCCATGATGCGTTGTAAGCTTGCAGGTCTGCTATTTTAGGTGTGACACCCTTGCACTGCGAAGTATAAATTAGGCTTCTTTCCAACAGCAGAGACAGAGAGAGAGTTGCATGATTGCGGCAACAGAAAAGTTGTAAAACAGTGAGAAATACTATTTAACACTGTTACTGAACAATCACTCTATAGCAGGGATCTTCAACAGGGGGTCCGCGACCCCTAGGGGGTCCGCGGAGGTACTGCAGGGGGTCCACGAAATTATTGCTTAAAAATAAAAAAAGAAAAAAAAAAAGATTTCAAAAAATGATTCTTTTTTTTTTTTTTCATTTTTCACTCCTTGATGTTAAAAAATAAATCATGATTCTATCCATTTTGAATAGCTTGAATACATGATTACTATGCAATTGACAGATTGTTGATATTATTGACATTGGTTCTCAGTTAATAAGTAGTATGTTTAGAAATGGTAGTGGTACGGCCCACCCTGCTCGCTGTAACTTGTACATGTTTAAAATAAAAAATACGTCGTAGCCCCGACCCCCCCACCCTACGAGGTGGTAGGGGGTCCCTGCTCCATCTCGCCATCAGTTTGGGGGTCCCCGGCCTGAAAACGTTGAAGACCCCTGCTCTATAGCAATGATTACTGTCACAATATAGAGCTATTTAACACTGTTACTGAACACTCTATAGCAATGATTACTGTCACAATATAGAGCTATTTAACACTGTTACTGAACAATCACTCTATAGCAATGATTACTGTCACAATATAGAGCTATTTAACACTGTTACTGAACACTCTATAGCAATGATTACTGTCACAATATAGAGCTATTTAACACTGTTACTGAACAATCACTCTATAGCAATGATTACTGTCACAATATAGAGCTATTTAACACTGTTACTGAACAATCACTCTATAGCAATGATTACTGTCACAACATAGAGCTATTTAACACTGTTACTGAACAATCACTCTATAGCAATGATTACTGTCACAATATAGAGCTATTTAACACTGTTACTGAACAATCACTCTATAGCAATGATTACTGTCACAATATAGAGCTATTTAACACTGTTACTGAACAATCACTCTATAGCAATGATTACTGTCACAATATAGAGCTATTTAACACTGTTACTGAACAATCACTCTATAGCAATGATTACTGTCACAATATAGAGCTATTTAACACTGTTACTGAACAAACACTTTATAGCAATGATTACTGTCACAATATAGAGCTATTTAACACTGTTACTGAACAAACACTCTATAGCAATGATTACTGTCACAATATAGAGCTATTTAACACTGTTGCTGAACACTCTATAGCAATGATTACTGTCACAATATAGAGCTATTTAACACTGTTACTGAACAAACACTCTATAGCAATGATTACTGTCACCTGTAGGATGTATCCTTGAAGCTAATCTTTCCAGTGAGAAGATGACTTCTAAAGTAATAAATAAAATCAACCAACGAACTCGTTTCCTACAGAGGATCGCCCCAATGGTCAATTTCAACACACTGAAGACCATAGCTGGTGCAATAATCCAGCCCCTCTTTGACTACGGAGTCCACGTATGGTATCGTGACACCCCACAAGCCCTGAAAACTAAACTCCAAACAGCCCAAAATAAACTAATTAGGGTCCTGCTTAACCTTCCCTATCATACTCACCTCACCGCTACTCACCAGTTAAGAGTGGGGTGGCTCAGAGTAGATGACAGAGTACAGCAACTTGCAATGGGCCTGGTGTACAATATACACTACACCACTATGATACCCAAGTACCTGTCAAAATACTTTATAAACATTAAGGATGTCCATAATTACAACACCAGAGGCAGCGCCACAGATCACTTTCAACCCAGAGTCAAAACCAACAAAGGGTCAAACTCTTTTTTCTGCTATACCACCAAAATGTGGAAAGCCTTACAGAAGGCCATAAAGGAGTGTGGATCACTAGCATCCTTTAAAATTGCCCTGAAAAACCACTTACAGGCAGCAGCCGTTCGCAACTGGTAAAAAAACTAACCTAGCCCAACCCTCCCCTCCCCTGCCCCTTCTTTGTATATACTTACTTACTTACTGTTTAGACTCTTTTTTGTTCTCTCATTTTTCTTTTCTTTACATATCTACTGCATAGTACTGTGTTCTTTTCGTCTGTCATTCAATGTTATATGAGATACTTAAATGGTTTCCTGTAGAAATAAGCTTAGTATTTTCATGGATCTCATTTTAGTAGACCTTGTACCAGTGAACTGTACCGTCATGAAACTGTACCTTTTCCTATGCAAACTTCTAATAAAGTCTTCAATCAATCAATCAATCAATCAATCACAATATAGAGCTATTTAACACTGTTACTGAACACTCTATAGCAATGATTACTGTCACAATATAGAGCTATTTAACACTGTTACTGAACACTCCATAGCAATGATTACTGTCAATATAGAGCTATTTAAAACTGTTACTGAACAAACACTCTATAGTAATGATTACTGTCACAATATAGAGCTATTTAAAACTGTTACTGAACAAACACTCTATAGTAATGATTACTGTCACAATATAGAGCTATTTAACACTGTTACTGAACAAACACTCTATAGTAATGATTACTGTCACAATATAGAGCTATTTAAAACTGTTACTGAACAAACACTCTATAGTAATGATTACTGTCACAATATAGAGCTATTTAACACTGTTACTGAACAAACACTCTATAGTAATGATTACTGTCACAATATAAAATTGATTTTTGGTTTAATTTGAGTGAAAGCCACTTCCCTGGGTTGGTCGACCTGTCCCTCTTCCCACAGGTCCATTTAGATCATAGTTATTTTATTGTTGATTTGCCAATAATTACACTGAACCCTTTTAATGCATTGTTTCCAGTTTTATTGTTAAATGATGAAAGAAAATTAGATTGCTGGAGTAACTTTATGTAATTAAAATAAAGCTTTTTGTACTTTGGTTATTTACGTTTCTGCCTTGGTTTTATTATGTAAAACGAACTTGTGTGCTACTCCTGTAAAGCAGGTGGTTTAAATGAGGTAATTCTATAATATAACTATATATCCAGGGGCGCAACTCCCCCGGTGGTGTAGTTTGGCATAGCTTAATAATACCACCTTGTCACATTTGCATAGGAAAAGGTAAAGTTTAAGGACAGTACAGTTCACTGGTACAAGGTCAACTAAAAGGAGATCATTAAGCTCTTCAGCTTTTTTTTACACAGGAAACCTTCATGTATCTTATATAACTATATAACTATATATTAAATAACATTTAATGAAACCACAGAAGTTATGATGAATACCAGATCACCAGCCAAGGCGAACATTATGCCCGAATAGTGACATATTTCAATTTACGAAACATGACAACACTAGCTTAATTAGTTCAAAGTAATCATGTGTCCCTTAAAATACATGTCTCACAACATGAGACGGCGGCTTGCGCTTGAAAATATCGATAACTTCATTGTAGTTCAGGCCATCAGTTAAGTCTCTCTCAAACTCGAGGAGACACAGACCATTTAGGTGAGCGGTTGTCATAGTACTTCTGCATGCATATTTGATTCTTTGTTCACTGAAAAACAGACGTTCAACAGAGCATGATGTCATGGCCATGGGCAGTGTAATTAGTGCTTTTAAGAAGTAGGCCTAATGGACACTGGCGAAAGCTCCATCTGAGCACACATCCAAGTGTGTCACATTTAGCTCTCTTGCTTTCTTTGATATCAAGGTGAGTCCAAAATGAAGCAAGCTCATGTTCTTTAACTGTACCACCAAAAACACTGCCAGAGACATTGAAAGCCCAAACCCCCCCTGTCACCCCATGACAACAATAGCAAAAATGTACATCTCTATGTACGAGATGAGTAATTGGCCGCCCACCAGTCAATGGACAAGGAACTGGCTGAGCAACATTCTTTCAGAAGCTGGGCTGTTATCTCTCTCCATATTATACTGTCCAGTCAGGTCTTTACACAATGGAAATAGAGATTTTTTTCAGTACAACCAGCTCTCAGGAGGTAGGTGGCTATGCCGCCTAACGCTGATTACGTGCCTGGGTGGCCCTCTAAATGTATGACGTCACGTGCATGTGCACATCACGTGCGCACGCATGTGTGCACGCAGCCTGCCGCTCGTTTTTTTTTGATTGAAGAATTTATTAGAAGTTTGCAATAGAAAAAAGTACAGTTTCATGACAGTACAAATCACTGGTACAAGGTCAACTAAAAGGAGATCCTAGAAAGCCGAGGCTTATTTCCACAGGAACCACACTTTAAGTATCTCATATAACATTGAAAGACAGACGGATAGAACATAGTACTTTATCTAGGATAATATCAGTTTCAAAAGCATAACATCAAATACAAAGGCAGAAAAAAGAATAATAAAAAAGGGGGGGGGGGGGGGGGGCATGGGGGCTTAGTCTATTTACAAGTCACGGGTAGCAGCTGTCTGAAGGTGACTTTTCATACCAATTTTGAAGGAGGCTAGGGATTTGCTTTAGGGCTTGAGGAAGGGCGTTCCACATGTTGATGGTGTAGCAGGAGAACGAGTTAGAGCCTTGTTTAGTGTTAAATCTACGTTGATGATGATTCGTGGAGCTGCCTCTGGTGTTGTGGTCGTGAACATCCTTGACCTTTAAGAAGTAGTTTGTCAGGTACATGGGAATCTTGGAGGTGTAGTGTATCTTGTACACCAGGCCCATTGCAAGATGCTGTACTCTGTCAGCTACTTTGAGCCATCCCACGCTTTCGTGGTGATGATCGGTAAGGTGGGTCAGAGGAGGGAGACCAAGCACAACCCTAATTAGTTTGTTTTGGGCTGTTTGAAGCTTTAACTTTAAGGCGGCTGGGGCGTCGCGATACCAGACAAGGACTCCGTAATCAATGAGGGGCCCAATAAGAGCTCCTCCTAGTGTCTTTCGGGATTTAGTATTGATCAGCGGGGCAACCCTTTGCAAGAAGCAAATTCGTTGGTTGACTTTATTGATAACCTTGGTGGTCATTTTTTCACTGGATAGGTTAGCCTCCAGGATGCAACCCAGGTAGCAGATGTAGTTTTTTCTTTCTATCACAGTGTCACCTACTTTAATTGTGAAGTTCTCAACTAGGCTAAGTTTCTGACTAGATCCAAAGAGGATACATTCAGTTTTGCCTAGGTGAATTGAGAGTCTGTTGTCATTGAGCCAGGTGCAGATCTTGTTAAGTTCACAGTTAAGGGCCTTTTCAACCTGCAATAAGTCACTGCCGGAGACTAGGAGAGCAGAGTCATCCGCGAACAGAAACAGATTGCAGTCACAAGCAGATGACATGTCGTTTACGTATATTAAGAACAACAGTGGTCCTAGTATACTCCCTTGAGGTACTCCACAGTTTACTGGGAGGGGGGGGGGACAGGGTTCCGTTGACTTCCACCATCTGTTCCCTCCCCACCAAGTAAGAGTGCATCCATCTCACTGCTGTGCTATCAAGACCAATAGCTTTGAGTTTTTCGATCAGAATAGAATGAATATGAATAGAATATGAATAGAATAGAATATGAATGAATAGAATGTGCTAGTTGAAATACTGTATTTAACAAACGACATTTTTAATGTAATTATATTTCTTATTATTTAGTTACATTGTTAATTTGTTGTTTTTATTTTAGTTTCAATTAATGTATTTTCCTTTTAACTTTTATATAAAATAAACCTTTACATAGACTTTACATAGACTCAGACTCACCCACACACAGTAAAGTCTGCAAAGAATGCTGGCCGTACTGTAATACAGTGTAATGAGGACGTAGGTGAAGCCTGCATACCTGACTATTGTTATGCAAAGCAGCCAGGTAGAGCCGTAGGGGATTGAAGTGTTGAAAGCGCCGTCACATAACTTGTCTGGGCTCGCCATCTCACCCCTGCTAACATGTGTACACGTGAACAGCATACAACTGCATTATCTAATAAATATTTTCTTTTTTTAAAGGACAACCTCAGGAGATTGGGTCGTTTCCAGAAGAGTTGTCTCATGGTAACATCTCACTGAAGCTGTACGGGGCGAGGGGACCTACCAGTGTTCTGTAATAACCAACAACGTTAAACTCCAGCCCAGCAGCAGTTTGATCCGGTTCATTGCTGGTAAGATTTAATGTTCAAAACATGGATAGGGAAACAAAAAGCATTTACCCTTCATTCCCCATACCATATAGAGCCAGAGTCCTGCAACGGGCCAGATATCCGTGGGGACCCGATGGGTCAGAATATATCCATTATAAATTTGCGGGTGAGGGGACTGTTGTACTGGGAGCTGACCAGTACAACTACAGTGTGTTACTGTTGTACTGGGAGCTGACCAGTACAACTACAGTGTGTTACTGTTGTACTGGGAGCTGATCAACCGTAGTGTGTTATTGTTGTACTGGGAGCTGACCAGTACAACTACAGTCGTATGCATCACAGTCAGCTTGTAGATTGGTTATTTTCCTGAACATTTGCTTAAGTGAAAAAAATCAACTGAGGTTTTTTCTGCACTGCTAAATAATTAGTCCCGGACAGAAGACTGTTGCTGACTGCTTTAAATGTTCACATTGACTGAAATAATCTTCTCTCCACAGCTGAAGATGTGATTTACGTTCCACCACAAGGAGTCCTTCGCCTGCGTCCAGATACCAGCTCTGTTACTGAACCCATCACTGGCATCCTGTGGAAACATGGACCCAATAAAGCAGCAGAATGGGATGAGGTTCTTGGTCCTGTTGTGGATTACTACGGGACATTTAAAAAACGTGCAGAACTGGATAAAAACACTGGACAGTTGGTCATCAACAATATGACCATAGTAGATGGTGGAGAATACACTGTGCACATCAACGGTCGACTGCTGAGCAAGACTTACACGGTTAAACAGATGAGTGAGTATGAACTGTGTCCTGTGAAGGTCATGTGTCATCATGGGTCTATCATAATAATATACAATGTTTTCTGTTCACAGAAATGTTCATTTGAAATGAAGTTTAGATTAATAGTGTGTGGAGGTGGGGGTGGGGTACCCAGAAATACAATTGGGAAAAAAAGAAGTAACAATGGTTAGATAATGTTTCATACCGTCTGTTACTGATGCTGAAGAGAATCAGTGCTCCGCTCTATTCTGTAAGCTGTAAAAGACCAGAAACAGTCCCCGACACCAATGTCGGTGTAACATCCATGCATGCTGTTGCTGTCTTCCACACGCTGACAGAGACACAAGCATGTTCTTCATTAGGAAACAAACAGCTTAAAACCAACTTGCTAGGGTTACGTCGTGGTGTTGATGTTGAGGTTTATATTGGATCTGCAAGCTCAAAACTAGTAGTCGCGCCCGCCTAGTTTTCTGAGTCTGACTGTCAGCTTTCGGTTGATGAGTGGAACGCTAAATCAGACACACTGCAGTGCAATTATTGACCATAAAATCTACTATTACATTTGCGTGTACACATTGGAGTTAATCTGTTATAGGGCTTGTGAGTCGCGCTGCTGCTGTTGGCTGTTGCAGCCATGAAGCGTTGCATTACAGACATGATGTGATTATGTCAATCCTACTGTACTGCAAAAAAACACTTTTCTTATAGAAAACATCATATTCATATTCATATTCTTCTTCTTCTTCCTTGTTGTATTGTTGTTTTAATGTGCAAATAGGGAGCTTTATTATGAGGAAAAAACAGGTGTGTTTTCCCTTTTTCAATTGGGTAAAATATCGCTTTTTTAACATATTCGAAGAGACATGTTTGCGTTACAAGGATAGAAAAATAGAAATAAAAAACATCTCTTGTTTTTATATTTTCTCCCATCCACCCCTCCCCTCATGAATTATACATTTTCTTGATGTTCGTCATCACGGTCACGCAAGACGTTTCTGTTTAGGGGCGGGGCTTAGGGCTCTAATTGTTTCATTATAATACACAAATACTCAAGGTGTTCACTTTTTCTGGCATCCAGTGTTAGGTATGGCCATATTATCACTACAAATATGCTCTAAGAAAACATTTTTTGATTGCATTTCGACTTTAAACTGGTATGGGAACAGCTGCATATGAAAAGAACACGTATTGTGACTCATTGAAGTGTGACTATGGCTTTAAACATAACAGCACACATAGCAGTAAATCATGTTTGACACTGGTGGGTGTTTTGATAAAATGCAAGCTGTTCAAAATATGAATCCCTCTAGAACAGTGGTGTCCTGTCTGGACCGTGTGATGATTTGCAGAAAAGTAAAAAACATACAACCTTTAATAATCCCACTAACCACCCACTGCTTCTATAGAACATGAATATAAATATATCTGCACCAGAACCCTTACCTGAGGAAGATCACACAGCCAACATGTGTTTTGTTTTAACTGCAGTCTGGAGACAACATCAGCACTAAGTTATATTCATTGTGTTTGATCAACAGAGAAAGTTCCAAAGCCACAGGTGAACACCAAGAAACCTTGTGATTCTGACTCCACCAGCTGTGAAGTGCAATGTATCCTCCTTGACGACGTCACAGAGTCAGTTCCAATCACCTATCGCTGGAAGAAAGATGAAGGGGAATGGATGGTGTCTTACTCTGGACCAAACTCTAACCGGCTGAATGTCACCAAGGATGAAGATGGGAAAGTTAAGACATTAACTTGTGAAGTGAAGAATGAGTTCAGCATGGAGCGAAGTCGTCCTGAACCCAACCTGCTTTATCATGAAGGTATGTAGTTTACTACATCATGTGAACACATTGAATCACTTTAAGGGTCGATTCACACTCTAATAAGGAGCCTAACTTATTTCAGTTCTGCACTGTCCAGACCCAAATATGGGTCTCCCCCCCCCACCCCCCCCCCCCCCCCCCCCCCCCCCCCCCGGTTCGGGAGAGCATCAACCAACTAAACCTCGGCTCCTTTGTGCTGCCGAAATGTTGTGACCACTTAATTTCGGTACTCAGCGGTGTCTTCTCATTCATTCAGCCCGGCTCCAAGTTCATATTTTCAGCTGTGAAGCCGAACAGTGGTCGTTTGGGAGGGAGCCACGCCGACTTCCAAATGCTTGTGTGGCCGTGTTTGAGCGTCGCATAGCGGATGCTGGCTCTCGCTCCCGCTGGAGAGTGAAACTGGGAGGCACGCGCGGCACACTCACACTCTCACACACACACACACACACACACACACACACACACACACACAGCTTTGCTGCGTGTATCGCTGGTCGCTGACCGTTTTAAAGAGAAAAGAAGAGCTTAAACACAACTTTGCTAGTGTTCCGTGTTGATAGGTTTATAGCTATAGCCTATATTACCGTTTATAGCCGATCTGCAAGCTCAAACCTGTTGGACAATGGTGCATGCAGAAAGAGAGGCGGCAGTCTATAATGTGGGTTTGTAATTGTAGATTAAATGTTTTCGACAGAGCTCGCGCGTGTGTGACAGAGATACCCCGGCCATCTCCATCTGGTGCTGCTGGAGCTGCTGCTAACTGGACCTCCAGTCATTCAGCATGCAGCCGCGAGGGCCATGCAGATATGTATCCGTCCTACTAAACTCATTTATCGGCCACAAACGTTTTCATGCCATGGACCTCCAATATTTACAAGTGACTTTGGCACTAGCTGTTAAGAAAGTATGAATGAACTCCCCCAGAACTTAAATAATTTCGGGTCGGGGAGCCCTCCCAAACCGAAATAAGTTAGGCTCCTTTTAGAGTGTGAATCGACCCTTAGGGTCTTTATCATGAAGGTATGTAGTTTACTACATCATGTGAACACATTGAATCACTATTACAGTCTTTATCATGAAGGTATGTAGTTTACTACATCATGTGAACACATTGAATCACTATTACAGTCTTTCATGTGAACTCATTGAATCACTGTTACAGTCTTTATCATGAAGGTATGTAGTTTACTACATCATGTGAACTCATTGAATCACTGTTACAGTCTTTATCATGAAGGTATGTAGTTTACTACATCATGTGAACACATTGAATCACTGTTACAGTCTGTATCATGAAGGTATGTAGTTTACTACTAGCCTGATAAATCAGTCCGCACATTGCCACCCCCTGTTGGTGGGTGGTGTGTAGTGTGGACTGACTCCGGAGATTTAATATTTTATTTCTTCTCCGCCCGAGGAGCGGGCGAATTGAATGGGCCAATCAGGGTTGTATGCTTGGGGCATGTGGTTTGGCGTCTGGTGGATTCCCAAGGCTGGTCCGGTCCCAGCCCCCTCCCTCCAGAGCTCTGCTGCCCTCGTGAGAGTCTCTAGTGGACTCTGATTGGTGTCCTCTGCCCACGTGAGAGTCGCTAGTGGACTCTGATTGGTCCGTGAAAACTGTCATGGCGGAGTCAGACTCGACTCGAATTATTTTAATAAACTATACAATAGTGCCGTTTCATTACATTTTAATACCATTTTGCACTAACGTAAACATGCAATCATATAATATGTTATAAGAAATAACGTATTTTTGCACGCCACGTCGCCGTCGGGGGCTCTAAGCGTGTGTGTGTGTTTGTGTGTGTGTGTGTGTGTGACGTCAATAGGCGTTAGCCCGCCCCCCCAGAAGTGGAATGTCTGGCCGCAATCTCAGACTCTCTTCCCAAAACGAAGTGTGTGATAGAGTCTGACGCTTGCAGTCAGGCTAGTTTACTACATCATGTGAACACATTGAATCACTGTGTTACAGGCTGCAGTGTTGACCTTTTGACATATTTAGGCTCTTAACACAGAAATCATGAAACCTCTCCTCAGAACCTACACCCACACCTACACCCAAACCTCCAGCCAAACCTACACCCACGGGAGCCATTGTTGCTGGTGTTTTCGTTCCTCTCATCGCTGCAGTTGGTTTGGTGCTGGTGGTGATATATTGTGGTAAGTTTCTCATTAGATTTGAAGTTCCACATAACATACAACATGCTTACTGAGTTGCTGCTCAGCAATGACATGCAGTTAACCCTTTAAGACCTGAGGCCCAATCTAAAAATCTTCTAAATCCCAACAGTTTTCTTTAAAAAAAAAAAAGTATATCAGTTCTGCTTGTTTCATGTCAAGGACCGCCAAAATTATATGAATTTGTCCACGGACCCCCATCTCGAAATATGTTGTTCCACTGACCTGGGACCCCCAGAAGAAAAGATTTGAATTCAAAAACCAACAAAAAAACATTGGGCCTTCCTTCTTCCTAGATTTCTTCCTAAGTGAATTCCTAAAGGTGCCTCCACACCGAAAATACTACAGGAGACTTGTTCAAACTGTTCACAGACTGCAAAGAACTGCAAAGAACTGCAAAAAACTAAGCACATTGAATTTTCCAGCCGACTGTATGCCGACTGTAATTACTGTACAGTTTTGCGCATGCGCACTGTGTTGCCATATCGGCTCGTTACAAGCGACTTTGATCCTGTTTTCCTATAATGTTGCTAGTTGTGGGTTACTTTTGTTTTGGGCATGTTTCTGAATTGTAGTTGCTTATTTGGCCTTGCCTTCAACATTCTTTTCGAAAATAGCTAATGTAATAGAGCTCAATAAGTGAAACTGGACGCTTCTTTAGGCTTTGTTTTCATAGACCTGGTCGCTTGTTTAACTCACAGAATCTGGCAACCGGGGAGCAGAAGCGGAGCTTCTTCCTGTGTTTTCAAAACAACACACATCACTATTACTAGCGTTGCCTTGGAGTTGATTAGTAGGCTATAGGAAATTGAGAGTTGAGATTGTGAATATGCTATTTAGTTAAAATGTGCAACGGTAAAATGTCTCTGGCTTATTTAGGCTTGGTTTTGCTGCAGCAGTAGCAAACTAATGGTCCATTACAACTTGCTACAATTCACCGACGTCCAGGGGCGATCAACAAAACTGAGCAAGTCCAGTCTTCCAGTTTTCCGTCGATAACGTTCCCGACCCGCTGCCAAAAACCTACCGATGAGCTCCCGTTCGGCAACAGACGTTTTCCGCCGCTATCCGCCGCTGATTCGGCCACGAATCTGTTTGGTTAAAAGTGGCCTTAACAGAAGTTTAATCTGTCAATTGGCACGGCGAGGTCGCATGATAAATATTTTATTACTGAAATATGGGCTTTAAGGTAACAGCTGCTTGGTATATTATGGGGTCAAATTATGGGTGTGGTGGCTGTCGGGATATGGGGGTGTAGGGAGTTTGTGAATCCTAAAACCACCACGATACAGTTAGGTTCTTGTAAAGGAGCGCTTGTTTTTGGTGGAGATGACGGAGGCGCGCTGTCTCAAGCAGACTTGATCCACGTGAGACACCGCCGAGCGAGCTAAAGGGAGCGAGTCGCAGTATTGAGCGCCGTGAAGTCCCCTTGAGCCGACTCAGCGCTGTTAGAAGTTGTAAACCAGGGGGACAGAATAGTAAATCTTCGTTCCCTGACTGTCGGTACCTCTGCACGGTTCAAGTGAACACAACGGAGCGCTCCCTACCTCCAGTTCAGCCAATCACAAGCTTCCGCGGGCGGGCTTAACTGTACCCTGGTGGGTTTTGGATACACGCGTAGGGAAAGTTTATCAAAATGGTTTAAAAAAAGAAAAAAAAGACGATATACAGGCTCAAAATGAGCAGTAATGGCACCCTTTGTGAGCTTGTAGATCGACTATTGTCAAAGAAAGAATAACATAGAAGTAAAGTGATAAAATTGTTCCTTGTTTTGCTGTGGACCCCCTGGAACTTCCTCAAGGACCCCTGGGGTCCCAACAGCTAATGTTACTGTATGTCATGTCATGTCATGTCATGTCATGTCATGTCATGTCATGTCATGTCATGTCATGTTGTCACTGTGTTTGAATTTCATCTCAGATCCTATAAGGAAGATGTTTCCAACTCCTGGTGGTAAACCTGTACCTGTACCTGTACCTGCAGGTGAGTTTGAGAACTTTATTTACAGTTGAACCTCCTACTAATTAATAATGTTAATAATGTAATAATAATACAACTTTTCATTTCAACCTTTATTTATTTCTCTGAAAACACACTGAGGACTGGGAGCCTCTTTTACAACAACAACAACACAAAACACAACACCAATATGAAAAGAAAAAAATATATATATATACAGAATATGTAAATGAATAAAATAACATGGTTAAAAGAACATTTCATCACATGATTTATCAACGTCAATTAAAACAGTATAATTTAGACCAAAGTTGATACATCTGATCGTAAAGTGACCTACAGTAGAGGAACAAGAGAACTATACTTAAAGTGATAGTTCACCTATTTTTGACACTAGAAGCTAGTCGGCGACCTGGCCAACTCGGAACAATGTAAATAGGGAATGAATGCCCCGCCCTTTAATGCAAACCCCATTATACCTGTTGTCATAGGACCCGTTTTGACCATCTGTTTGCCTGTGTCCATTTATGCCCATATATGGAGATATCTGTATCTGTCTGTCGGCGTCCATTTTATGTCCATATATGGAGATCACTGCAGATATAGTTCTGGGTCCATTTTATGCCCATATATGGAGATATCTGTCTATCTGCGTCCATTTTATGCCCATATATGGAGATCTCTGTATCTGTCTGTCTGTGTTCCTTTTATGCCCGTATATGGAGCTCTTTGTGATTCTGCGTCCATTGTATGCCCATATATGCCAGACACAGTGCCGGTTACAGAAAACCCTGATGTCAGACATCAGAATCCGAACCTTTCGTGCTGGTTCATGCACTACCTGCTGCGGCGGGGAACGCGCGTGCCGAATTTGAAATAGGGAATGAATGCCCCACCCTTTAATGCAAACCCCATTATACCTGTTGTCATAAGAGCCGTTTTGACCATATGTTTGCCTGTGTCCTTTTATGCCCATATAGGAACATCAGAATACGTAACCATGGCATTTTTTTGTTGACTCATGTGGCGTACCTGATGTCAGAGCCTTTTATGATGTGATGTCACAATGAGTCAGCGCTTGCGCCGATTTCCTCCGGAACAGCCTGATGTCAACAATCAGCCCCGCATAAGGAGATTCCGAACGTTTCGCGCCGGTTAGGGAAAACCGCGTGTCGGGTCGGGTCGAGGCCCGGCACTGCACTCCGTGCCACGGCGGGGAACGCGCATGTCGAATCTGAAGCCGGTGGGACGAACGGTTCTCGAGATACGCGGATTACAGACACGCAGACAGACACGCACGCACGCAGAGACTTCTCGCATTTATAGATAGATAAAGCTGTGTGAAATACTTGCCATTGAAATAGTGGTTACAAATGTATTAATTCATTACCAGAGTCCCGTGGTCAGAGTTCTGGTCAGTTTTAGATGAATATAAAGTAGTTCCGGTGATTTGGCAGGGGCTCATGGCCCAATCATTAAAAATAGACGAATCCACGAAACTAGCTTCATTTGTATTGTTGACCTATTTCTACCAAATAGACCAACTTTCGTTCAACTTTGACCCCTCTGTCACATGGTACTATTTTTGTGTCCAGTAACACTACGCCACTGCAACGTATTTCCCCAAAACAAGGTGCTTTACAGTCAGCTGATCAGAACGAAACCTCGCTCTATATGGTAGAAATAGGCCAACAATACAAATGACGCTAGTTTTGTGGATTAATCTATTTTCAATGGTTGGGTCACGCCAAATGGCCCCCACCCCATTGGAACTACTTAATATTCATTAGAAACTGACCAGAACTCTGACCATGGGACTCTGGTAATCAATTAATACATTTTTAACCACTGTTTTAACCACAAGTATTTCACACAGCTTTGTGTCAAAGATAGGTGAACTATCACTTTAGGTTAAGGTTCAGGTTCAGGTTTATTGTCACACGCATATCCATACAGGTACAGACATACAATGAAATGCTTGTGCCAGGAGCACTCTCAGCCTTATTACACACAAAAACAACAACCCAAAACAACAAGACAACAACAAGTCACCCCAACAGTTGACCCAGTGGTGGTCTCAGTGCGGTTCAGGGACCCAAGGGGTCCTTGAGGATTGATTGGCTCCAGTATATCTGTAGAGCGCGCGCACACACACACACACACACACACACACACACACACACACACACACACACACACACACACACACACACACACACACACTCTATTGTCTGGGCTTGAAACGGCCATAACTAAGCTAAGCCTTTTGGCTTCTTCCTCTCCTTGCACAGTTTTTTTGTATCTTCAATATATATTGTTCTGTTTTTCATAATAATGTTGTGTACTGAGGTGAAAGTATCACTCATAGGATTGTAGGATTTAAGACGTATCATTAATGTCAGTCATCACAGCCTCCATCTACTGGTAGACTGATGTCTGTCTGTCTGTCTGTCTGTCTGTCTGTCTGTCTGTCTGTCTGTCTGTCTGTCTGTCTGTCTGTCTGTCTGTCTCTCTCTCTCTCTCTCTCTCTCTCTCTCTCTCTCTCTCTCTCTCTCTCCCTCCCTCCCTCCCCAGGAGGTGCTGAAGGGCCTCCTGGAGGGCCTTCATCCAACCCAGAGACAACAGGTAATATTTACTAGTTGTTGCCTGTTGTTGTGTTGTGTACTGAGGTGAAAGTATCACTCATAGGATAGTAGGATTTAAGACGTATCATTAATGTCAGTCATCACAGCCTCATCACAGCCTCCACAGGAAGGTAATGTTTCATTTATTTCAACAGGAGGTTCAGGCTAATCAGTCAGTTTGCTCAGTAAGAATATGTCTGTTCCCCTAAACATACAGTATGTGTGAAATACTCATTTTAATAATTTTGTCTGGTCAAAATGTATTGTTTGTTTACTTTTCTTTTTACTAATTGATAAAGGTAGCCAAAAGCCTGTGTGGTATTTGTTGTTGTTTTTAACAGTAGTCTATCTTGTACATTGTGTGTGTGTGTGTGTGTGTGTGTGTGTGTGTGTGTGTGTGTGTGTGTGTGTGTGTGTGTGTGTGTGTGTGTGTGTGTGTGTGTGTGTGTGTGTGTGTGTGCGTGCATATTTTATAGTAATACTACAAGCTATCTTGTAGCTAATTGTAACTACCGGTATATTAGTTTATTTGACCCTACCTCCCAAACAAGGTTGCACAGATGTAGCGAGCTCCAGGCACACTTACACATTTTTTGTTTCTAATTTTCATCTTAGTTTCCCTCATCTGAAATGTGTCTAGTGTGTTTATGATCAGTTTTCTCTTTCTCAATCATATTGGATAAATTATGTTGTTAGATAGATAGTAGTTTGGTCCAGTCAGATCCATGAATATTACATGAAGCTCAAAGGTAAACTCTCTATTCTACACTCATCTACTGGTAGACTGATGTCTCTCTCTCTCTCTCTCTCTCTCTCTCTCTCTCTCTCTCTCTCTCTCTCTCTCTCTCTCTCTCTCTCTCTCTCTCTCTCTCTCTCTATGAATATTTACTAGTTGTTGCCCGTTGTTGTGTTGTGTACTGAGGTGAAAGTATCAGGATGGTAGGATTTAAGATCATTAATGTCAGTCATCACAGCTTCCTCACAGCCTCCACAGGAAGGTAATCATTCATTTATTTCAACAGGAGGTTCAGGCTAATCAGTCAGTTTGCTCAGTAAATGTGTCTTTTCCCCAAAAAGTATTTGTGAAATAATCATTTTAATAACAAAATGTATTGTAAATGGTTTAAATGGTAAATGGTTTGCATTTGTATAGCGCTTTTATCCAAGGCGCTTTACATAGATTGTGCATTACATTCAGAGGAAACCATGCAAGCACCAACCTGCTCACCGGGAGCAACTAGAGGTTCAGAGTCTTGCTCAAGGACTCTTCGACACTAACGCAGGATTCGAACTGGGAACCCTTCAGGAACCCTTCGTGCTCTAATGACGGTTTCTCTACCCTTGAGCTATGCCGCCCCGTTTAAGTTAGCCAAAAGCCTATGTGGTATTTGTTGTTGTTGTTTAGCCTATAATCATGTCATCATATTTTATAGTAACACAATCATGAACATTCAAATGGTCATCCTGTTCAAGCAACCACCCAATAATATGTTTGCAAATATTACAATATAGAATGTATTACTATATAATGATATAACAATATGTAATGCTGTTTATCAGTGCTTACTGGAATGTTCCTTTAATACATTCACATGTGATTATTTATTGCTCCAACAGCCTATGCTGATCTGGTACATTATAAAGGTGCATCAGTGATGATAATAACAGTTTCTGATTATTATGAATGTATTTATTATTGATGATGAGTTCACTCTACTCTTCTGACTCCACGGGATGAGTTCAGAATCAGATCATACCATAAGCTCCCGTAAAAGTCCCTCCAGTGCAGATCAAGATTCAATACACATGATTTAACTCCAACATTAAGTGTTCTTCTCTCTGCTGTTTCAGTACTGGATCCATTTTTGAAACCACCTGGTGAGAACCCAGTGCCCACAGGTGGTGAGTTCTCTGTTTTATTGATGGACTAATATTCAACTTGACTCTGTATGTGTGTGTGTGTGTGTGTGTGTGTGTGTGTGTGTGTGTGTGTGTGTGTGTGTGTGTGTGTGTGTGTGTGTGTGTGTGTGTGTGCGTGTGCGTAGGAGCCTGTGATAATAACTACACTGGATCCATTGTCTGTCTGTGTCTAACCTTTCTAACCTTTCTGTCTGTCTGTCTGTATTTCTCTCTCCTTTTAGCTCAAGACCCAAATGAGGAATGACACGCCGCCAGTAGCAGAGTAACTGTTGCCTCCCTGTTGATCCAGAGGTAGAGTAGACAGATATATCTGGGCCCGATAGTGAGCCACCCATTACCCCTTATCCTCACCCTATACCCGCCTTGCTCTGTCCCTAAATGATATTCTGAGGATGCTATACCCGCTGTCCATGCCCACTCTGTTATTTGTGCATGGAGGTGTGTCCGTGGGTGTGTTGTTGCTATTTCCATACATTTTTTATTTTGGCAACACAGATTTAGGAAAGTGTATTTCAGATCCTAAACCCGCCCGCTGTGCCCACTTTGTTTGGTAGAGTGCTTGCCTGGGCGCACAGTAGGACAACATTCAGTCTCCTTCTGATCTAAACATCCACTAATCTCAGTGATTCTATGTTTCCTATAATCAGCAGATGCGTGAGTGTCATTCCTTGTGTAATTTGTATTTATATAAGATGATACTTTGCGATGGCCAAAGCGCAAAACCTCCTATCTGAAAAAATCACTTTGTTGGGAAAATGAAAAAGAAAATGTGTGTTTAACATTAAAATCTATCTACTATTTCTAGTCACATGACATTTTTGACAAATGAGGGGCAGAAGGATCTTGCAGACAGACTGACCATGTGCAGCATAGCCTGTTGTCCCCATTTCAAGTGAAATCCAAAAATCATGAAATTTGCAGATAGGAGGTTTTGTGCTTTGGCTATTCAAAGAAGACAATGATTTTCTGCGCACGTCATGCCAATGCCAAACGCTCTGTCAGTTTGTGCATGCATAAAGTGAATGGCAAATGAAGTGGAAAAGTGAGATTAACATTGTTTAACATCGCTGCCTTAATGCAATCAGACAGGACTTCTCTATTTGGAAGTATGGGCTGTCAAAGCCAGAAAAGAGTTTTTTGCCACTCAGTAGGCATTCCCGTATGACTTCCGGGTATGATCCTAAACCTCACATTAAAGGAGTAGTTCACCCCCAAAATGACTTTTTTTTCCCTATTGATTACTCACGCCATGGAGACTTGAGTTGAATTATGTAATAAATAATGAATGTAGCCTAACTGTGATTTCAAATTTACTGTAAGCTATAGAGTGACTATTAATTCCTTGTGTCAATAGTGTTTGTATCAGCAGTAGCCAGTTAAGCTTATCAAAGACTAATACAATGAATGTTTTTAATCAAAGACAAATACAATGAATGTTTTTAATCGGTGTTTGCTAAAACCACAGACCTTTCATTTAATTAATCCAGCAAAACACAAAAGCCTTGCTACTCCACTGAGTACAGTGAGTGAGAGAACAAGGGGAGGAATGAGTTCATGGTTGCCTGCGTGGTTTTTTGATTCATGTGTTGCATGAATAACAGATCAGGGTAGCTTAATTTACACACGTTTAATAAAAAGGGTAAAAACAAATTTGTCAGCAGAGGAATGTGGTGCCACATTGTGGATTCATGTTTCAACAAATGCTTCTTACAAATATGTAAATATACAAATGAGCCAAATGCGCCAGTCTTTTGAACTGCTCTTTGAAAGGAACTGATCCCAGAGATCTGGCTCACTTCAAAGAGCCATAGATCCCATCTCTAGATGCCAATCACTTTCTTTCAAACCTGGGAGAAAAATAATATATATAAAAATAAATAAAAAATCTATCAGGATAATAATCTACATTTGTCATGGAGTTTGTAGCAGGCCCTTGTTTCCAGCTACATAGGATTACCTATGTCTGGCACAGAGCCAGACAACTGGACAGCTTTATTATCTGGAAATTAGTTCCAGTAATAAAAGTTGTCAAAATGTGACAGTGTGGGTCTCAGGATGGAATGACAACATTGATGATGTCATGAATCTACACTGTATTTAATGTGCTTGTGTTTGAACCTGAGTCCTGATACTCTCTGCACCTTAATACCATGTTTATAAGACATGATATTTATACCTTAATACCATGTTTATAAGACATGATTTGTATACATTAATACCATGTACAACATGGTTATATTTATTATCCTTGTGCCTTAGTAACATCCAGTATCTATAATTTACAATGTAGACATTTAGTAGACGTTCTCAATCCAGAGCGATTTACAATGAACAAAGACAACTCAAGGTGATATCACAGATTCAGAGAATCAGAGAAGTATCATTCTATGGTCAAGTATCTCAGGTAAATACTGGATAGTACTATGTACTATGTGTAAATATGTAGATACATTGTTGTTGTGTTTTATTGAACTCTCTCTCCCCACCGCTCTCTGCTTCTCTTTACCTTTTTTATGTAAATAAAATGATAGAGCTTGTTGCACAAAAACAAACCACAGTTTTAAACTGTAAACCTGAGATGTGACAATACAGATGATTCTGATTATTGTTACAATAGGCCTATTGTCTAGGCATTGTAATTGTCTAGCATTCAGCACCTGCTGTATTTACAATGCTCTGGAAGCTTTTCTAAGGGTTAAACATCCAATAGAATGTATATTGATGATATGCAGTAAGTGTCCTTTTTTAATATGTGTTAAAAGTGTTTGTTTTTTGTTGTGTTTTTCCTGCAACATATTATCTGAAGGTGTTTCTTTTTTAAGGATTGTGAAGGATGAGCAAACAATCAGCATTGTGTGCTTCCGCCTAATCCTGTTTTTGGTCAAGATTTCAATTTTGTATGTTTTTCATGTGTTGTTAACAAGGATCAAACATGTAAACCATTCAATTCCTTGTATTTATTTCAGTCTGGTGCAGATTTGTCAAGTTGCACTGAGGTATAGCCTGTGAACAGCCGAATGATAAGAGCTTGGAGATCTGTTCTACCAGAAATGTTACCTTTCCTTTCCTTTCTTTATATGTTATACTATTGCTCTACCCTGTATTAGGCTGCTAAGCTTTAAAATAAAACTCATTTTCTATGAACGAAGTAAGAGTTGAATTCTGTGGACCATGTGTGAGTGTGTGTGTGTGTGTGTGTGTGCGCACGCAGTATCTATTAATAGAATAGATTCACGTAATAATAATAATATCTGGTTTTAAAGGTAGAAAGGGAGGGGGCGTCTCTGATGGGTTTAGGGAGTTGGTTCCAGAGGGTGGGGGCGGCCACAGAGAAGGCCATGTCACCCCAGGTTGGGTGCTTGGTCCTGGGGACCTGAGGAGGCCCGCCTCACTGGACCTCAGGGAACGAGTCGGGAGACTCAGGACATATGGCTTGAGGAGGTCGGAGAGGTGGTCACACAGGCTCACAACGTCCCGTATCATATTGTTGGCAGTGTCAGGCTTCTCACACGCACTGACATGCATCGATGCAAAAACAACCCCCAAGTTCACACCAAGTTGCCTTGCAGGTGGTGAGGAGTATTTTGAAATGAATTACTTGTTTAACCTTGATAATAAGGAATATACAGTAGATCTTGTTTATTTGTTTATTTAAACAGATCATTAGCTGACACCTTAATGTCAGCTATAGCCGTCTAAGACATTAAAATACACTAACAAAAAAAGGGTGTGTATCGCCTTGTGCAAACTCTACGGAATGCAACATATTTTGTTGAAAGAATTCCCCTCTCTGTGTAGACTATTGACTTGATTATGCTTAGTTCAGTGTGTTAACAAGCACCGGAAATAGCCAATCTAAAAGTTCACAGCGCATCGCAGCGTGACACATTGTGAGCCAAAAGGACCTTTTATAAATGTCAGCCCCTGCCTCTGTAACATCCTCTGCACGTCCCTGGACAACAGAGTGAACATAGAGTTTCATTCACAGGGAGAACATGACGAGACTCACCAGATAAATGCCCTGCAGCCATAGTGTTCACACTTCACCCTACACATGGTCAGACTAACTAAACTAAACATAGTGTTCACACTTCACCCTGCACATGGTTAAACTAAACCAAATCACCCAATATGAGACATACTTCTTTTTAAACTGAACTTATACATTCAGATGTCACAGTCATCTTTATCTTGATGCAAAGGAAACAAACAGTTTCCCTCTTTCACTTCTCTTTTTCGTTACATATGAGGAACGTTGGTCTTGAGGAAACCACAAACTTCCTGTCAGCCTTAAAAATGTATTATTTATTTAATTTAGTTTAGAATTTAAGATTTAGGAAATACCAATGTGTTGCATAAATCATATGCAACACATTCTTCTTTCACACAGACACATTATGTTTGCTTCTTCTCTCCTCCTCACATATATATATAAACTTTATTACAGGCTCAAGGCCCACAGGGTTGAAAACAATACATTACACAGACAAGATAAAAAATAAACAAGAAACAGTACAGTACATTTACCCAGCCCCTCCAGAGCTAAAGAGGCACTCATGCCAGTGTCCTCTAATGGTAGAAGTGTACCTGACAGAGCTACATCCAGGGTCTGCCATCAGTCCAATTAATCCATTCAAGGAGCGATCCAGTCTGCACATGAATTTATAAGTCAGGTTTCTCAACAGAGCCATGAAGGTGGTGAGACCCAAATTAACAAAGAGCTCACTGGCCCTTGTGCTCCTGGGTTTCTTTAGCAGAATGCGAAGGCAGTCATTGTAGGCTACTTGCAGCTTCCGTAAGCTCTCTTTCTTATACTTCACCCACAGAGGGGCTGTATAGAGAGGGGTGCAGTAAGCTCTAAACAGGTTAACCTTAACATCAGTAGTACAGTGGTGAAATTTACGAACCAACATACATACGGTTTAACCAGTTTTCACATGCACATTGCACTCATGCTCCCATGTGAACTCACATGAACTGACACGCACACGCACACACACACACACACACACACACACACACACACACACACACAGTCAGTATGTGTTAATATCAGTATGTCACATGTTACTGTATCTCATCTTCATCAGTCAGTCATGTTTCCATAAACGTATTTGCTAATTATCAGAAATGCACATTAAGACAAAGCAAATTTATCCTGTTTCCATTTGCGGGTTTTCCCCTATTCGAATTAGCAACGGTCACATGAGCCAACTGAACACAGTGAAGCTCTCCCTCCCTCCTTGCCCACCACTGGTTCTGTCGGGACCATACCTTCCCCAGGTTCTATGTTCCCCAGGTTCTATGTTCCCCACTTTCTTACCACCTAACCCTACCCCTAACCCTAACCATAACCTCACTAAACTAATGCTGTGAGGTGGGGAACATAGAGCGGGGAACATAGAACCTGGGGAACATAGGTCAGACCCCGTTCTGTCAGAGGTTGTCTTTACACAACAGTCTGTAAAGAGCTACAGCTGGCAGCCTGGCACGTTGTGAAATTGGGGAGAATTTAGTGAATTCCATTTGGCTGACCCGTTTCCATTCACTAATGTGCATTTAGTTTTTTCAATAAAGCCTCAAAATCCACCTCCTCCAAGCTCATAAATGTTTTTGCGGATGAAAGTTTATTCGAATTTTGAAGTGTTTTGCACAAGAGCCTTAATGCGCATTAAGAGGCTTTATGGAAACACAACTGTTGACACGGCAACATCCTGGAGGTTAAGGCCCATTCCCACGGGGCCAGATAAATACAGATGTTTTTTATCTGCATCTTTTACCATCCACTTGAATGGAGACAGATATTTGTTATCAGTTTATCTGGCCCAGTGGGAATGGGCCTTTAGACTGATTATTCCAGGGCCAGAAAGTCAATTTAATGTATCATGTTTTTGTTGCTTATCCTCTTTCTCTGTGTCTGCGTCGCGCTGAGGAAAGAACACCCATCGAAAACACACAAGTATGTTTTATTTTTTTTCCCCACCACACAGTGACGTCTACATATAGAACAGCAGCTTTTCAGAACTCCAGGCAGCAAGTCAACACATGCTGGTGAGCCACTATCACTGCTGGTTGGCAGTCAATGTGTTCTAGGCAATAAGCTACACTATCACTGTCGGTGTGGGTTGGCAGTCAATGTGCTACACTATCATTGTACAGTCTAGGATATAAGCTACCTGTAATCATGCCATGGACCGTTGCCCGTTGGTGGGCTGAGATGAATCATTACTGGGAAGATCTGAGGTCAAGAAAGGTCACAGAAAAGGCAGTTATAATGTCAAGAAGGGAGACGGTATCATCATTATTAGGAGATGTGTCAGTTTAATGGCATGTGTTTACTCACTCATACATAGGGTGACCAGATCCAAACTGTTCATTTGAGGGACAGAAGTACCACTTGTGTGGGACAAAGTGGGATTAAATGCATTAATGTCATATTCGACTATGTGCTTAATACAGCATATTGATATGTATCATGTTATTTTAACAGGCTTAAAACATATCTTTATACCATTTCACTTTTGTTTATGTCAACGATGCAGCAGCGGTTCCTTCTGAACATTGTCTCTCTCTCAAAAAAAAAAAGGAAAAAACATGACCGTATTATTCAATAAAAGCATAGCCTACCCTATAATGTATTCACATGCTGCTAGAGCAGGGCTGTGTCCAGTGTGGTCCTGGTCCAGTCTAGCTTGCTGTGAGCTCACGTTAACAGCTTCAGCAACAATCAGCTCACCTATCAACACCTGCACATTGATTTAATACTGGATCCTGCCAGTCACAATGTGGGACTGAGTCTCAGTTTGGGACATCTGGTCTCCCTACTCATACATGTAACACATCAGTGTGGTATCAGTTAATATGAGTTTAATGTGGAAGGATGGGTACAGTAAGAGGAACAGATCAGTGGTTGGTTCTCTGGACCACTGGCATATTTAGAGCAATTTTCAAGGACCCACCCTACCTTTAACTAAACTTATAGTCTGCATATCCACACCCAACACAGCAGTGGTCCCCAGGTTGATTCTTAGTCAGGATGGTGGTCCCAGTGGTCCATGGGTTGTGGCCTATAGTAACCTGTCTATGTTGAGCTATGCTGTATTCACCTGACAATATGGAAAACAGGCTTAAAAAGGACCGTTAACCACAGGAAGCAGCTGCACTGCAGAGCTCAGACTCATTATAACTGTAGAAAAGGTTCTGCGTAAACTACTCTGCTTAGTTGAAATGTTCATGTCTGTATCATGACTATTATTATAAACTACTCACTGCTTAGCTTGAACGTTACAGTGGATGTTTATTTAATGACTCCTTTTGTTACTTACAGGATTACTCTAAATAACACTGATTTTCTCTAAATGATATAGGTCTATATGCATTAGGGGCTTAAGACGACTACAACCATCCTGCAAATGTCCTTACTAAATAATTATAACCAGGGTCTAACTAAGCAATCTGCATAAAACACACTCTGGACTAGAAGTTTATTCAGGACACTGCTTCCCATGTGTGCAATAGTACACACAAACTCATCCCTTTGTTAGATCATCCTGCATGGTGTAACTCTACAGCGTATGTAAACGTTGTAGAGGTGTGAACTTGGGTGTTGTTTTGCATCGATGCATGCATGTGTGTGTGAGAGGCGTGACAACACTGCCAGAAATAAGATACGGGACGGCGTGAGCCTGTGTGACCGGCAGGGCCCGACGCAGCCAGTAGTACTAGAGTGGCATGAAGAGATGTCACAACCAGTAGTACCAGTAAGACTCCCTAATCAGGAGATAAGCGACCGCCAGGTCGCAGCGTGATTTTAGGGCAAAATGTGTAGGAGCAGTGTACAAAAATATTTCAACCAGTAGTACTAGGGTGGGCATGAAGAAACGTCCCAGCCAGTAGTACTAGTAAGACTCCCTAATCAGAAGATAAGTGACCGTCAGGGGGCCATGTGAGAAATTAGGGGTTGTGGTTTGGCAGCCAAGGAATGTGTGTGCAAAGCTTGGCATGGATAGGGGCAACGGTGGCTGTGCATGTTTTGAGGGTCTCGCTCTCGTTCTAATGTATTTCCTACTGGTGGAGGCTACGGAGCATTCTCCAGACTAGCAGCAACACACTACTCTGTGTGAGTGACAGTGTAGGTGTAGCCTAGGGAAACTTTATTTGTCCACCGTTTAAAAGTTATTTTCTGTGTAAGCAATCGCTGATTCATACTGGATCTCATCTAGACACCCGACTCTAACCCTCACCCTAATCTTAACCTCTGTGGAGTGAGTCGCTAACCCTCACCCTAACCTTAACCTCTGTGGAGTGAGTCGCTAACCCTCCGGTCGAAATGATGGGCGTTTGCAAAAGTGAGATTTCCCCATGTGTTGCTGGTGGTAGATAATGAATAGAGGGGTTTTCCACAGCTCATTCTCCCCACTGTATCCTGTGTTGTGTTCTGAACACTTCTCTGCTCTCTCTTCATCCTCTGAGTTCATGCATTCACTGCTGGTTTAAACCAGGCACGTAGGCAGCGTTAGGCAGACTAGGCGACCGCCTACCAACTGAGATCTGATTTAACTTAAATTAGAAAATAGAAATTGAATGAAAAAATCTCTATCTCCATTGTGTAAAGACCTGACTGGTTTCGCAAAAGAATGTCGCTCAACCAGTTCCTTCTCCTCCTCAATGGAGGAGAAGGCGATAGCGGCCGATGGCCTACGCCTACTCAACTCGCTGAGATGTAACTTTTTCCTATTGTTTTCATTTGGTGACGGGGTTTACTTTGGGCCATCACCTGGCTTTACAAAGAATCAAATGTGCACACAGAAGTAGGATGACAACCGCTCGCCCAAATGGTCTGCGTCTGCTGTGTAGCCTACTCCACTATTGGACAACTTTAGTTACTAGTTATTTATTTAGAATATTATTATAATACACATTAATCTCTTCAGCCCTATACATTTTGTCCATTTGAAAATACCCGATCTACAAGCTCACAATGTGTCGCGATGCTGCACATTGTGAGCTTGTAGATCTGCTATTTTCTTTTTGAACATTCACTGAGATACATTTGAAAACTTGAAATGGTACATTCTGCCTAATGAGTACTTTTACTTTTGGTACTTAAGTACATTTTGAATTGCTGGTATTTCAGGGCTGGCACTTCGCTGGCATTTCGTCTGGCATTTCACCTACCTTGACTCTCCTTCCTGCCTACGCCAGTGGTTTAAACAAAGTGAAATAAACACAATCATAGCCTACTTTAGAACGCTATTCTGTTCTGATCCTTACAGGACTTAAAGGTTGCATTTCAGTGAGTGATTTATTACTAGCAGTGAGCAGTGCTTCATTGTTCTGTGAGTGCATTGTGTGAGCAGTCTGCCCTCACAGTCCCCCCCCTCTCCTCACTACAGAGAGGAGAGACAGCTTTAGTGGTGAGTGTTGGAGGGATCTAAAATGCTGCCCACGGTGCTCACCCAACCAACATGAATAAATGTTACAGATATATTTTGTGGTATTTTTTCCATTGGAAAAAAAAGATATATATATCTAAAACATATGTTTCCCCCAATGTTGATTGGGTGAGGTGGATGCACGTTTGGGAGGGCTCTGCAGTCTGCCCTTTCTATTAATAAAGCAGATTTGAGGAGATTCATTCATTCACATATTCATGTCCAGTATTATGCAGGCTATAATTGATTTGATAGGCAATTAAATGTCACTGTCAAATTTTGTCCGAGTCTGCATTTTTACACTTTGGAAACACATGTAGCCTATTTAACATTTATCAGTCACTGTTTAGCTTCCCATTGTAACTGTGTGGACTGCAGAGTGAGCAGAGGGAGGAGCACAACCCCAGAAGGGGGCTCCAGTGCTAGACTAGTGATGGCATGTCATGAGTCCAGCATGTTGTTGGGGCCGGGGGGACCCTGTGCTGGGGGAAACCCCCCATTAAGGATTCCATAAGGCAGGGATTCCCCTGCTGATGATGACGACGTCGCATCGGAGTTGGAAACGTCAGGATTGTCCACAGCTGTGTCCAGCAGCGCTAGGAGGATGGACAGAGAGGAGAGAGATGGAGGCTGGTGGTGGAACTCTGAGGAGGAGGATTACAACCCGGGACCATGGAGGACAGGAACAGAGGAACAACAACAAGGCTCTGCTAACAACAGAACGGTAGCAGCAGATGTTAGCCTCCTCCCATATTAGCCACAGTTAGCCTGAAGCTGAGGATCACGTAAACAGCTTTGTGGTAACTTTTTAAGGGATTGCACCTTAGTAGCACTTATGCGAGGTTTTCCCCCTGAGCCCCTGGTTGGCAGACTGTTGTGCTGTGCATCTTGGCTGTAGTAGCCTAGGCTAACTATGGACATAAACAATACTTCCACAATACTTTACCAGGTAAAACATGTGAGTACTTTTTCCACCACAGCATGTTCAGGAGCAGAGCTACACTGCTCAGCCTGTTGCCACTTGGCAGAGGCAGCAGAAATCCATCCTCATCCCTTTCTCTGCAAGATGAGGCTATGCCAGGTCAGCCTGAGGTTGGCAGACTGGGCAACAGTCCGCCATTCCGAAACACCGCTATTCCGAAGCAGGGTTAGGGTTAGGTTTAGGGTTAGGGTTAGGGTTAGGGGTAGGGTTAGGGTTAGTTAGGGTTAGGGTTAGGGTAAGGGTTAGGGTTAGGGTTAGGGTTAGGGGTAGGGTTAGGGTTAGAAGTCAACGTTCGGAATAGCGGTGTTTCGGAATGGCGGGGTGTAACCGGCAGACTGTTGTGTGCTGGCTCTTGGCTGTAGACAGCAGCTACTGACTATAATATGGACTTGAACCCGAGGCTCCCCTCGCCAGACCAACGCACAGCCCGTTGAGCCACTTGGCAGAGCAGCAGACTCACTCATCTCTTTGCTGCCTGTTCGAAGATGAGCCGCGCTATGCCAAGTTAAGTTTCCCCCCTGAGCCCGGTTGGCAGAACTGTTGTGTCTTGGCTGTAGACAGCAGCTACTAACTATGGACATAAACAATACTTTCTACTGGACTGGACGCTTCAAACCATAGACTATAGAAACGTTAAAAGACGTCAGAACTCAGAACAGATCGCTTCTCAACTTTGAGAGCAGAATGAAAGTGTAGCCCTGAAACATGACGGCCATTTACATGACCGTCATGTTTCCACCTTAACCATGCTTCTAGCGAGGTAAACAAAGAACCCCGGCAGGCTAAACAAGCGTTCAGATTTCAAAAATAAAGTGCTTAACCAAGGCTAATGTGTCAGAATAGATGCCGTTCAACCAGAATTGCATGTCGCTCCCGTATTGTTTAATAAAAAGCATTTTTATCAGATCGTTGTCTGTTTCCCCCATGTATTTTCGGACCGGTTTTTGAGAGGCTACGCACACATTTCAGTGTCCACGATGGGGTTGTTCGCGTGTGGAAAACCAGGAAATACAAAGGGAAACATAAAATGCTTTTTTATTAAACAATACGGGAGCGACATGTAATTCTGGTTGAGCGGCATCTATTCTGACACAAATAAGTCTTGGGTAAGAACTTTATTTCTGAAATCTGAACGTTTGTTTAGCCTGCTGGGGCTCTTTGTTTACCTCGCTAGAAGCATGGTTGAGGTGGAAACATGACGGTCATATGGCCGTCATGTTTTGCCACTTGGCAGAGCAAAGCCATCCTCATCTCCTATCTCTGCAAGATGAGCTTTATGTGAAGTTAAGTCTTCCCTCTGAGCCCGGTTGGCAGAACTGTTGTGTCTTGGCTTAGCTGAGCTCGGCTGTAGCAGCTACTAACTATCATAAACTATGGACATAAACAATACTTTAGCAGGTAAAACATGTGAGTAGTTTTTCCACACTGCATGTTCAGGAGCAGAGCTCCACTGCTCAGCCTGTTGCCACTTGGCAGAGACAGCCATCCTCAGTCTTCCACTTTGTGTGTGTGTGTGTGTGTGTGTGTGTGTGTGTGTGTGTGTGTGTGTGTGTGTGTGTGTGTGTGTGTGTGTGTGTGTGTGTGTGTGTGTGTGTGAAACTGTACCTTTTCCTTTAATACCTCTAATAAATTCTTCAATCAATCTATCAGGCGAGGATCAGGGGAGAGACCACAACCTATGCCCAGCCTAGGACAGACCAGGACGGGGAGTGGAACAGCGGGGGTCCATCTGATCTGGTTCCAGTTGATCCTCTGGGGGTCCTCCACGAGGTCATCCTGGGGGTCCTCCATGTCTCCTCAGTGTGAAGCTGGGGGTCCTCCATGACTCCTCCTCAGTGTGAAGCTGGGGGTCCTCCATGACTCCTCCTCAGTGTGAAGCTGGGGGTCCTCCATGTCTCCTCCTCAGTGTGAAGCTGCTCAGAGCTCAGTTCAGAATGGATTCCTCTGGGGTAAGTGGAGCCCTAGAAATACAACCTCTGTCATCTTACATATAGGCTATATAACACTGTGTGTAATATTCCTTAATACACAGCCATAGATCTACATATAACACTGTGTGTAATATTACTTAATACACAGCCATAGATCTACATATAACACTGTGTGTAATATTCCTTAATTCACAGCCATAGATCTACATATAACACTGTGTGTAATATTCCTTAATTCACAGCCATAGATCTACATATAACACTGTGTGTAATATTCCTTAATACACAGCCATAGATCTTACATATAACACTGTGTGTAATATTCCTTAATACACATCCATAGATCTACATATAACACTGTATGTAATATTCCTTAATACACAGCCATAGATCTTACATATAACACTGTGTGTAATATTCCTTAATACACAGCCATAGATCTACATATAACACTGTGTGTAATATTCCTTAATTCACAGCCATAGATCTTACATAATATAACACGTTGTGTAATATTCCTTAATACACAGCCATAGATCTTACATAATATAACACTCTGTGTAATATTCCTTAATACACAGCCATAGATCTACATATAACACTGTGTGTAATATTCCTTAATACAAAGCCATAGATCTACATATAACACTGTGTGTAATATTCCTTAATACACATCCATAGATCTACATATAACACTGTGTGTAATATTCCTTAATACACAGCCATATATCTACATATAACACTGTGTGTAATATTCCTTAATACACAGCCATAGATCTACATATAACACTGTGTGTAATATTCCTTAATACACAGCCATAGATCTTACATATAACACTGTGTGTAATATTCCTTAATACACAGACATAGATCTACATATAACACTGTGTGTAATATTCCTTAATACACAGCCATAGATCTTACATATAACACTGTGTGTAATATTCCTTAATACACAGCCATAGATCTACATATAACACTGTGTGTAATATTCCTTAATACAAAGCCATAGATCTACATATAACACTGTGTGTAATATTCCTTAATACACAGCCATAGATCTACATAATATAACACTCTGTGTAATATTCCTTAATACACAGCCATAGATCTTACATAATATAACACTGTGTGTAATATTCCTTAATACACAGCCATAGATCTACATATAACACTGTGTGTAATATTCCTTAATACACAGCCATAGATCTACATATAACACTGTGTGTAATATTCCTTAATACACAGCCATAGATCTTACATATAACACTGTGTGTAATATTCCTTAATACACAGCCATAGATCTTACATATAACACTGTGTGTAATATTCCTTAATACACAGCCATAGATCTTACATATAACACTGTGTGTAATATTCCTTAATACACAGCCATAGATCTACATATAACACTGTGTGTAATATTCCTTAATACACAGCCATAGATCGTTTTTTGTTTTGATTGGAGAATTTATTGTCAGTTTGCATAGGAAAAGGCACATACAAGGAGATCCTAGTAAGCTTTTCAGCTTATTTACACTTTATGTATCTCATATAACATTGAAAGAGATACACATAGAACACAGTACTTTGCATAGGGAATTGTCAACAAAAGGGGAGAAAATAAAAAGTAGTAATACAAATTAAAACAAGGGAAAAAGAAACAATAGTAATAAAGTGAAATAGGGGATATTTACAAAGGAAAAGGAGAGGTAGTTATGGCTAGGGATGGGTATCGTTCACCTTTTAATCGATACGATACCTTTTTCGATACCTGGGAATCGATACGATACCATTTTTGATACCATTTTCGATACTTTTTATTTATTATTATTATAATTATTATTTGCCTTTTTCTATGGGCTATTTTATAGAAGTTGGATCATTGTCATAAACATTATAGGCTATTCTCGGATATTTTCACAGTAACGAGTGTAGCCTACTAAAGCAGTCATTAAACTCTCAGTAGCCCAACTGTTACAGACGCGACAGCCAAGGGGTGCATTCAAAAGTATCGAAACAAGGTATCGTTCGTTTTTACGTGAACCGATACTCGATAGTATCGAGTCAGTGAATCGATACCATTAAAAGTATCGCCGACGATACCCAACCCTAGTTATGGCCTTAGTTTATTACAAGTTTCAAATAGTAGCAGCTTAGGTGACTTGTAGGTCCTATCTGCAGTCAGTTAGCAGACTGATCTCTGTGGCAGTAAAGTGCTCCACATTGCATGTGTTCTCACCCAATAATGGATGCCTCAGACATGGAGTCAGCTAATAATCCTCTATAGTTTCATATCCCTTTGAAAGTTCTGGCATTTATTGGTTTCTGCCACGTTTTCTGCCAGTTATAGACTAATTATATCAAAGTGTCTGAAAAGCCACATTATACTGATGTGATTATATTGACCTATCCATTTTAAATGTGTCTCCAAATGTAAATAAAATCAAAGAAAAAGACCCGTACACCGTCAAGAACTTCCAAAAATAAATGTAATTCCACGTTTCTGTCATTTAGGCCTTCATCATTCAGGACAGACAATGTGTCTCCAACTGTAATAAAACAAAGAGAACCATTTTGCTGCTCATTGAATCAAAGGCTGATCTGTTGTGTGTTGTTGAAAGACTTCTCCATGCTGGGAAATTATTGTAATGACTCACCTGCGCCCTCTGCAGTCTACAGATGGTCAATATAAATTACCACCATAGACCATTGATCACCTTATAAACAAACTATTTATATATTTATCTGACTCTTATCATGTGTCATTACTGTTTCTAAATAGAAGACATAAGGAACTATAGATGATGATGATGATGATGGATGAGAGAGTTTAGAAACAACTCTGTATTAAACTGTGAGGTCTAAGTTAATCTTGTGACCATGATGTCTGTTCTGTGTTTTAATAGCTGGGTTTATACTCTATAACAGGGGTCTTCAATGTGTTCAGGCCAAGGACCCCTTTGCTGAGAGAGAGATGAAGCAGGGACCCCCCAATATACGGTATATTGTTTACAATTTTGTTGCAGATTAAAAATGTTCATAGATTTTTTAGACAGCTTAAACTTGTTTGACAGCACTGTCAGTGTATGTTGGATTATTTTGTATTTTCAGACATTGAACCACTTGAACTGTCTGTTAGTCTACTCTTTTCCCTCTGCACCAAACCTCTTTGCCAGAAATAGACGATCAAAAGCTCACAGCGCCTCACAGCACGAGGCGTTGGATCTACTATTTTTGGCTCCAATCAAAATAGGGAAGCTAGGGTTCATAATGGTTAATGTAAAAAAAAACATGATCCTATCACACAAAGATTTGGCGCTTTAAATTAGGGGTGGGCAATATGGTGATAAATATCACTGAGACAATGCAATGTCTCCACGATATGCCTTTTCAGAGATATCGTATATATCCTGATACAATGAGGGAGCCTAAAAATAGTCCTGTTGAATTGTTAATACAGAGATTCATTCATTTGTACACTGTCAGTTACATACTTGTGAGAGTCAATGTAGACCTCCCAAAAGGAACCCAGAGAGTCTCTGGACCCCACTTTGAGGACCACTGGTCTAAATGGTCTGTTGCTCCTTTTTCTTTTAGTTTTTGTTACCTTGTAGGAGGTTGTACTGTTAATTAACTTGAAAAATAACCATACAAAACAACATGAAAAGGAATCATGATAAGATCATGTATCGTGATACAGCTTGGACAAATATTGTGATATTGTATTTTTCTTATCGCCCAACCCTACTTTGAATGGTGTGAATAGTTACCCTACGTGACACATGTTTACTCAGACTACAATGGTGAATATAAGAGTTGCATTTATAAAACATAGATTTATTGTTGAGGCTGAGAGCACCAAGAAGCCAAAAAATAGCCGATCTACAAGCTCACAACATGTTGCGATTTATTTTGTCACAATCACAGGGGTTAAAGTTGTCAGTCATGGGGACTGATTTCAGTCTTGAGGATTCCATAAGGGATGTTTATGAGATCAGTGCAATGCAAAAAAAATAAAAAATAACGGGGAGGTGTAGCGATGAATAACAAAGTGGTCAAAACACTAGTCAAGTGATCTCTAAACTAAAAAGCAGTTATCATTTCAAGATATGAGTATTTGACTTGTCCAGACTAGCATAGAATACAACAGAACTTCAGAAGATACTTCTATAAAATGAAGCATGGATTGGCACACACACATTCAGTGAAGGCAGTTCAGAACTTCAGGGAAACACCTCAAATATCTGTGTGTGCTGCGCGCGCCATGTTTTAAAGATCACATCTAAAGATATTTTTCAGTCTTGCGATTTTTATTTTTATTTATTTTCTTTGCTTTAACCCCTGCAATCATCATGATATGATATTGTCATATCGTCCCATCCCTGGTCATAACTAACCCTATAGTTGTGTCAGATTGTCCTCTTGTCAGTGGAACCACTGGTGTTCCTGTCTGTTTGTTCAGAACTGAACATGGTGGAAGTCTGTTTATTGTATTTCCTCTTTTTTATTGTGATATGGATCTCCTTCACAGGAAGCAGAGATTGTCTTCCTGTTTGTCAACAACGTAGAAGGAAGTTCCACAACTCAACGTGACGTCCTTCTGCACGACGTCTCTCTTCATCCAATCAACAATCACTACGGTATGTTGGCATTGAGATCTGAAACAGTGGTTCTCAACCTGCGGGTCGGGACCCCCCGGGGGTATTAGAGGCAGAAATTGTGAGGCGTTGTGAGCATGTAGATCGGCTATTTTCACAAAATCTGCTATTTTCACTATAGAACCATGTTATACAAAAGGTAAAGCCTCAACTCTTAGTGCTAAACCTAACCCTAACCTCAGTAAAACTATGCCTAAACCTAACCCTGACTAAATTATGACTAATGAGATGTAGGACTAATGAGATTTCTGACTTATGGGCAGTCCCCACCTAACCACACTGACAAGTGAGTCCAGTTTGTTATGCCATAGAATTGAACTCCCCCGGGATCCTGACACGCATTATCCAAGTACTTTAGTCTGTTGTGGATTCCCCTGCCCCATGGAAATCATTATGCACAGCATTAAGTTTATCAAGGTCTTGCATTGCAAGAAAAGTCTCCTGTATACACAAGAGTCAAGTCAAGTCAAGTTTATTATGTCCCAAACTGGGCAATTGATGTTACAGCAAATGATAAAAGCTCTCAAACCACAGTGAAACATACACGGAACACATGGACATAGACATGATCACAAGATCCAGTTAACAATAAGTAATGTAAGTATAAGTGTTACAACAACCCAACCATAAGAATGAACAGCTACCTTCTCCTGCTTCCGTTATTGATCGCACGGATAGAGGTAATGACAAATGACAATTTGTACCTATTATTTTTAACTACAGGAGCAAGACATCAGCACTCTCTAGGAGCTTGTCAATAACAACATGCTGCACTCTATCCACTGCACCCTGTCTGAGGCACCGTCCATGCCAGTTATATTGTATGACACAACTCTCATAGTTCATGCACACGTCTATCGTGAAGTATAATAAGTACAGAACAATACAAGGTCTGCTAAAAAGGATTTTTCCAAGAAATTGTTTCCACTATTAATGTTAATTGTGGTGGATATACAGGACTATAGTTAGAGACAGGTGTTGACACTAAGTGTTGCCCACCTGCCCTTGGCAGGTAAATGAAACTTTCGCATTTGAGAGAGATCTGTCTAAACACCTGAACATGGCCATAGTGCTCTGTCTATCTGCTCTGTGGAATATAAATTAAGAGCTGTTTTCACTGTTGCAACATTTAAAAATATTAAATAACAAGTGTGGACCCATAGTCATATTCATAGATATGTAGGGTATTTGGCATACAAATGGAGGTATGGCATGTTCTTTATAGCACAAAGAAGTAAGTGTTAAATTGAACAGCAATTCAATGGACAATTTACTTTTGGGGCAAGTGGGCATGACCTTTGGGCAAGTAGAACATGATCTGTATTTGCCTGACAGGCAAGTACCTCTGAGACCTTAGTGTCAACCCCTGAAAGACACTTCAGTTGGTTGGCTTGTTCCCACTATTAAAGGAGTAGTTCACCCCCAAAATGACTTTTTTTCTATTTTTTTTTTTTTTTTTTTTTTTTCTATCCATGGCGTGAGTAATCACTCACGCCATGGAGAGTAGAGTTCAATAATATTTTTAGTTTTTTGTCGCATTCCTAAGACAAAAATGTGATAACAATACATTTACCCCCATTGATTCCGGATGGTGACCCGTTTCAAAACGGGTCACCATCCGGAATCAATGGGGGTAAATTTACTCAAATCAAATGTTTGTCTTAGGAATGTGACAAAAACCAAAAAATATTATTGAACTCTACTCACCATGGCGTGAGTAATCAATAGAAAAAAAGTCATTTTGGGGGTGAACTACTCCTTTAATGTTATTGTGGTGGATATGAATGTCAACAGGACTATAGTAGAGACTTCAGTTGGAGTGGTGACTGTAGTCAGTGTGTTTGTTGTGTTTACTGTTCATGAAACTGCTGAAATATCCTGCATCATCTTGGCCTGTGCATAAAAGATGTTATATATTTGAAATTCACCGATCTACAAGCTCACAATGTGATGTGTTCTGATCTTCATACGTGTACATTTATGTACATGTATTAATGTTGTATCAACATGAACAACAACTACTCTGAAACATTGTGTTATGTACATGTATTAATGTTGTATCAACATGAACAACAACTACTCTGTACATGTATTAATGTTGTATCTACATGAACAACAACTACTCTGAAACATTGTGAACTGAAGATGTATTAATGTTGTATCAACATGAACAACAACTACTCTGAAACATTGTGAACTGAAGACGATATGAAGAGAAAACTGATCCAGTCTGGAGACAGTAACTCCTTGAAGGCTGCAGTTGCTCAATGTAACCAATAGGTGTCATCAGAAAACCATTTCGTAGACTGATTGATTGATTGATTGAAGACTTTTACATAGGAAAAGCTACAGTTTCATGAGAGTACAGTTCACTGGTACAAGGTCAACTAAAAGGATAAAGCTTTTGGGGCTTGTTTCAATTGTAGTCAATAGTCAATTACCTCCCCTTGGCCTCCTGAAAATGGCCTGTTTTAAAGGAAGCCAGTGATGTTGGCCTACAAAGCAACCAAAGGTATGGAACCTTAGAGGGACCACTGGATGCTAAACCCGACATGGGTTTAACTGGTTGTCCCAGCCAATGGCCCAGCTACTCCCTTATCATCAAAGCCTGATCCATCCCTACAACCCCTCTTGCTCTCTCTCTCCCTCCTTAGCTAACTCAGGGAAGCTGGCAGAACCTTCCCTAAAACACTGACAATAATGTACACATTATTGATGCTTTCTTTGTTGTTATTCTGTTAAGGCCCATTCCCACTGGGCCAGATAAACAGCTAAAAAATATCTTTCTCCACTCAAAGTGGATGGTAAGATACAGATAAAAAAATATAATATATGTCATATTTTTTGTCTGAGCCTGCGGTTCCTCTTGTACTGAGCAGGATTACTATTGCAACACATCATCAGTAGGGTAAAACTAACCTGTCTCACGACGGTCTAAACCCAGCTCACGTTCCCTGTTAGTGGGTGAACAATCCAACGCTTGGTGATTTTCTTTTCTTCATTCTTTTCTCATATCTGCTATAGGCCGATGTATCCTTAGATTTTAAACACTGCAACAACCAATCATTGTAATTACTCCATGTATACTAGGATAGGCATTCATAAGCTTTCAGCTTCAGCCTATTCCTTTTGATCAATGAATAAGTGGATGTATGACCTGATAAATGTATGTGAGTGATCAAATAAACGAAACAAAAAAATTCTGCTTCACAATGATAGGGTAGAGCTGACATCGAAGGATCAAAAAGCAACGTCGCTATGACCGCTTGGCCACCACAAGCCAGTTATCCCTGTGGTAACTTTTCTCTCTGCTGTGTTCAGGGCAGGACTTTCATGGAGGTCATGACTTCTGCTGCCGCTCGGTTTTCAAAAGATCTGCCCTGACGCCACGGTGGTCTTGATGTTTCCTCCTCTGTTTCCTGTTCTCTTCTCATCCTGCTTCTGTAGAGAAGGACCTGAACACTGCTGGCTGGCTGGCTGGCTCAGATGCTAATTGCTCTAAATAACCTGTAACTAGCAGCTCATTGTTAAGCCGTTTTTTTGGCACCAGATTCCAGACTCCTGGGACTTTAAACTGTATAGGACTGTATGGCTGCAGGCTGCCATGGTGACATTGTGACACCTGCCAATTTCAAAGACACCAGATTTAATATTTTTTTAAGGCAAACAAATAATATTAGACAAAGTGGTGCACGTGTCTTCCAGAGCTCAAACAGTTAACATAGTGAGTTCTGCAGGACAGACATATTGTTTGTTTCACACCTTAAAACCACAAAGCTGAACCTTCTTAGCTGAACAGGAAGCTGAGTGGCAGCAGAGCCTGTTCTCAGAAAACACAGGAATCTGTGGTTAACATGAGTTAAAATACACTCTGCATGTTGCTGTATGTTCTGGGTGTGTGTGTGTGTGTGGGGGGGGGGGGGGGGTACAAAAGACATATTACTCCTCCATGGAGAATAGGTTATGTTTTCAACATGTGACGTGTCTCTTTTATATTTATATTTGTCGTTTAAGTGTGTGTTTTCACAAACTGCTTTTCCAAAACACAATAGGCTCTGAGTAGCCTGACGGTGAGTCGCAGGTTCGAGTCCCGTTCTCTTTGCTGCACGTCTCTACCCATCTCTCTCTCTCCCTGCTATCAGTTAAAGGCAGAAAAGACCCCCAAAAATCTGGAAATAAATGATACAGTATATGTTGGAATGGAAGCATAATTCCAGGAGATGATTTAGATGATATACAAATGGTCTAAAATGATTATTTAGATGGTCTAATCTATACTATAGCACATGGTATATAAAACTACGCACAAAAAGTAAGGAAACTCAACTTCAGTCCATTATATCTCACCTTTAATAATACCAATTGGTCACACAAAAATCACATATTGGAAATTGTTACACTTTGTAAAAATTAGGGTAAATGCCAGCAGATCAGTATTGCAGGCCAATTATTGTCACATTTTTTGGGGGCGCTACCCACACGTTTAGCTGTGTTGCTCATTCCACGAATGCCTGATGCTTACAAGCTGTACCTTGTAAATGTGACGAATCAACAATAAAAATGATAAAACACAATACCTCTGCTCTTCAATCCAGCACAGTGACAGCACTGCTACTATTTACTAGTGTTACCGTAGCTGTTCTTCCTGGTGTAGAATTATAAATATGCCGATATTTATAGATATACATGTGAGTATAGAATGACTGTAGCTCTGTTCCTCCTGGGAACGGTATCGGTATGTAGATATAGATATATAAATATATAGATGCATATATATATAAATGTAAGTGTATAGTGAGTGTACCTGTGTTCATCCTGGGTTGAGCTGGCTGGTTGATTCTCACATCAGCATAGGGTCACCTCATCACTCTGTGCTGGTCTACAGCCTGCAGCACACAAACGGTTTATAGGCCTATCATCGGTAACATGTCATTAGGTCGAACTCCCTTTGGTCTGACCACCTAAACCTAACCTTAACCCTAACCTTAACCGCAGTAAAACTATGCCTAAACCTAACCCTAACCTCTGTAAAACTAACGCTGGTGAGTAGCTAACCTGCCGACCTTGTTCGGCTCATACTAATACCTAATGAACAATAATGACTTCCAAGGAGGAAATTGTTTTCACCATCAACAGTGTATCTCTAGCAGTTATAGATTAGATCTAGTTTAACACTAAACTAGAACTGAAGTAAGTCTTTAGCTGTAAAAGCACTGATTAATCCTTCACACTGATTGGTCTAAAGGGGTTCGTGGCCTGTCAGTGTCACATAAATTCACATAACATGTGAACAGATTGACATAGCGTCACAATACTTTAAGAAAAGGTTTCTCAATGCATCCTAGCAGAGGGCGATGAACATTTGTCACAAATATAAGCTCACAATGACAACACGTCACTTTATGACACAATGGGGCCTTTTCCACCTGCAAAGAACCGGTTCAGATTCTTTCTCCCGCCTATGGGATGGCAACTTTCTTGGAACCTTGGTTTGTTCTTGTGAACTGACTGCAAACCAACTTTTACTGTTTGGAACCAACTGGGTTCTCAGTGGAAAAGCTCACCTCTGGTTCATCCCATAGGCGGGAGAAAGAACCTCTGGTTCATCCCATAGGCGGGAGAAAGAACCTGAACCGGTTCTTTACCGGTGGAAAAGGCCCCAATGTGAGATTGTGGATCTGCTGTGCTAACGTGACCAGGGCGTCCGGTTGCTCAACACAAGCCAGTGTTATGTGCATTTATCATTCATCTAACTCCAGATCCCGTTAAAACAAGTCCTTCTCGGTTGTAATGTTTCTGTTCTGAGTGAAAGAAAATATATTTACACAACACAGTAGAGGTTGTGTATCATATTGTTGTGTTCTTTATACTGGTTTTTCACACTTTTTTTTCTTCTTTATTTCGCCTCAGTGGAAACAATGCAATGCACACACGGTCTTTGACTTCTTGGAATTGTGTATATGTGTGTACATGAGTGATGTGTAGAGGGGGTGTGTGTTTGTGGTTTTTCTGTGTATGTGTACTTCAAGCATCACGTGTGTGTGTGTGTGTGTGTGTGTGTGTGTGTGTGTGTGTGTGTGTGTGTGTGTGTGTGTGTGTGTGTGTGTGTGTGTGTGTGTGTGTGTGTGTGTGTGTGTGTGGGGGGGGGGGGGGGGGGGGGGGGTGGTATGGTATTGTTTCTCATAAACACGCTGATGGCATGGCCTACACTATGTTCTGAACCCTGTCTGTCTGACCTAACTCTTTAACAAAGCGTTTATTTTTGTTAGCTACACTTGTCCCAGGGTTTACAATGATATTAATATTGTTAAATCATTGTTTAGCTTTGCCATGTTTTATACAAATACTTTACCCTGATTGTAACACCTTTTTCCCAAAACAAATGCCCAACAGATAAACAATGAATATATTAAAGGTTTTATTGCAAAAGCAAAATCTCATGACAAATTTCACATGTACAGCATTCACTGACTGAAATATATTTGAGTGAAATATATTAAAATAAAATAAGTAAAATATATTGAAGTAAAATATATTGAAGTAAAATAAGTAAAATATATTGAAGTAAAATAAGTAAAATATATTGAAGTAAAATATATTGAAGTAAAATATCTTCAATGAATTTAAAAACAGGATGAAAATGAATGACACTAATATGTGTATGCCAATATCCACTCCTCCCACACAGGACCATGTCACTTTTTTTAATTAATACAATGTCATTTCTTTTTTTCTTCAATCTGTATCAGAATATGTTAATACAATATAACTTATACAATCAGGGTGGTTGTATTTTGTCTCCCTGTTCTTCTATTGAGACATTTAGATGGTGTCAAAGGTCATGTCTCACCTAGACTCAGGATCTGACATGAATTTCAATTTCTCCCCTGAGCCAGCAGACTGGCTCTATTATATTTACTTAGTTTAGTAAATACATTATATCTCCTAGTGGTTGTGGGAGCGACGGGTCACGCGTCCGTCCGTCCGTCCGTCCGTCTGTCCGTCCGTCCGTCCGTCCGTCCGTCCGTCCGTGTGTATGGGTGTGTGTTGGAACTGTTGCAGGCTACCCTGTATAACTCTGTATAAAGTCTGCAAATAATTTTGCTCGTGCACATCCCCTGTATGGACTAGTTAAGATGTTATCTTACTACAATTGGAGAGGCCATAGGATAGGCTTCTTCCCCCACCTTGAATGGACGTAAACCATGCAAAAAACCATGCAATGTAACCATGCAATGTAACGTATGCAATGTAAAGCAATGTAAAACAGCTTTTTGTGTTGATGCTCCTGTTTCATGGAACAATCTACAATGCATGCTAAAAATTAATGCTCCAATATCGTATGGTCAATTTAATAACATGCTTTTAAATCTCCCTACCTCAGTATGCAATTGTTTTTAACCTACTATTTCCTTATGATGTTTTATTTTATTTTTTGTTGTCGTGTATTTGTATGTCTTAATTGTTGATTTTTGTATTGTAATCTCGTCAGCATTGCAAATGAGGGTGAACCTCAATGCTCTTTTCGAGAATAAATAAAGGTTTTAATCAATTGCATCTTTATTCTTTTTTAGCCTTGTATCAAATGGTCACAATTTAGCAGCACATTTTAGCACAATGGATTTTGTATGTAACCCCAATACCCTGCCTTATGTCCCAAACTTCTAGTTATTATTATTTGTAAAATACATTTCTTATTTTATTAATGGAAAAATCAATCAATCAATAGTTGCTTCTCTAAGTCTTGTCAACAAGGGTTCCGTGCATGCTTACATGTGTGGCTGAGCGTCTTACCAAGCAGGAAATTGGTGTTTTAGCCACAAAGAGCAGAGGGTCCTCACTCTACAAGCAGTCTGTCTGTCAGTCAGTTTCATGCCGTTCTCCACCATGACATTTGCACCAACCTACCTAGTATCATGTGAGTATATTATTACAACTTATTACAAATCTTACTTTATTTGATCAGTTCATTAATGAGACAGAGATCACTATTTTGTTACCAAACAAGGTAAATAGTAACTCCTGCTATTCGAACCCCGGTCTCCCACGTGAAAGTCCATATCTTAACCATTGATCCAAAGGGATATCCCTGTGGACTGAGGGAGTTTTCAGGCTGAGGCAGTGAGGCCCCGTACATACGGCAACGCTCTGTAGAGAAAACGGCGAGGTCCTGGGATATTTCCGTTGCGTTTTGTCTTTTTGAGCGGTGGTTACACCGTCTCCTATACGTGGCCGTGTGTGTATGCGTGTGTGTGTGTGTGCGTGTGTGTGTGTGTGTGTGTCTGTATGTAGCCTGCAGGCCTGCAGTACCTTTTATGACCACACATGTTAAGGGAGGGGCGCTGTTGTTCAGGCCAGGCCAGACCAGGCACACACACACACACGCACACACACACACACACACACACACACACACACACACACACAGGGGGGAAGGGGTGGGGGTAAACCACCGCTCAGTTCACACGGGTGTGATTTTTATCAAGCGTTCATATGAAGCCGAAATGATGTAGTGTCCATGTCACCGTGTGAGCGAGAGAAACTCAAGAAGCAACAACGTATGATCAGGTTTTTCTCTCCTACTAATATATATACAGAAAGCCCCATTTAACATTGGGTCTTGCTGGTTGAGTGGTTAAGGAATTGCTTTTATGATCCAACTGCCCCGGGTTCGTGTCCCGCTTGGTCATTTCTTTCCTCGATTTTTTTTCCGGCGATAAAGTTATTATTATTATTACATTATTCACATAACTCGGTAACGGCGCTTAGTCGGCTCATCGCCTCCGTCATGGATAATAATGTAATAATAATAATAACTTTATCGCCGGAAAAAATTTGCGGAAAGAAAAGACAGAGCGGGACGCAAACCCCGGGCAGTTGGATCGTAAAAGCAATTCCTTAACCACTCAACCAGCAAGGCTCAACGCAAAGTAGGGCTTTCTGTATATATTAGTAGGAGAGAAAAAAGCTTAGCATGCAGTGTTCCTTCTTGCGTTTCTCTTGCACACACAGTGCCGCGAGGGGAGAGAGGAGTCAGCTTTTCTATCCAAATCTGCGGATCCAGATCGTTCCGTTTTTAACCCCCGAAAATGCCGTTGTCGTCTGAACGGAAGGCCTATCTGACTTTTCTTTTTGCAGAATTGTCTTTGCCAAAACGCAGTGTGTACGGCGCCTGAGTCACTCTGCTACATACTGTCTATACAGTATAATATGATTATTGTTTTATTTTCCCCCCATGGAGGCTGTTTTGGAAGTTATGAATGAAAGGTTTTGACAGCATTTTGGGTTCATCAGGATTGATGACCGTCATTATTGATGACCGTCATTATTGATGACCGTCATCAACGTCCTGGAAAAGGGTTGGAATTGATCAAGTGTTTTGGAAACATATTGTTCTGAGCTATTGATGTTTTTAATCAAAACCATGTTCCAAAACATGAACATGAAATATGTAACATAATAAAGTAGTTTTGTGCTGAACTGGCTCCGTGATCAGCAGTAGGCCTACTGTTTCTGTGCGCGAGTGAACGTGAACGAGTGAATGTCTGTTCACATTGTTCGATTCAAGTAAAAAACTATATATAATATGGTGGGATGCCATAATGAGTTTGATTGATTGATTGATTGATTGATTGAAGACTTTATTAGAAGTTTGCATAGGAAAAGGTACAGTTTCATGACGGTACAGTTCACTGGTACAAGGTCTACTAAAAGGAGATCCATGAAAAGACTAAGCTTATTTCCACAGGAAACCATTTAAGTATCTCATATAACATTGAATGACAGACGAATAGAACACAGTACTATGCAGTAGATAAGAAAGAAAAGAAAAATGAGAGAACAAAAAAAAAGAGTCTAAAACAGTAAGTAAGTAAATATATACAAAGAAGGGGCAGGGGAGGGTAGGGTTGGGCTAGGTTAGTTTTTTTACCAGTTGCGAACGGCTGCTGCCTGTAAGTGTTTTTTCAGGGCAATTCTAAAGGATGCTAGTGATCCACACTCCTTTATGGCCTTCGGTAAGGCTTTCCACATTTTGGTGGTATAGCAGAAAAAAGAGTTTGACCCTTTGTTGGTTTTGACTCTGGGTTGAAAGTGATCTGTGGCGCTGCCTCTGGTGTTGTAATTATGGACATCCTTAATGTTTATAAAGTATTTTGACAGGTACTTGGGTATCATGGTGAAGAGATTTCTGACAACAGTCACATTTGTGACAGAATTTAATACCTCATCTCATGAAATAAAGAAATCTAAATAACTTAAAACCAGGTTCTGTTTCAAACGAGGTAGAAAAACATTAGGGGCTCTGTTGTCACATCAATGTATAAATAACCCACTGTGTCCTTGTGGGAGATGTACGCACTGTTCCAACACCAGTACCACCAAGATATTCTATCACCCACAGACTGGACAGAAATACAAAATAAAGGAGTTTATTAACTGTAATACAACTCATGTGGTTTACATGATAAAGTGCCTGTGTGGAATGGTTTACGGTATATCGGTCAAACCAAGCGAAATCTAAAAATATGCATAGCTGAACATAAAGCGGCGATCAGAAATGGTAATATGGACTATGCTATTGCACTCCACTATGAAGAAAGAGGGCATGGATCAGCAGCAACCCTCAAGTTCATGGGTATTGAAAAGGTTAACCTGCCACCTAGAGGCGGTGACACAGTAAAACAACTCTTACAGAGAGAAGCATTCTGGATTTACACCTTAAACACTATGGAACCTAATGGTTTAAATGAGGGTCTAGACCTCAGTCCATTTCTATCATTTTAAAGGTTATTACAATGTTGTTACCTCATTGCCCAATTTATACATTTTCCATATAATTGATAAATAAACGTGCACTGCTCCTTAACAGTCATCCTCATTGATTGGTATATCTGTTCCTCTATGTTTATATGTATTGAAACCTACTCCAATCGTACCCATGCACCTTGTTATTTGTTTTTTTAAGTTTTGTATTTTGTAAATATGATAAGGGTTTTCTGGTACCACTGTTGGTCGGTTGATGAGACATTTATCATTATTATTTTTTACTATTAAGACATCTGCTATATATTGTATATGGAAACAGATGTATTTCTTCACTCCAAATGTGTTTTTCATTTTTCGTTTGTTCCATGGTGTTTGCGTATACAATTAGTCCACCCTCCCCTATATTTAATTAACGGAATAATTTAAGCCACGCCTAGAGGGGCAGACCAATTCAATGCATGGCACTATAAATGTATGACACATTCACACCTCTGTATGTAGCACCTGATGAAGCCTTACAAGCAAAACGCGTTGTGCTAATAAAGAAACATGAATTAAGCAGTTGTCCATCGTAGTTCCCTGGAGTGATGCAGTCCCTTCTTATGGAAGGTTTCCCATTTTTTTCTATAGTTTATATGCATGCTGACTAAAGGCCTCTCCATACTTCGACAGAACCGAACTTTTCGGTTGAAAAATAAATTTAGATTTATTATCTTTTCCGAAAAAAAAGCATCGGATGTTCATACTTCGCTCCTGTTCGGAGGGTTCGGGGAAAAGCGTACACCACGCTGCGTGTGGTGTAGGAGGCGGCGAGGCGCATTGTGAGGAGAAAGAGAACAGGAGAGAAGAGAGAGAGAGAGACAACAACAGCAGCGACGGCGGAGATGGAAAAGTTGGAAGCGGTGGCACGTATTGTGGAGGTTATGGAGGAGGAGGAGGCAGAGGAGGAGGAGGATTTTGCCCTGCTTTGTGCAGCTGAGGAGGAGGCGAGCACATCTAGCCGGCGGGGGTATGTCCGAGCCACTGCAGCTGGATGAACAGGGCGCTTTGGGACAGTGTTGTGGCCACCAGCATCACCCGTCTTCTTGTGAACACACACGTGATCCAACCGGCCAATCACGTTTGCCGTTTCACCGAACTAGATTTCGGCGAGTCACAACATCTCGTTGTGCAAATTTCAGAACTATTGTTCGGAGAAAAAGCATTCCAGAACTTTCGAGGAATTTAATTTTATAGTTGAAAAGGACCTTTTGACCGAAAACGGTTTCGGTCAAAGTATGGACAGGCCTTAAGACTTGCACCTTCTATGGGCCTTTCGTTTGGAGGTGCAGGGGTGTGTGTGTGTGTGTGTGTGTGTGTGTGTGTGTGTGTGTGTGTGTGTGTGTGTGTGTGTGTGTGTGTGTGTATGCATCAAATTTGTCCAGTCAATCTGTGGTTTGACAAAATAAATTGCAAAATTGCATTTTTTTTATATGATCCTTAGGTTCATCCAAATAACATATCAAAATGTTTCTGTTATATACTTAAGCCTCTATCATAGTCCAAGGTGAAGAGCTATCCACCTCACCGTGGTGTAGTTTCCTAGCTATCACCTAGGCTTTGTCATGTATTTTTAGGTGATAGCTAGAAAACTACACCACGGTGAGGTGGATAGCTCTTCACCCTGGACTATGATTGAGGCTTAAGTGGATCAAGGAAAATTCAGGGGTGGGGCCTTCATGCCTTCAGCATCACAAATCAGTCCGATCTACACGCATGCACACACACACACACACACACACACACACACACACACACACACACACACACACACACACACACACACACACACACACACACACACACACACACACACGACACAAAGTGACTCCCTCTCTCTCTCTCTCTCTCTCTCTCTCTCTCTCTCTCTCTCTCTCTCTCTCTCTACAGTGGTGTCTCTCGTCCTCTGTTGTGGACCTGTTCAACCAGAAGGTGAGACAACTTCAGTGCATTGCATTATGGGTAGTGTAGTGTGAGACAAGCCTCTGGTTGTTTAGAGAAGTTTTAACAACCATCCTGTTGATAAATAATGAACTTTAATACAGGGATTTTCAAACCTCACCACTATCACCTCAACAAATACATAGATAAGTGTAATATCGTTTATAGGATATTTCTCATGATGAAGCTGTTGTTCACTTCACCTCCTCTGTGGTTCAGGGTGACATGTGGTGATCATACGCTTTCTCTCATGTTTTAACTTCATGTAGGTCAGGGGTCAGCAACCTTTTTGAAATGAAGTGCCATGTTTTATTTTCTAGATAGTGTTTCATGTCAACATACATTTTAATGTTAATGTTAATGTTTATCTTCATGTAGATGAACAGTGGACAAGCTTTACTTTGTCATCACATAAAGACAACATAAAACAAACAGCAATGGTGTGACTATTGATTAATAGAATGAGGGATTTTCACGTTTGTATGTTTTGCAGGAAAAGACAAAGGTTGATTTCTCATGATAAAGATTTAACTCGTCATTAAAACATCACAGCACAATGTCTGCTTGTATTTCTCCTCATCCATTTCTCCCTGTCTTCCCCCTCTCTACTTCCAGTGTCCATCAGAGTCTCTCCTGAAAGAGCCCAGTTCTTTAAAGAGGAGAACATCTTACTGACCTGTGAGGAAGAAGACGCTACGGTGGGATGGTCTGTTAGACGACAGAGCAGTGGTGGGGTGAATGAAACCTGTGGCAAAGACTTTGGACCCAAAGGTATGGGAGGAAACAGAGACAGACAGAAAGACAGACAGACAACTGCAGTGGGGTAGTGAGGCTCAGGGGTAGAGTGGCCGGTAGAGAACTGAGTGGCCCAATCCGTATCCCGGGCTCGGGTTAGAAATAACACACAGCTGACCCCAGAGTTAGTGTCAAAGTGTCCTTGAGCAAGACTCTGAACCAATGACCATACATGAAAGCTAGATAGCATTTTTAGGTTTTTATAATGTTTTTTCTTTTTACTGATTACGTGCTTGGTTGCGACGATAGTTCGCAGATTAATATGTAAACGGTCACAGTTTGCTCGTATGTGTGTATCTGTGTCTGTCACGCCTGGCACTGTGGTTCTATGGGTTTGTCGCTCTGACATCATTCTCTGATGTCACTGTGATGTCAGGGGAACCACTCTTAACAGAATTGGTTTGCCACTCTGACATCACACTCTGGCTTCACTGTGATGTCACACTAACAGAATCCCTTTTATGCCCATATATGGAGTTCCCTGATGTCATCAATATGAACTCATTTACTGCTAATTTAAACATCGCTGAACTAAGCAACTGCCAAATTGTCCTTACCTTTTAATGTGGCCACGACTCATGTAGCAGGTGTGTAGACTCGAACACAGCTTTCGATTTAAAAAAGTCCATTGAAAATAGACATTTCCGTTGTCAGGCTATAATTGCCACTGTTTACATAAAAACTAGTGGAAAAGCCGAGCTGTGCGCTATGGTCTTGTGTGGGCACGTTCGCGCACATAGCACACAATCTGTGCGCAGATCATATGCCAGGCGGGTAAAGACTCATAACAGTTTCCAAATAAAAGAAATTGTGTGAAAAAAGAGCATTCTATGGCCGTGCAGCTCCTTCCTTGTTTACAATGCAAACCTATGGAAGCGGAGCTATGATCCAGCCTCAGACCGGATACGGAAACCTAGATCCAGTCAAAACCGGAAATGCGGGCGGATGCAGTCTCGGAGGGGCCGATAGAGACAGAATCGGCGATAAACAGCGATCATACTTTTAATTGTTTTATAAGGATTAAAGCTAATTAAATCTTCGGTTTGTTCGGGCATGGCAGGGCGGTACAGCGGGTAATCTTTGGTTTCGTCGGGGATAGTGGCAAATGAGTTAAGGCCATATCTAACAGGACTTAGTCCCATGATGGCTCTTGGTACCCATACTGTATATGGAGATATGCTGTGTGAGCCCAAACACAGTACGTCTTACTTAGTTATTTGTTATGTGAAAGTCCTATGATGTCTATGACACCTGACATCATACCCATTTATGCCCATACAGATCCCTGTCTGTAGAACCAGCCACACAGATATGTGCTGTCTTGGCCATCTGTCTTGGCCATATATGGATTCTGTTAGTGTGGTATGTGGCCGATGTGGTCTCCATATATGGGTAACTGGTCCGATATACATCACTGGCCAGATCGCCAAGAATACGGGTGAGGTCGCATGTCCCTGAGGCGTCTTACTAGTCTACCTATACTCTACGTTATTTTTCTAGATTGATATTGCTATGTATTTGATGTATTGATGTATTATCTGCTTAAAGCCCCTGATACACGTAGCAATTTTTTCATCAATATCAACCAGCAACGGCCAGAGGCGTCAATTGGGTATGGCTATTTGGCAGCGTCATTGGTTTAATCTTTTTGTGCCTTCACGTGCCTTTTGTTGCCATACCTTATCAACAGGCATGAATTTATTTTAGGAATAACTTTTTCCCCCTTTAGCCAAGGCTAATAATAAGTGTGGTTGCCCAGCAGGGCAACCACACTTATTATTCTCTGTTTCTAGAGTAACTAAAAGTTTAACCCCTACTCCTCTCACAGTTTTCGCGCCACACACTCGCGCCATGTCAAATCGACCGGCTTCATCAGGAATTTGCTAAGAGAGAAGTTGTATTGTTTAATTGATATATTCATTTATTAGTGAATTAATTTTCCCCACTGACTTTAATGAAAAATTAAACTTTTCCCAAATATGGAGATGACTAGATGTATGACATCATAGACCACATGAGACCATATATGTCCATATATGGGCATTCCCCCAAAAATGTTAATATTAAGTCTATAGTATGTATATATTATGGATATATATAAAGGATAAAATAAACCAGTAAGACTCCCTAATCGGGAGATAAGCGACCGTAGGTCGCTTATCTCCACAAATAGGGCAAAAATTTGTTTTTCCAAAATCTTCCTGATCCATGTTGATGAGATGAGTGTAGACATGCTGTGTAGTGATTTTCGTGATTTTAGGGCAAAATCTGTAGGAGCAGTGTCCAAAAATGTGTTTTTAAAAATCGGCCTGAAGGTGGCGCTATATGGGACAGATTCATGTTGATGGGATGAGTGTAGACATACTGTGTAGCGATTTGCGTGATATTAGGGCAAAAACTGTAGGAGCAGTGTCCAAAAATGTGTTTTAAAAATCGGCCTGTAGGTGGCGCTAGAAGAGGGCCATGTGAGAAATGAGGGGTGGGGTCTCCGCGTTGCCTTGGCGGACGAATAGGTACCGGCCCCGGCTCTCCCGGACGCTCCTAGCCCGAGTTACGGCATTTTATGTGAGCTGCAGTGGAGGGGGTCCTCCACTGGGGGCGCCACCACTTTTGCATCCGTTCTGGAGCACCAGGAGTGGGTGGTCCCCAGGAATTCCCCGTGAGCAGCCCCGTTGGGGTGGTCATTTGGTCATTTTTGCACATTTGGTCATTTTTTACACCTGGGGGTCCCCGAGGGACCTGGGGGTCCCTGGAGCTCCGGGGGTCCTTGGAGGTTGTAGTTTGGCAGGTAAGGAGTGTGTGTGCAAAATGTGGCATGGATGGGTGCAACGGTTGTGGAGATATGAGCAGGGCAAAAGTGTGACGTCTGACTCACGGAGGGACATTTTTTTACACCTGGGGGTCCCCCAGGGACCTGGGGGTCCCTGGAGCTCTGGGGGTCCTTGGAGGTTGTAGTTTGGCAGGTAAGGAGTGTGTGTGCAAAATTTGGCATGGATGGGGGCAACGGTTGTGGAGATATGAGCAGGGCAAAAGTGTGACTGACTCACAGACAGACAGACGGACAGCCGGTGGAGGTTTTGGTAGTAAATGCGACCTACGGTCGCAATAAAATGTCCATATACAGTATGGGCATTCCCAGATGATGCCCTGTTAGGCCCTGTTAGGGTTTATAGATGCCCTGTTAGGGTACCCCCTTATACTCATATATGGGGATCCCCAGGCATCTGGATGAACTTTGTTCATTGACACACTAAAAGCAGGCTCTGGTCCCACAGAGGTTAAATCAGCCCAGTAATGCATTACAACGCACAAGATGCAGCACTTACTGGTAAACAAACATGGCCCCCAAAATAATGGAAATACACTTCCCAAAACTCAAATATGATTTGAACCACAGGGCAACCACACTTGCAATTTCACAAATTGCACATTTTCTAGTTGTAAGTCGTTCTGGATAAGAGTGTCCGTCAAATGCCTACATTGTAAATTGTAACCCATAGTTGCTCCCAGTGAGCAGGTTGGTGCCTTGCATGGTTTCCTCCACCATCGGTGTATGAATGTGTGTGAATGGGTGAATGTAATAAACAATCCCTGTAAAGCGCCTTGGATAAAAAAGCAATATACCATTGATAATTGACAACTTATCTCTCTTTATTTTCATTGTCGTGTGTAGGAGGAGGATCCTGTATCGTAACTCTGTTTGATCTGGATGGAGGAGTTTACTGGTGTCAGTCTGGATCAGAAGTCAGCCCATCCATCAACATCACCATCTCTGGTACAATCAATATGATTAATGTACAGAACATGCTTATAATCTAGATACTGCATGTTAGACATGGGTATTACTGTTATGTATCCTGACTTTTTTTTTTCTTTTTTTTTTTTTTTTTACATTTAAACATTTCAGACGCACCGGCCAGTTCTGCGTACCCACACTTAAGCGCCTCCTAAAGTGTTAAAAGCAGTATTTCTCTCAAATCCAACAGCTAATTAAAACAGTGCCTGTCCATTGGTGCTCACCACCACAGAGCGTGTGGGTTAGAATCTGTATAGATGCTTTGTGGAGTGTCTATATAAACACTATCTGCCCGTGTTCAGGGGAGGGAAGCCAGGACATATACTCCTACAGGATTATTATGATTGTTGTTCCACTGAATTACAGCTGTGTAGTGACATTATATATATTTATTACACAGCTTGGTTGAATGCTTGATTCTGATTGATCAATCACTAAAATCAGCTGTGTGTTATTTCTGGATAATGACCGATCAGCTCTATAACATACTGATGTCTGATCAAAGACTGAGAGCAGCTGCTGCACTGCATGAATGTAATGATATGTTGGTTCTATAGATGTTCATAACTCACTGTTGTTGCTTCTATAGAACAGTGCTTCCCAAACCTTTTAAGGCAGCCCTACACTAACCGATAATCAGGCTATTTAATTACCCTCCCGACCATCGGGCTGCCTCCGACTGAAACGGGCCCGACTATCGGGCATGAACGTCGTCTAGCGTGAGGTCTCACAGATCCACTCGGAGCCCAGCCGAGTGGCTCAGAGGACGATCGGGGGTAGCCAGACTCTTTTCAAAAATGTTTGATATTTTCCTGGATCAGTACTGGTCTGGAAGACTGGAACAGCAGCAGGGGACTGAGAGAAAATAGGTACAGCATAGACGCAAGTCTCTGAGCATACATCTGACTGAGTGACAGATGATAGATGCATCTCTTTTTTTCTCTCCACCTCTCCCTCTGCCTCTTACTCACACACACGCGCGCACACACAGACACACTTTTCATAGCGTCCGTCCGTCCATTAGGCTGTATCATGAATGATTGGGATTTAAATTAAAACTCAACGGTAACGCGATCCAAAAAACAAACAAACAGAAGAAATAACGCTACCAGCCACTGTCTGCAGTCAGTCACAGGCTGTCCAGCACATCACATCAAAGAAGTACACGCCTATCCTGATCTACGGGGGCTCTCCCCTGATCTACAAGCCTACAACGTGGCACGGAAGGGACACAGTTTGGTCTTGGAGATCTATACGTTCTGTGTGCGCTACACCGTCATACGACTAATCATAAATCAGGCACCGTGAGAAGGAGCAGCACTTGACTATAGCGCAGGAGAGAGAGGGGATGTCAGAGTTGGATGGACATGAAACGTGTCAAAGTGAACTCATATTATCATCAAAATAGGACAACTTCCATATTGAAGCTTTTGTTTTCTCGTTGCGTGAGGCGGTGTTGTGTTGAGTGAGTGGATAACGTAATGTGTTTGTATGTGCGTGTGCGTGCGTGTTGCAAAGCACAGCGCTCGGAACAGCCCCCGTGGCATTTTGTATCAATTATATTATTTATTATTGCTGTGTTCGAGCCCGACTCATTCGGGATAGAATCCTGTAGCGTGCGGAGCGCCCGACTGTTCAACACAGCTAGTGTGAGCCTGTTTAGATTATCTGGTCAGATAATCTGAAAAAATTATCCTGTAGTGTTTAATTCTACCCGATTCAGTCAGGCCCGATTATCGTGCAATGTATGGCCGGCTTTAGCTCGAGACCCAATAGAGAGATTAGATGTTTGCACGGGACCCAAACTAGTGAAAATAGCAGATCTACAAGCTCGCAGCGTGACACGAAGTGACACGCTGTGAGCTTGTAGATCAGCTGATTTCATTACTTCTTAAACATTTGTTTTCTAATTTATGGAATTTATTTTATTATTTATTAATGACATTACTTCTCCATAAGGTTTTAAACCAAATTAAGTAAGAATTTTGAATAGCACAACTGTTACTGAATAGAAAACATGCGACTTTTTCACATATTGACATAAAAACTGGACATTCGATGTCAGTATTTTCTGATCAAAATGTTGTCGATTAAAGGAGGTACTTAGAATCAGCAATCAGGAAAAGGGGTACAGAAGCCCAAACAGTTTGAGAACCACTGCTGTTCTCAACATGTTGGTTCTATAGATGTTCATAGCTCACTGTTGTTGCTTCCAGGTGGACATGTGATCCTACAGAGTCCTGTACATCCTGTGCCAGAGGGAAGTGATGTCACACTGCGCTGCCTGTACAAAGACCAGACCTCCAACCGTCCAGCTGACTTCTACAGAAACGGATCCCCCCTCGAAGCTGAGTCTACAGGACAGATGACCATCCTCCATGTCTCCAAGTCTGATGCAGGATTCTACAAGTGTTCCATCTCTGGCTTTGGACAGTCTCCAGAGATCTGGGTGGACGTGACACGTGAGTCTTGAAACTTTTACAGATAATGTAATAATCCTACTAATAAAATACTGAATGTCTGTCTGACATACCTGACATCACTGATACTAAACAGTTCCCAAATGTGGAGATGACTGACATCACTGATAAGTCTGGGTTCTTCATTCAATCACTCCTACACTGTACACACCACATAACCCAAACTCTGCACATAATTGGGAGCACATATTATATGTTCGAACGGGCAAAGACTGGTATTACATAATTGTGTCTGGAAACTGAAAGCCATTGTTGTCTCTACAGATCCATCCTCCACCTCTGATCCAACCTCTGAGCCTGCAGTAGAAGAACCTCTCATCACTTGGAAGCAAGTGATCATTAAGCTGCTGGTGTTCACTCCTTACTTTGTGTCAACTTTGCTCTACTTCTCTATCCTGAACGACAGAGCTAGAGCTAGAGGTGAGTTCTATTAAACCTTCTCTATCCTGAACGACAGAGCTAGAGCTAGAGGTGAGTTCTATAAAACCTTCTACTGAGAGACAGAATGAAGAGATTATTCAGTATATTGACAATATATATATACTAGTCTGTCTGTCACTGTCTCTCTCTCTCTCTCTCTCTCTCTCTCTCTCTCTCTCTCAGCTGCAGCAGCAGCCAATGCGAGGAGGAGAGACAACAATGATGTCATCATGGAGGTAGCTGTGTAGCCAATCAGAAGAGCACAGCATTATTCCTTTCTGCACTGCCATTCAGCAAAGCCCCTCCCTTAGACCTGTACCTGCCTCTGATTGGCTATCTGTGCATGCCTCTGATTGGCTTTCTGGCTTTTCTCAAGATTATAGGTTCAAGTCCCACTGTAGTGTACTTTTTATTTTTGAATCATTCATTCATTCATTCAGAATTCATAAAAATATAGAACTAAAGCACCTAGAAAGGTTTTTTTTTTAGTTGTGGGTTGCTTTTGTTTGGGCTTGTTTCTGAAGTGTAGTTGCTTATTTGGCCTTGCTTTCAACATTATTTTATAAAATAACTAATGTAATAGAGCTCAGAGGTGAAACTGGTCACTGCTTTTGGGCTTATTTTCATAGACCTGGTCGCTTATTTCACTCACAGAATCTGGCAACTGGACCCGGCCGGAGGCACTGTGTTCTCCGTGCAGAGGTGAAAAAAAGAAAACAACGACACGGGCACATGCTGCACTATTACTACCCTACTACTAGCTTTGCTTTGGATCCGATTGGAATAGGAATTGAGAGTTGAGATTGAGAATATGGTATTTAGTAAAAATATGCGATGGGAAAATGTCTCTGGCTTATTTTGGCTTGGTTTTGGAGCAGTAGCAAACTATTCTACAACTCCCTCAATCTTACCGACGGCCAGGGGCGACTGAACAAAACTGAGCAAGTCCAGTTTTCCAGTTTTCGGTCGATATTGGTTGATAACGTTCCCGACCCGCTGCCGAAAACCTGACGATGAGCTCCCGTTCGGCAACAGACGCTATCCGCCGCCTTCCGCCGCCGATTCGCGGCCGAATCGGTTTGGTTAAAAGTGCCCTATAATTTGCGATACATTGAAATTCTGCCGATTACGATTCATCCCTGTTCCCGATACTACGCGATACGATTCACGGTTCGGTCCGATTCAACACAATGCAAAGGATTATATTATATAATATTAACTTATATTATATTATATAATATTAACTATTAACTAGGCTTAGTCTAACAACCCAACTTATAGTATTCTGGGAGAACACAAAGCTTGAATTGTTTGATTACTAATCATATAGTAGGCCTATATCATTATTAGTAAAAGTCTTCAACTGGGGGTCAGGGACCCCAATCCTCAGGTTATTACAGGGGGGCTGCCACATATTTGTGTGATACAGTTTTATATAATAGCCTACAGTAGGCTATAATACCTAGCCTTCAGTGAGGGTCCCTACTTGATCTCTGTCTGAGCTAAGGGGTCCTTGACCTGAAAAACAACAAAGTCCCTCCCTGGTTAGTATTAGTATTATTATATTATATTATATTATATTAATCCAGGATTATGCCATTTTTAGCCAAAATGTTTTAAAATCAGACTTACAAGCTCATATCCACGACACGTTGTGAACTTGTAGGTCTGCTATTTTAGGTGTGACACCCTTGTACTGCAAAGTATAAATTTGGCTTCTTTCCCAGAACAGAACAGAACAGCAGAGACAGAGAGAGTTGCATGATTGCATCAACAGAAAAGTTTTAAAACAGTGAAAAATACTTTGTTTTAAACGCAAACAGTAGTCCTACAACATGCAGCAACATTGTTGTTGTGCTTGTGTGTGCAGATAATATAGAGCAGAAGCTTTCTTTAGCAATCTCAATGCATTTCTGTCGGAGATTCGCCAAGAAATGGTTGTTGATTATAATATCACAGCCTCAGATAACAAAGTACAAAAAGGCTTTATTATAATATAGGTTTTGTCATCAATATCATTTAACAATAAAACTGAATGCATTCAATAGGACAGTAATTAATTAGGCAAGGCAACAATAAAATATCGGCCAGTGCAAAGGGCGACATGTCAACCGACCCAGGAAAGTGGCTTTCACTCAAATTAACACAGCAAAATCAACATAAACGAAATCATGAAACAACACAGCAAAAATGGAGGATTCCCACAACCCTGGGCGGTCGTCCCTGTCCCAAACATAGGGCACCAGCACCATGGCCTGTAATAGAAAGAGACAATAGTGTTACAATGATTCCAATACTTAATTCCAGGATATGGCTTGTTTCAATACTGAAACTAAATGAAAGTCTGTCTTGTAATGAAGGACTTGGTGCCTGATATGTAGCCTCAAATAACTCAAGCCCAAAACAATAAAGTACATATGTTAAAGTTGTAAAGGCTGTATGGAGCCACCAGAGAGCCGTGTCTTCTTTCCGACAGGCGGCGATGTAGGAACGGGAGGAAGAGTTGTATATAAGACCTTGTTCTCAATCGATGGGAAACCAACAACAGCAAAGCAGCAGCTGCCACCGGCCCTGAAATAGGTAACAAGCGGCCATTAGGCTACGAATTATACTGCATTAAATTTCACAGAAAACAAAAAGTACCCTCTGTGTAATGTAATCAGGGTTCATCGCCATGCCCACATGTGGCGGAATTTTTTGTTAATAAGGAGATATTATGATGTCGCGTGAAGCATGAGATCAAAATCTTTCATAAAAAGTTAAATAACTCCTCATGTCAGTCTATTGAAGGAAGGAAACATAGCCTATAACGTGGACATGCCTCTGTAGGATATTGTGGGTTGTTGATTTTGAGTGTTCCTGTGCTCGCCATCCCGGTGAATTGGGGGACCCTCTCTCGGATTATAGTAGTAAAAGATGATCAAAATATTATGTTATGTAAAATTGAAATCTAGAATCTGACACATTTGTCCATGTACAGACATGTTGATGACCCCTGCATGTAATAATAAATGTCAGGGCTTCATGTAAATCAGGGGTCAGCAACCTTAAATGAAGTTAAGATAATTTATCGCAAATTACATCTTGCACAAAATTCTACATTCATTAAAACTCTGAACTCTGGCTGGGGAGGGAGTCTGGGAGATATGTCGATTGATCGATGTAAGAATGTCCTGCCAATCAAAATATGTCAAAATATTTGTCATTATTTGTTTTTTAAACATGGTCAATTAAATGAGGTTAGCTATTTTATAGCAAATTACATATTACACAAAATTCTATTAAAACTCTGAACTCTGACTGGCACACTGACACTCGAGAAAATAAAAACATGGCACTTCATTTCAAAAAGGTTGCTGACCTCTGAAATGTAGAACGGACAACAGAGGGCTCTTCGTGAGGCGGCTCTGATTGGCTGCTGCCGGGGCGGGCCCCGCTCTCATTGGCTGGTCCGGTTTGGGCTGCGTGCGGACGCGCGACCTCAGGTTGTACCGTTGTGTGGCATCCCTGGAGGTCAGTGCATTCCCAGCATGCACCCTGGTTGTGTTAGCCACGCCCTTTTCTCCATTGGCCACGCCCAAACCATTTGTTGTAGCCACTTCTTGCTCCTTGGCTTTCTCCGACCTGTAATATTCCAGCCAGTTCAGTTGTAGAATTTGCTTGGGCAGCTTGATCAGAGCCATGTCGTAGGCGTTCTGGGATTTTCTCAAGAGATCGTTTCTCTTCACCTTCAGCCTTTCAACTATGGCGTTCACTTCCCCGTCGAAGTCTTGAAGAAACGCCTCCACTTTCTTCATCTTGACCTCGTCTATCACCACACACACACACACACACACACACACACACACACACACACACACACACACACACACACACATATTTACAGTATATATCCTAGAACCCGCAGGGACACTCAGCCGTATTAGTGGTTGTTGTTGGTTGTCAGGGAGATATCACAACCAATGCATTTCCAAATCAGACGATCAACCGAAGTGGACCCACCTGGCAAAACCACACCCCAAACACAATAAAAGCCATGCATTGCAGCCTGTCATTTGGATCCTATATGCATTTGGATCAGCATGTCCTGTACTGTATACCAACTTTTACTTTACACTTTTGTTACTTATACTCCACTGCAATTGCATTTGGCAGCTTTAGTTACTTGTTACTTTGCAGATTTTATTATTAATACAAAACATACGGTAGATGAATCACTTAATACTTTGTCTAATTGTAAGAAGCTGATCTACAATGTGACGTTGCGACATGTTGTGATCTTGTAGATCTGCTGTTTTTAAAAAGCTTGTCAATATTAGGACCATCTGCGTACTATTACTTTGATGTGGTTTGCTGGTTTGCAAAGTGTGGTTCAGGGAACCCCTGAGGGTCCTTGAGGGGTTTCCAGGGGATCCATTGCTGGTTCCCAAAGTGTGGTTCGAGGACCCCTGAGGGACCGTGATGTGTTTCCAGGGGGTCCATTACTGGTTCTCTCTCTCTCTCACACACACACACACACACACACACACACACACACACACACACACACACACACACACACACACACACACACACACACACACACACACACACACACACACACACACACACAGGTCCCCCCTCTTTCTTCCCAGGCTTTAAACAGCCATAACTTCAGTTCCCAACATGCTACTGGTCTCAAACTTGTGTTGTGTTGTTTGTTTACCCGTCCACATTGTTTTAATGTTAAGTTCATGTAATAACACTGCTTGTCTACATTGTATTTCCATTACCATTTTACGTCAGTAAAATGAAAGAGAGCATTGCCTGGGACCTTGACACTTTTTACTATTATTTTTTTTGGTTGGAAGCGAGCCCACACTGTTTCGAAGGAACAGTATTTATAGTTTATTATCATTATTTTTATTACAAATCATTTTTTAATTATTTGTAAATAAAGAACAAATAAATAAATAAAACTGAGATGCAGTGTGTCTGTTGAATGTTTCATTTCATAAAGGCCAACTACCATCACAAGACGATCTATTTATATCTGCACGAAATCTCCCATAATGGAACGTTTGAAAATGTGTAGAACTCTCTATTAATATACATCCATATACATATATGGACTTAATATTAACGTTTTGGGGGAAGGTAGGGTCTAAATCAGAGTAAAGCAGGCTCTTGGGCCAGTTAGGGAAATCTCCATATATGGGCATAAAAGGGATTTCGTTTCTGGGAATGCCCATATATCGACTTTTTATTTTATTTTATCCTTTATTAATAATAATGTATCCATATATACATACAATATATGTGTGTGTATGTATGTATGTAGCCCATAGGCTACATACATCTGCAGCGCTGTCCCTTTAAGGGAAGTCCATATGAGGAGTGGCCAGGTGTGAGAGGCCTCTGTTTGGCTGAAGCCTGAGTTTGAGTGTTTGTTTCAGACCAGGAGACATGAGGAGACAGGTGTAGCCTACAGCCTACAACCTGTTTAGACCAGGAGACATGAGGCCTACAGCCTACAGCCTGTTTAGACCAGGAGACAGGTGTAGCCTACAACCTGCTGCCTGTTTAGACCAGGAGACATGAGGCCTACAGCCTACAGCCTGTTTAGACCAGGAGACAGGTGTAGCCTACAACCTGCTGCCTGTTAGACCAGCAGACATGAGGTCTTTCTTTCTTTCTTTCTTCGGATCCCCATTAGCTTCCGCTGCCGCGGTTGCTAGTCTTCCTGGGGTCCACTGTTGTGTAGCAGGTTGTGTAGCCTACAACTTGTTACCTGTTAGACCAGGAGACATGAGGAGTATCCTACAACCTACAGCCTGCTAACTGGTAAGACAACACATGTTGGTGCTTTTCATTACATGGGGACATGTTTTAATCAGTGGTATTTTATATTACATTCGCAGAGTTCAGCAGGTGTGATGTTGTTGGGAGGGGGGGGTCAGTTATGTGTAGAGGAAGGGGTTTTAAGAGGGTTTTGACATGGGGACAATGTTGGTCAACTGTTAGCCTAATTCAGTGTTTCTCAATCTGTTTGGCTCGAGCACCCCCTTTCCCTGAATCCAAGTACCCCCTTTACCCGACAACATTCTGCTTCTAAAACTGCAATTAAAACCATAAAGGCCCATTCCCACTGGGCCAGATAACAGATAAAAAAAACTTTCTCCAGATATTTTTTTTCCATTCAAAGAATATAACATCACAAATAAGAAATGGAGTGAGAGTTTCAAGCAGTGCCTCCTCAGCAGATGTGTTTTCAACTCTGTGGTTTCACAGCATTTCAGTCCAGTTTTCATGTCAATATTAAACTGACATTCAAACAACAGTCAAACAACAATCCCAGTTGCCTGCCATGTCATTTGGGTTGGCAAAACTATCAGGCTCACAACAAGTTTCTCCATGTGTCAATTGGTACTAAATTTGAAGCTGAACAAAATTAATTCATCCTGGTATATCATTTATATAATTTCACAATGGATTAAAATCGTGTTGATTATTGTGAGCATTTTTAATTATAACAATTATCTACGATTATCTGATTATCTGACTATACATGTACATGTACACCATATGTATTGTCCCCCTCTCAATTTTAGCCCTATGTTCCCTCAGCCCTATGATCCCTCAGCCCTATATTCCCTCAGCCCTATGTTCCCTCACTCCCTAACAATTTATTATACCCTATGTTCCCTCAACCCTATGTTTCCCCCAGCCCTATGTTCCCTCAATTCCAAAATAGACCCTATGTTCCCTCAGCCCTATGTTCCCTCAACCCAAAAATAGACCCTATGTTCCCTCAGCCCTATGTTCCCTCAGCCCAAAATAGACGGTGCCATGGCATTGGTCCGACATCTCATTGTTCCGATGTCCCATTAAGGGCGTCTTACTGGGCAAGGTCGTGCCATCTGTCTTGGCCACCAGTCTTGGCCATATATGGATTCTGTTGGTGTGGTTCCCCTAACAGGGCATCATCTGGGAATACCCATATGTATATTGGACCAGTTACCCATATATGGAGATCCCTGTTACCCATGCATTCACAGATATGGCCTTAATAATGATATCAGGGATCTCCATATATGGGCATATAAAGAGATTCTGTTAGTGTGGTTCCCCTAACAGGACTTCATATGGGAATGCCCATATTTGGAGACCACACCGGCCACATACAATCCATTTTATGACCATATATGGACCCTGTCTGTAGAACCAGCCACACTGGTTTGACTGACTGACATGTTTAGTCTATAGGTTAGACTGACATGTTGGTGTAGCAGGATGGGCGTAGTTCCCACGGTCCATCCTCCGCCCACTCATCAGTGGGCTGATTGCTAACAGTATATAGGCTGCACAACTCCTGACAGAGTCAGGTCTGTCTCTGCTCACCTGGTGCCACGCTGGTCGTGTGTATTCTGACACTAACCGTGTCTACTAAAGTAACGCTGGCCGTTGGGCTACAGCAGTGCCTCGGTCTTGATCAGTGCAGGTATGTCTCTCCGTCTTGCTGCTTAAGCAATTGCCAGTATGCTGCGTAGTGTACTTGAACTTGACTGTGACTGTGTTGTCTTTTTAGCTTTGTGCTACAAACACTCAGCCTGGAGCTGCTCTGTTGTGCGGTGATCTGTTGCCACGCACATCAGGTATGTTGGTAGTCCTCCCTCTCCACAGTATATGTTCATTTGGTGTCTTCACCAGGTTAAACATTGGGCTATGTTCTGCGTTTACAGTTTGATAACTTATACCCGGGGGCCGCTGCGCGGACGGGACATTGTGTGTGTGTCCGCCCAAGCTAAAAGTGGTAGGTTCACTGTTCATCTCTCTGCGCTTGGCTCTTTGAATATAAGTATTATTGAATGGTATGTTAACCCGGCCACTTGTTATTGCAGGGTCGGTGACACAACTGCTGCTTTGCCATACTTACACTACTGTGACCATATTCGTTTGGCCCACTGCCACTGGCTCTACAGTACCCCAATGTGGGCCATCTCGTCCTATCAATGATCTTGTTTTATTATTTTATAAGTTGGTTTTACGTATTTATTTGAGTTATTACAAGTTTAACTATTTAGATGAAACTCATCTTCACCATTAATGCCTCCCCTCTGGTGTGGAATATTGTCCTGCTATTATTGAATGAATGATATTTTATTATTATGAGTGCCAAATGTATAAATAAAGATGTTGTATTTTGATACCTATGAGCCATGTTTCTGCCGTGCTTTTATTAGTAAAACGAACTTGTGTGCTACTTGATATGTACATCAGGGGTTTAAATTAAGTACTTCTATTAAATAACTATTTCCTGGGGCGTAACTCCCCAGGTGGCGTTGTCTGGCAATAACCTAAATCATACCACTATGCCACATTTGTTGGTCGGCAGGACTTATTAAATTAAAGGTAGAGTGCAGAGACATGGTGTTTTGTTTATTTTTAATATTTGTTACTTTTAAGAACACCTGTTATCCTAGGGAAAACAAACTGTGGGATTGGGTTATTGTGTTTTGTATCTATATATTAACTTGTATTTTCTCCCTTTTTTTTTCTTTCGCCTTTTTTTTTTTTTTTTTTTCCCTTTGTGTGTAAGCAAAGCAGCAGTGTGTGTCACAGTGTCGGTGGACGTGAGAGGACCCATTGGTCGCCTAAACGGGCTCCCATGTTTCTGCTTCGGGACCTGGGTTGTGTATTACTCAATTTGGTCGTAAGTCTTGAACATTTTCTGTAATCGCCACGGAGGCGGAGCTACAAGAGCTCAGAGAGCTGGTAGCACAGTTAAAGGCAGATAATTATTCATTGAGACAAGAGCAGAGAGATGCACAGCCAGGTAACAGTATTGTCCCTATTGTGTCTGTCCCACCTCCTCCTACAACCTCTTTGGGTGGTGCCAGTGTTGTTGCACCAGAAAGATTGGTCTTTGTGCCACGAGATAGAAAGTGCCCTTATTTCAGTGGCAGGTCTGGTGTAAGCATAAATGAATGGGTGGAGGAAGCCCAGGCTTGTATGCGGCGTGCTCGCTGTCTTTCGGCCATAGACCAAGCTTTCTTTTTATTTGATCATCTGGAGGGAGAGGCACGAGAGGAGATAAAATATCGCCCTGCTGTGGAGAGGGAGGACCCCAACAAAATTATTGGCATTTTAAAAGACCTTTATGGGTGTTCACAGTCCTACGTGGCTTTACAGGAGGCATTTTACAGCAGAAGGCAGCAAGATGGAGAGACATTGCAAGAATTCTCTCTTGCTCTGATGAGCTTGATGGAGAAAGTTAAGCAGCGCACTCCAGCTGGCATGTTTAATGCTGATGTGGTGATGCGGGATCAGTTCATAGAGCACCTCTTAGACCGAGAGCTTCGATGGGAGCTGAAGCAGCTCCTACGCAGTCGTCCAACTATGACACTGCTGGAGGTTAGAGAGGAAGCTGTTCATTGGGAACGGGCAGGTAGGTCAGGTGGTGCGAGGCATTGCAACCATTCAGTTCCATCGACATATGGTATCCAATACGCTGTTCACGGAAGGGTGCACCCAGAGAGCGGTGACTTGCCTCAGTGTTCAGAGTTAAGTATGTTAACAGAGATGCTAAAATGTCAACAGGAGCAATTGAACCAGTTAATACAGGTTGTGGCTCCATTACCAGGTACCCATCAAACTCATCATTTCCCCCGTGCTGGTCCTGTAATATGTAGGAGGGGTCAACAACCCGGCCATTTAGCTAGGAAGTGTAGTGGTCGACAGGTTCTTCCCTACCCAGTACAGCCAGCAGTTCCACCAGAGCCAGTAGCTCGGTTAACTCAGGCTGCTGTTACAGCATTGCTTGGTCATAGCTTGTCTGACTTATACACTTTGCAAAGTGCTGATGTTGTCATTCAGGAAGTCCTGAGGTACTGGAGGCAGAAGGCACGTCCCAGTGCAGTAGAGCGTAGCCACATGTCTAAGCCAGCGTTAACTCTGTTGGGCCAATGGGGCCGTTTGGTTGAGAAAGACGGGGTAGTGTATCGTAGGGTTCTCCATTCAAATGGCGTGGAAAAGTCATTTCAGTTGATCTTACCTGCGGCTCTGAGAGATGAAGTGTTGACCCAGTTATATCAGGAATATGGGCATCAGGGTGTGGAGCGCACCACAGAATTGGTGCGGCAGCGGTACTACTGGCCTGGTTTGGCTGCTGAGGTGGCACGCTGGTGCCTGGAAGGTGAAAGGCGTCAGGTGGCCAAAACCACTCGACCAGAGGCATCAGGCTTCAGGGGTAATTTGCTTGCTTCTCAGCCCAACGAGATTGTGGTTGTTGAATTTACAGTGTTGGAACATTCTCGGACAGGGTTGGAGAATGTCCTGGTCATAACCGATGTATATAGTAAATACACACTGGCGATCCCTACTAGGGATCAAAGGGCGTCCACTGTTGCCCAGGTTTTGGTGAAAGAGTGGTTCTATAAACTGGGTGTCCCTGGGCGCATCCATTCTAGTCAGGGCCAACATTTTGAAGTGTCCTTATTCCAACAGCTGTGTAGTCTTTACGGAATTGAAAATTCCCTCCCTGCCCCGTACCACTCTGCTAGCAACAGACCGGGTGAACATTTTAATTCTGTGTTACACAATCTGTTGCGTACTTTGCCCACTTCCCGTAAGAGGGATTGGGTTGACTGTCTCCCGCAGACGCTCTTCTGTTACAACTCCACCCCCCATCAGGCCACGGGCGAGGCCCCTTATTTCTTGTTGTTCGGTCGAGCACCTCGTCTACCTGTCGATTTTCTGTTGGGGAGGGTTCCTGAACCGGTAATGGGTAGTGTAAATAGCTGGGTCATGGAACATCAGACCCGGCTTCAGCTGGCCTTTAAGAGGGCACGGAACCGTTTGACTGTGGCAGACTGTCAAAAAGCACAACATGACCACAGGGTAGTCGGAGATCCTAACCCTGGTCAGACTGTGTTCACCATGGCACCGGTGAGGGAAGCAGGAAAGGTAAAAAAAATTCACAGTACAGTTACCAAAATCCAGATTGGAAAAGAGTCTCCTGTTGTCACCTCCCTACGTAATCAACAGGTTAGATCACCATCCTGGGGGGCCGAGGACTTCCATGATGGTGACTTGTTTGTTCTGGCCTCAGAAATGCCTCAGTCCCGTCTGATTTTGCCTAGTGTTCAGTGTCCAACAGGGGCTCCCCAGTGTCCTTCTGGCCAGCCAGATCGCATCTTGAATGAGCCTGTTAATCCAGTTAACCCTAACCCCGCTGTGCAGGTAGCTTTATCTTTGGAACCGCTTAACAGAGACATTGATCAACAGGTGAGTCCAGAGTGTGGGGAACCTTATGATGGTGAGTCAGTCCCCATTGCTCTGGTGGCTCTTGAACCATCTGCGGTTGTGCCTGTGGACTCGCACACCCTTGCACCTACCATCTTAGTCGAGTCCAGCATGGTACTTCCACTCCCTAGATCACTGGTTTTTCAATCTGATGATGCATCAGATAGTAGTGAGGCTGTCCAACGTAGAACTTCGAGGTCTACAGCTGGCCAGCATTCCAACCCTTATCATCTTCCCCAGGCAGTGGATAGAGGGCCTGCACTTATGGATTCTCCTGTGTTGGCCTCGCATGCTGTCTCAGCTTGGTATAGACTCGGGTAAGTCATCGTCGGGGCGACGATGCAGTTGTTGGGGATGGATTGTAGCAGGATGGGCGTAGTTCCCACGGTCCATCCTCCGCCCACTCATCAGTGGGCTGATTGCTAACAGTATATAGGCTGCACAACTCCTGACAGAGTCAGGTCTGTCTCTGCTCACCTGGTGCCACGCTGGTCGTGTGTATTCTGACACTAACCGTGTCTACTAAAGTAACGCTGGCCGTTGGGCTACAGCAGTGCCTCGGTCTTGATCAGTGCAGGTATGTCTCTCCGTCTTGCTGCTTAAGCAATTGCCAGTATGCTGCGTAGTGTACTTGAACTTGACTGTGACTGTGTTGTCTTTTTAGCTTTGTGCTACAAACACTCAGCCTGGAGCTGCTCTGTTGTGCGGTGATCTGTTGCCACGCACATCAGGTATGTTGGTAGTCCTCCCTCTCCACAGTATATGTTCATTTGGTGTCTTCACCAGGTTAAACATTGGGCTATGTTCTGCGTTTACAGTTTGATAACTTATACCCGGGGGCCGCTGCGCGGACGGGACATTGTGTGTGTGTCCGCCCAAGCTAAAAGTGGTAGGTTCACTGTTCATCTCTCTGCGCTTGGCTCTTTGAATATAAGTATTATTGAATGGTATGTTAACCCGGCCACTTGTTATTGCAGGGTCGGTGACACAACTGCTGCTTTGCCATACTTTTTTTCGTTTGGCCCACTGCCACTGGCTCTACAGTACCCCAATGTGGGCCATCTCGTCCTATCAATGATCTTGTTTTATTATTTTATAAGTTGGTTTTACGTATTTATTTGAGTTATTACAAGTTTAACTATTTAGATGAAACTCATCTTCACCATTAATGCCTCCCCTCTGGTGTGGAATATTGTCCTGCTATTATTGAATGAATGATATTTTATTATTATGAGTGCCAAATGTATAAATAAAGATGTTGTATTTTGATACCTATGAGCCATGTTTCTGCTGTGCTTTTATTAGTAAAACGAACTTGTGTGCTACTTGATATGTACATCAGGGGTTTAAATTAAGTACTTCTATTAAATAACTATTTCCTGGGGCGTAACTCCCCAGGTGGCGTTGTCTGGCAATAACCTAAATCATACCACTATGCCACATTGGCATTCACGGATATGGGCTTAATATTGATGACATCAGGGATCTCCATATGGGCATAAAAGGGTTCAGTTATTGTGGTTCCCCTGAATTCACAGTGATGTCAGAGCATGATGTCAACAATAAATGATCAAACAAAGCATTACAGAGACATACAGACATATACGTACTGACAAGATGTGACGTTCTCATACTAAACTGCAACCTACGGACGCAAAAATAAACCCTATGTCTGTCTGTCTGTCTGTCTGTCTGTCTGTCTGTCTGTCATAACATATTTTTAACAATATAAAGTCATGTGTTTTTGACATAGGAGGCATGGCAAAGGGCATGTCATGGCATCGCAAAAAGTACATTTAAGACATCTCAAAAAGATACAGATGGATTCATGGATAACTTTGAGTGAGTTGGTCATAGGCTAATGAAGAACTGATTAATTTGTATAAGTCACTAACAGCTGTGTAACTTCTAAACAAATGCAAATAGCACCACAAAACACTGCGCAAAAAAAACAAGGTTTATGGTTGCGTGTACTCAATGTAGATGAGATGTAATTTCAGTAAATAAATGTGTCTTAGTAGATTCCCCACGCCACGATTCTGCAGACCCCCACCTGAAAATATTTTCTGCTTGGGAAGATTTATCAAGATTTATCAAAATGTTTCAAAAATATCCAATGTACAAGCTCAAAATGGGCTGTAATGGTAACGCATTGTGAGCTTGTAGATCGGCTATTTTCAAAGAAAGTATAAAATAGTGGTAAAATTGATCCTCATTTTCCTATGTACCACCTGGAATCTCCTAAAGGACCCCTGGGGGTCCCTGGAGCTCAGGGGTGGAGGTTGTGGTTTGGCTGCCAAGGAGTGTGTGTGCACAGTTTGGCATGGATAGGGGCAACGATGGCGGAGATATGAGTAGGGCAAAAGTGTGACGTGACGTGTGACGGACAGACTGACTGACTGACGGACTGACTGACGGACTAACAGATAGCCAGTGGAGGTTTTGATAGTAACTGCGACCTGACGGTCGCTATTAGCCTTCTTTCTGTGTTAAATACAAAGTTATTTTAATCAGTTCTAACCAAAACGGATAATCACTTGCAACATGATGTAAGTATCCCCAGAACATGTGCTTTCAACAGTGCATGTATAATTTGATGTTGGGTTACCATCAACACAGGTGTAAAGAAAAATGTGTGGGCTGAGGGAACATAGGGCCTATTAGGGGACTGCCCATAAGTCTGACATCTCTTTAGTCCTGCAGGGTTAGGTTTAGGCATAGTTTTACTGACGTTAGGGTTATCATTCACCAGGTTAACATTAACCAGGTTAGCATTCACCAGTGTCATCAGGTTAGCATTCTTCAGGTTAACATTCACCAGGTTAGCATTCACCAGCAACGGCAAGTCAGCATTCACAAGGTTAGCATTCGCCAGCATTCGAAAGGTTAGCATTCACCAGTGTCGGCAGGTCCGCATTCACGGGTTAGCATTCACCAGCGTTGGCAGGTCAGCATTCACCAGGTTAGTATTCACCAGGTTAGCATTCAACAGCGTCGGCAGGTTAGCATTCACCAGGTTAGCATTCACCAGCATCGGACGAATGGGGCGTCAGAACAATGAGCCGTCGGAAACAATGCCATGGGGGACTGAGATTTTTGGTCTGAGGGAACATAGGGCTGAGGGAACATAGGGCTGAGGGAACATAAGGCTGAGGGAACATAAGGCTGAGGGAACATAGGGCTGAGGGAACATAAGGCTGAGGGAACATAGGGCTGAGGGAGCTTGAGCATGGACCCGAACACAGTACTATGATAGATATTTAACTCATATAACATTGAATGACAGACAGATAGAACACAGTACTATGATAGATATTTAACTCATATAACATTGAATGACAGACAGATAGAACACAGTACTATGATAGATATTTAACTCATATAACATTGAATGACAGACAGATAGAACACAGTACTATGATAGATATTTAACTCATATAACATTGAATGACAGACAGATAGAACACAGTACTATGATAGATATTTAACTCATATAACATTGAATGACAGACATATAGAACACAGTACTATGATAGATATTTAACTCATATAACATTGAATGACAGACAGATAGAACACAGTACTATGATAGATATTTAACTCATATAACATTGAATGACAGACAGATAGAACACAGTACTATGATAGATATTTAACTCATATAACATTGAATGACAGACAGATAGAACACAGTACTATGATAGATATTTAACTCATATAACATTGAATGACAGACAGATAGAACACAGTACTATGATAGATATTTAACTCATATAACATTGAATGACAGACAGATAGAACACAGTACTATGATAGATATTTAACTCATATAACATTGAATGACAGACAGATAGAACACAGTACTATGATAGATATTTAACTCATATAACATTGAATGACAGACAGATAGAACACAGTACTATGATAGATATTTAACTCATATAACATTGAATGACAGACAGACAGAACACAGTACTATGATAGATATTTAACTCATATAACATTGAATGACAGACAGACAGAACACAGTACTATGATAGATATTTAACTCATATAACATTGAATGACAGACAAACAGAACACAGTGCTATGATAGATATTTAACTCATATAACATTGAATGACTGACAGACAGAACACAGTACTATGATCGATATTTAACTCATATAACATTGAATGACAGACAAACAGAACACAGTACTATGATAGATATTTAACTCATATAACATTGAATGACAGACAGACAGAACACAGTACTATGATAGATATTTAACTCATATAACATTGAATGTGTTGCCTGGACTCTCTGCACCCTCTCCATCAGTTCCTCCCCCTTGATGTTATCATAGGTACTGAAGAGAAGCTGTTTGGCCTCATTCATCCCACGTCTCTCCACCGTAGGCTCACATACAAAGCCAAGCCATGCTTCCTCCACCCTGCCCCGTGCCGCTACGACCTCTGGGTGTTTGGACCACAGGGAGCTTCTGGTTTTGTACTGGTACTACACTGGTATTACACTGGTCCTAATGACAAACCCCTTTTTTGGAAGATGGTGTGAACAGTTGCTCAGCTGTTATTTGGGTCGTGACCAACCTTTCTACAACATATTGTGCAAATCTGTGCATCTATATCAAAGTTATGCACCTTTTTATGATAGGCCTCTCCCATTGCCACACCCCCTTTTAACCAATTGACATGAACACGGCATGCAACATTTCAGCTTCCTATCACTAAAACTGTCGCTCCTAGAGGGTGATTTAGGAAGGTTTAACAAACCGCTGGTGGCCATTTTGAAAAATCCAAATTTTTGATGGCCCGATATCCAGATTTGTTTCTAATATATCAATCAACATATCTACCAAGTTTGGCGCTTGTATCGCAAAATTGAACGATTTGTCATGTTTCAATAGCTACGCCGCTCCACCACTACAAGCATTCTTTGCAGACTTTTCGCTCCTTTCGGAACCTCTCGTCTCCCTCCGCTATGCAGCTCCTCACTCTTCATGTCATGAGTTTAAATCACTCATTTTGTCAGAGCTGCATAGCGGAGGGAGAGGTTCCGAAAGGAGCTAGCAGACTTTACTGTGTGTGGGTGAGTCTATAAAGTTAAACTAAAGTTATTTTATTTAAAACTTAAAGGAAAATACATTAAATGAAACTAAAATAAAAACAACAAATTAACAATGTAACTAAATAATAAGAAATATAATTACATTAAAAATGTGTTATACAGTATTAGCACCGAGTGGCAGGCATGCGTGCACACATGCGCGCGCACGTGACGTGCATAAGACGTCATGACTGTAGAAGGCCACCACTTCAAAAATCCATATCACACCACTGCAAGTAGTGTACTTATAGGTCAAACGTTTTGGTATTTTTTCAATTTTTTTGTACTATTTTCAAAAGATTTGCACACTTGAAATGGCACCTTCTGCATAATGAGTACTCTACTTCTCTTACTTTAAAATACATTGATACCAATGCCTTTCTACTTATATATGAACATGAAAAATTTTAAATTAAATCCTCAGTATTGAGTGTTAATTTAACTCAATATAACAATGGAAACAAATGAACCCGTAAGTCCATTTTCATTGTAAACTAAAATGAGTGCATTTCCTTGTTTTCTGTTCTTCCCACAGGCAGAGGAGACCAACAAGGCAGAAGGCACTGAAGGAGATAAAAAGAAATGTCTCACTGAGAAGCTTGCAGCACTGCTGACCAGGTGAGCAGTGGGCAGCCTTTTAGCGCTGTAGATTTAACTGACTGGGTTGCAGAGAAGAAAGGGGCTGTCAACCAGTGTAAAATGATCCTAAAGATTAGTAGGAGTTGCAGTATGTTTTGAACTCTAGCGATCCTGTCCGTCCTCTGGGCCTGGAATGGATCTATTGAAGCAGATTTCTTTCTACGAACATGGAGTCGTCATCTCCCGTCTCCCGTCATTTTTAGACCAGGATTGAGGGAGTAGCAGGCAAGATTCCTTCACCAATGTAAACATGTAAACACAGTTGCTGAAGGAAGCTACTTCCTGAAGAGACAGCAAGACTCGCTGTGATTGGCCGGTGGTGTATGATCCGCGCTGTGATTGGCCGATAGTGTATCATGTGGGAGATGACATCATTTTGCCGGGAAATACAGCCCCTGTCAAGGCTATGTAGAAAACATATAAAGAAAAGGCTTTTGGGGCTGAAATTAACGGAGTGGGTGTTCTAAAACTTTAGCGATTTAATAGTTAGGACAATTTTAAGATTTGTTTTATTAAAAAAGTTACATAGCATAACTTTAACCCATGTAAATATGCATCCCTCAGCTGGAAACACAGGAGCAGGTGTGCAATGATCACAAAGTAGATGTATCAGCAGTCATTCACTGTAGTGATTGGTGTGCTGTAAATGATACATTCTGCTCTGTGAGGAAGCTGAACTAGTAGCTTCACCCACACTCCACCACCTTAATGTGATGTTGTGTGTTTGTTCCCTCCAGATGCTGAATACAGCCCAAGTCAGGAGGACCAGCGATGTGTCAGGACTCCACGCTAAGCTGGGCAGGAAGAAAGAGGTGCTACTCAATTCTTTGTTTTCAGATGATGGATTTCTTCATATTGTGATCAGAGTGCATTTGTAGCTGATTTTATTTATGTTGCAGTAAGATAATCAACACTTCTTGTCTCTCTTTTTGAGCGGTGGTCACACCGTCTCCTATACGTGGCCGTGTGTGTCTGTCTGTCTGTATGTAGCCTGAGTACCGCTGGGTGACCAGAGAGGTGCTGTTGAGTAGCCTTGAAATGTACATGCATGCATGCATGCACACACACTCTCTCTCACACACACACACACACACACACGCACACGCACACACACACATTTGCGAGCGTGCAAATATAGAACACAGAATTCATAGATCTAGAACAAATAGAATTAAAAAATATAGATCTACAACACATAGACTTTATAGATCTAGAACACATATAATAGATTTCACACGTGCGCGCGCAACCCTGAAATGAACAGCTACACACACACGGCCAGGCACGCACGCACGCACCACCGCTCACTTCAAACTTGGGTTCGATTTTTTTTCTAAGCACCAGAATAGTGGACCAGAGCTGCTATATCCAGGCCTCAGTCATCTCAAAACTAGACTACAGTAACTGTAGCCTTCCGGGCCTCCCGGCATGCTCACTTAAGCCCCTCCAAATGATTCAGAATGCTGCCGTACGACTGCTCTTCAACCAGCCACTCCACTTCCACTCCCTCCATTGGCCTCCAGTCGCTTCCTGCACAGTACAGAACACTTATGTTGGCAAACAAAGCAACCAACTGAACTCACAGCACTCCTATACCTCTGAAGTTCAAGTTGGCACCCCATATGTTGAAAACATATATAAAAATGGTGTCATTATTTAGTGCTGAATTTGTGCTGAATTGTGCCGTAAATATTATAATTTGTGCTGGTATAATTTTTTAGATATTCTACATAACACCACTGTTCTGCTCCTATGTTCTACCATTAAGCACTGCTGCTCTCCATCGCCCTCTGCAGGCCACACCATTGTAATGCTGATAAATCTGCTAATTCATAACCATATAGATATTTATATATATAAATATATATAAAAGCACAATTGATGATTTCAACGGCACAATTTAGAGCACATCCAGCACTAAAGAACGAGACCCTTTTTTCCCGATTTGGAGCCGAAAAATTGGGGGTGCAAGGCTCAGCAAAACTATAACTTGAAATATCTCAAAAACGATACCAGCACAAATTATAAGATTTACGGCACAATTCAGCACAAATTCAGCACTAAATAATGACACCATTTTTATATATGTTTTCAACATATGGGGTGCCAACTTCACGGAGGTCACTCCTATACCTTCAAAGCCTGATCCAACCCTACAACCCCTCCGGCTCACTCTGATCAGCTAACCCGAACCCTAACCCCTGGGACAACGCTCCACACGTCACACTCTTCTCTGTCCTCCTGGCTCACAAACTGTGGAATCAACTCTCCATTGCAGTCAGAACTGCAGGCTCGCTCCCAAATTCCCTCCGACCTCACCCCCTAGCACTGACTCTCCCTGTACCCCTTCATGCCACTGTCTGCCTCCAATGATTCTAGCGACTGACCGAGACATGGCTACCATCCAGACATCTTGGTCATTCGTTCTCATGTTTTTGTTACTTAGGCTTGTGTTTCTTGACTAGGTTAAGAATGTAATTTAGATAGCAGCTTATTTAAACAGTTGCTGGGTTCATTGTTTACCATGCATTTACCTGGTATTCTTTGTACAGACTATTTTTGATAGTATATATTGATGCTGATGCTAGGATCTTGGTTTACCTGTGATCCTAGTTTACTATGGCACTGTCTCTGCATTCTATGTATGTGATTACCTTGCTTAATGTAAGTTGCTCTAGATAAGCGAAGCAATTTTTAAACCACATTTTATATCTTCTCAAGCAATTTTTAAAGAAGCATCATTCCAACCAGTTTACAACTCAGACCTTGTATGTCTTGATGAATTGAATACATAGGATCACAATGGAAACAAGCCCTCTTTTAGCATTATTGTATAACTGTACCTCTGTACTTTTTGTGTTATTCTTTTAGCATTATCGTATAACTGTTCTGCGTTGAATGTTTTATTGTTTTTTTTTTTGTTTTTTTTGTATCTATAGGTTTTGAATGCAGGAAAGAATGTATATGTTAAATAAATGGATTGACATATCCAAAATGATACAACAGCTCTGGACCTTGAATTCATCATGCACGTGTTTGACTGAAGTCAACAGTTGCCCTCCATGTGGCTTGTTCGATTATCCTTTTAGCATAACCTTTCACTATACTACCTGTACTGCTAACAGGGACGTGCTGGCCATTGGGAAGAGCGGGACAACTCCCGAACGGCCGGTTCATTCCCGGCAGGTCCAGGCCGGCCATTAGGAAAAAAATTAAATAAAATGTCTGACTTTGTTCCATTTTGGGGGCTGGGCGACCAACAAAGTAAATCGTCACTGTCGGGCAGAAACGTCGTATCTCGTCGTACATTTTTTCGCAAAGCAAAGCCCTGCTTCATCATACAAGGCCATCGCACAAAAGTAGTGAAAACAGCAGATCTACAAGCACACAACGCCTCGCACCGCGAGGCGTTGTGTGCTTGTAGATCTGCTGTTTTCACTAGTTTAAATCATTTTTAAATTGATAAATACAAAACAAACGGTTTTGGACATACAAGTTTTCCACCCGACAACAATGAAATAAAACTCATGTAATTGGCCCACTGGCTTGTCACTTGTCATGATCTGAAATGGCAAATCTTTGAGTAGCAGCAGCGCTATAGAGAGAGAGATCTCTCTATAGCGCGCAATGAGGGCCTCTCCAACTCTTTTTCCCGGGCTGAATCAGGGGCCCAGCACGTCCCTGGTGTTAATGAAGCATTCAGTCCAATCTGTCTTCAACTCAGACCACCAGAAGTGGGCTTGAGCCTTGTGTCACTCGGCCCCTGAGTGAAGCTAGCCTTTTCTATGTTGAACACAAGGCAGGTGCTTGGACATACATTATGTAATGCATAAACACACACAAAGCCACATATTTGGAGCAACTAGCATCGCTCAAAAAACTGTTAAACAGTTGATATAGGCCTACATTGTGTTTTCATCTTTAGGGTTCCTATGTCATACTAGTATTAAGCACTAGTGTCTATTTCAAAACATATTTTAACTGCTTAAATATTCGTCCACTAGGTGGTGTCAGAGCGCTATAGTCAGACATGATCCCTCCGTTCATAAAAGGCTTTCTGTCGTATGAGCCTGCTGCTTCATAACTACAGTACAGAGGAGGGTTACACAACTCATAAGACATTATCATACCCATTTACTTCCCTTGCTGGGACAATATATTCATAAGCATGCCATACAGTCATACCCTATATAACCGAAGTAAGATGAATATTAAATATATCATTAATCCACAACTCGATTATATATATATATATATATATATATATATATATATATATATATATATATATATATAGGCCTATATATATATATATATATATATATATATATATATATATATATATATATATATATATATATATATATAGGATCTTTTCTCGTGCAGTCGGTGCATTACACTGATGCAACAGAATACTTTTAAATGTTTTATTATTTTACTCAAAACAGAAAAATAAGCTGAAATTGCTAGAAATGCACAATATGCAATATTGCTTTGTATTTGTTGTAGGGATGCAATCTGTTTTATTCATTGAGGAGCTACAGAACATTTTCTCTATATTCTATTCATTTATTCTTAGACACAAACCATCACAGCTCAAATATATTATCTAGTTAGCTCAACCACATAGCATATACCACATCTCTAATCTGGGAAATGAGTGGCATATCTATTGTTATGAATCAAAGATGAATCTCTAAAGAATTTGGTGGAATATTAAATGTCATGCATGAACCATTACATTAAGGAGTGGCCCATACCTCACATTTAGACTGTACTGTGTTAAAATGCACAACTGCTAGTTAGGCTATGTTATGAGATGTACTCAAATGAATGGAACAATATCTCGATGTGATTCATGACCAACTAGAAGAAGTGCTCTTCCGAGCACAGGTCTCCACCAGCCTTTCATGGCGCCACCATGAGGCTGATTTGAACATTTTGTAGTGTAATTTCTTCCTTGGCCTTTTGCGAATGTGCGTGCACAATTCCATTACAATTGCACGCTGTGTTTGATTTGAGGCATTTTGTTTGAAACGGATCAATCCTGCAAAGTTTGGAGGCCAATCTTAGCCAATCAGGATGGAATATTTAATACAGGACAGATCCGTCTTGATCATATGACTGTAGAGATACTGTGTACTGATTTGTGTTCATTTTGGGTAAAATCTGAAGGAGTAATATCCAAAAATGTGTCTTACATAAGTCGGCCTCCTGGTGGCGCTATAAAAGGCTGATGTGAAAAATGCAAGGAAAGGGTTTTTCCTTGGCCTATAGGGAGTGCGCTTACAAAGTTTGAAACTGATCGGCGGAGTTATAGGTAAAACCACGAATTGGCCTGTTATAGCGCCATCATGAGGCTGATTTCAAAAAATTGAAGTGGCATTTCTTCCTCGTCCTAATTGGAAAGTGTGTGCGCGATTTCATGTTAATTGCACTCTGCGTTTGTGATTTGAGGCATTTTGTCCAAAACGCACCAATCTTACAAACTTTGAAAGCCAATCTCAGCCAATCAGGATGGAATATGGACAATCAGAGAGATCCATGTCGATCACATGACTGTAGAGATACTGTCTACCGATTTGCGTGAATTTTGGACAAAATCTACTAGGAGTAGTGTACAGAAATGTGTTTTGCAAACATCGGCCTCATAGTGGCGCTAGAACAGAGCCATTTGAAAATTGTGGGGCAGAGGTTCTGAATTGGCATCCAGGGAGTGTGTGTGCTCATTTTGGCAGCGTCCGGGCCAACGGCGCCGGAGGTTAGCTGGTAACAAACTCGGGAGGACGGACGGACTGACGCACGGACGGACGGACGGACATACGGACAGGGGCGAAAACATACTCGCCCCCTGCCTTCGGCTGGTGGAGACAATAATACAATGTGGGCTGTAGGCTACATCATTGCATTCCAAAGTGGGATCTGGGGACCCCCAGGGGTTATTGATAGTAACAATTGATAGTTAGGAACCAAATAGAACCGGTAACTCTGGGCTCTGGCAAATCGCAAATCATCCTGACCTGCTTCCATTCTGGCTCCCCAGCCCTTCTGACCGAGTCTGACTGACCCGACACTCAAACTGTTACATGCACGATTGTTTTGTAACACTTTTACGAAACTCGTCCAATGAGAACAGCTGGCCGAAATCACATGACGTTTATGTAAGATTTTTTTTTCCCCCCCTACCGGCGGCTCTCCACTCTGTCTTGTGTGCCTTCTTATCCATTGAGAATATTGGCCCATCTATCTGGCGATAACCGCTGCAGCATCACACTGTTATATGGCTCTCCCTGAAGCAGATGTCAAAATAAGCTGGTATGGCTCCACTGAGCAGTTACACTCCACTTAGAGGAGGGGGTCCGCAGGTTCCATCATTCGCCATGGGGACCGAGAGCGAGAGCATGCTGCAGCTCGCAGCCGAGGCGTTCCAGGCGAAGAACTTCGACCTGGCCGCGGACATCTACGAGTGCCAGCTGGGATCCTCCGACACCACCGGGACCGCAGCCTCCTGTCGCTCCTCCCGGCTGGAGCTGATGGTGAAGCTGGCGGACGCGCTGGCGTTCGGGGGAAAACTCACCGAGGCTCTCGGCGTCTACCGACGAGCCTCCGAGATCGAGAGACTGGGACCCGAGCACCTGGAGAGGCTCCTGGAGCACCTGACGGAGAGCGTCCGGAGGAGCGAGGGAGGCGATCGGAGCCACGGAGGTACGAAGGAGGAGGAGGCGGACAGCGACCCGAATAACGACCCGATTAACGGCCGCGGCGCCGGTTCGGGACTCGCTGATTTCTCGTGCCGGATCTGCCTGAGCTTCCTCTACGAGCCGGTGACTCTGACGTGCGGACACTGCTTCTGCAAGAAGTGCCTGGAGAGGGAGAAGAGGCAGCCGGCGGGCTGCAGGGAGTGCGGCTTCTCCTCCGGCGCCACGCTGCCCACGGACCACCTCTACAGGGTGAACGTGGTGCTCAGCAACCTGCTCTCCAAGTGGTTCCCGCTGCGGTCCCTGGCCGCCAGGCTCCGGCGGGAGGGCAACGGGCTCTACGCCGACCGGAGGATGGAAGCGGCTCTGGAGAAATACAACCAGGCAATATTAATAGGTAGGAATCATGGATGGCATGGCCAGACCAGATAGTTATTAATAAGGTTCGCATAATATGGACCAATACGGAATTATAGGCTCATGTTATGTCCAGTTGATGCATAGATAAATTAGATCATCATCTGCAACTGCATGGTCGGAACAGGACGGTAAAGTTGTTATTTAAGAATGTGGTGGTGTACAAAACTATGACCGTAGAAAGATAAGCATATATTTATAACATTAAATAAAATTAAATTAAACTAAATAAAATAAATACAACTATGACTGTATAAGCATATCTTTATAAAATAAATACTGACAATAAAACTGACTGTACAAAGATAAGCATAGCCTATTCGTACAATGTAGGCTTACTGCTTACATCAGATGGTCATGATGAACTAGGCTATATGTTTTTCCCCCCCCATTGCTGGAATTTATTATTGGATCTTTTAGGGGGAATGCGCTTGCGTAACGCAGCATGCCATACCAACCACAGGGCCGTCTATATAATATATCTATATAATGTGTCTGACTGTCGCAATGTGGAATCTGAGTGACTTGCTTTCTGGATTCCATAAGCATGTCATGTGATCCCGGCCCGTGTTCCATAAGAGGGTCATGTCGGTCGGCTGAGAGCTGAGCTGCTACGTTACCAAACATTGCGTAAACGCACCGCGTCTCCCACGTTGTATAACATAAACAATGTGAATGTAGGTCAAGGGTATTACTGTCGGTCACCACCATCACACACACACTGGTTGGGCGGGCCGAGGGGGCGTGTTTGGAACCCCTTACCACATACATAGCCAACACATAGAGATTAGTTTGACTAGGTTATGGTTTATGTTGGACAGTTGTAGACCTACTGGCTACTGTGCTGCATTTCATGGGTTGATTTCGTTTGGTTTGACTTTTTCTAGGCTGTGCACTTGCAGTGTTTGAGTAGGCTAATCATAATCAATCAATCAGACAGACAGACAGACAGACAGACAGACAGACAGTTGAAAAGCAGCCAAAACCTAATGTAGCTACTAGTCTGGTTACAAGATAGCCAATTGAATCAAGTCTATCGTGTATTTTATTGTCTGACATATACTTTAAAGGAGTAGTTCACCCCCAAAATGACTTTTTTTTCTATTGATTACTCATGCCATGGAGACTTGAGTTCAATTATATTTTTGATTTTTTGTCGCATTCTTGAGACAATAATTTGATAACAATGAATTTACCCCCATTGATTCCGGATGGGGACCCCCCATCATCCGGAATCAATGGGGGTAAATTTACTCTAATCAATCTTTTGTCTTAGGAATGTGACAATTATAAAAAAAAAATATGATTGAACTCAAGTCTCCATGGCATGAGTAATCAATAAAAAAAAAGTCATTGTGGGGGTGAACTACTCCTTTAAACTAAAAGTCAGACTTGATCAAATACATATATTATGATAGTCTTGATCCCAATATTAGTTACATGTAATGGGTGTGTTCGGTTAATACTTTAAAACTGTTGTTTATGACTACATTATTGAACTGAACCTAATTAACGTTGACATGCTGTTCAGTGAGTTTTAAGCACGGAAGCTTTTGAGCAATGCATTATTAAGATGTTCAGAAAAACGTTCTTAGATGAATACATATTTAAAGAAGGATGAATAGAATGTTTGATTGCTGTTCACCATTGGCTTTGGTGCTGAAAGTATAAATGGGCAAGACCTTTGGGGAAGAACATGGCCTGTACTTGCCCCGACGGGCAAGTGGCTTTGAGACCTTAGTGTCAACCTCTGGCAAATGGCAAAAAATCTTTTGTACTTGTAAATTATTATTATTGTTATTGTTACATTATTGTAAATTATGGTTTGTCATTTCAAACACAAAATTACTTGTGTTTGTAACTGGTTTGTCTTTGTACTTCTTTGCCAGTTGAACCTGTAAACATGATGTTGTATGTGTGGTTGCATTTGTGAAATGACATTTCGAACACTGCCTCTATAGCAGGGGTGGGCAACTTTGATGATGGCGAGGGCCACGATATTTTCACACTCACTCCAGAGGGCCACATTGCATACACTGTCAAAAATAGCAAAACATAGACGATCTACAAGCTCAAAACGTTCCAAAAAAAGGACTAGTGTTAGTCATTAAGCTTCTATATAGACTGAAGTAATTAAAGTGTGTTGTGTTTAAATTGTTGGAACAACTGAAATCAATCAATATATCAGTATTCCAATATTGACCAGTGGGTCGCACTAAGTGAAGGTGACCATGTATAGACATCTATAGACTAGACAACGCTTACAAGAAGCAACACACAGTGGCTAGTGTGGTGGTGGCCAGGGAATACTGGAGGTCAGTAAGCTTATGGGAGCTGACTCACTATATGGATGATTCTGTTTACTTAGATGTGCAATCAGGGCCCCCCTCTACCCACAAATCACTGTATATTTGATCTACATCATAAAGTTGGGTTACTTACTTATATATATATTATTTCCTACCAGCCTGATTCCAATTATAATTCAACTAACGAAAACCATATGAAACAGCCATGCCTCCTTCTCCTTCCCATAGGCCTATATATGGCATTTGCATAAGTTGTCATTGTTATGAAACCTGGAATGTGGGTGACCTTGATAACGCTGCATGATTTTATAAGGCTGCAATGCACACACACACACACACACACACACACACACACACACACACACACACACACATGTGAAATATTCAGATTTGTTATTCGCTCCTGGTGGGTAAATGAAACCAATGGCCTGATATTCACCCTGATGGTACAGTTAGTATGTAGTAGTACTTTACACCAGTAAGACTCCCTAATCTAGAAGAGGGCCATGTGAGAAATGAAGGGTAGGGGTTGTGGTTTGGCAGCCAATGAGTGTGTGTGTGCAAAGTTTGGCATGGATAGGGGCAACGGTGGCGGAGATATGAGTAGGGCAAAAGTGTGACGTGAAGTGTGATGGACAGACCGACTAACTGACAGACTGACTGACTGACTGACAGCTGGTGGAGGTTTTGATAGTAACTGCGACCTGACGGTCGCAACCATCAGTTCAATTTAAGATTCATCAGCATTTGCTTCCATTATGCTTTTTGCCAGGGTTGTGTAACATGATTATGTTACAATAACAGTCAGTGGACAACATTGCTTAAATCTGTCCATCTCTCATACAGTCTTTCCTGTGCTCCCCAGCTCCTAGAGACCACATCCTGTTCAGTAACCGTTCTCAGATCCACTCCAGTCTAAGGCACTACGACCAGGCTCTACGAGATGCAGAAACCACCTGCTCACTTATGCCTCAATGGTCTAAGGTATGAATGGAAGGCTGATTCATTCCTTTTAATTTATTATTCTTTACATGCTTTTCTTGCTTAAATGTCTTTCGCTTGGTAATGTTTCTTTTGTTTTTTGTAAGTGATATAGATAGATAGATAGATAGATAGATAGATAGATAGATAGATAGATAGATACCTTTATTATCCCAAGGGGGGAAATTCAGTTGTCCCGTTGTAGCACAGCAGTATACAGTTATTTACAAAGTTACAGAGAAGTAGGAAAAGATAGATAAGAGTAAAAAACAAGAGCAGTACAGTACCAATAAAGAGAAGGTGCATCAATAGAGGGGGCGAATTAAAGTATATATACATAAAGTGTCTTACAAAAAAGAGACCAAAGCAGTCAATGCTAGTGCTACAGTATACAGATAATGTGGTAGTTACAACTCAGATATCAGCAATGATACAACAGCTAGTCAGGCTCTCAGGGTGGAACAGGCTCTCTACCAGTGCAGTCAATGAGCCCTACTGCACCGTCTCATCAAACAAAGATTTAAGCTGTGCTGGTTGAGAAAGAGCTGTGCGCTCTCCCTCTCCCCACGCTATGCTAGGCGACTAGGCTAGCAGTTTTCATGTGAAGTTCAGGGACATAGTAGCTAAATGAGGCGTTAAAAATGACAAATTCCTTTTGAATATCTTAATTACAATGAAGTGAAGTTGACGTGTTTTTGTTTTAAGGCTAACTGTTGTATAATCGCAATATTACACTTCAGCCCTGCCTAAGGAATGTCTGTCACCATTGCTCTGCAGGGTCATGTCCGTAAGGCCCAGGCGCTGGTGTCTTTGGGGAGGTCGGAGGAAGCTCTGAGAGAATACCTCATCTCTCTCTCCATAGAGCCCACCAGATTGGCCAGGAGTGAGGCTTACAAGGTAAGCGTCGACACAAATAATAAAGCTGCAAATGACAATACAAGTCAAGATTTAATATTGAGTAGGAAATACATCCATTGTCATGAGAATAATTCGTCACTGTCTGGCCACCTAACCTCCTAATTCCATTTTTGAGGTTTTTGATTTTCTTTTTTCCATAAATCAGGGCTATTGAACACCCTTTACGTCCTTCCTTTCTCTCCGGTCCTCACCTGTCATCTTTTCCTCCTCTCTTCTCGTCTGCTTTCTTATAATCCTTCCTTGCTGGTTTCCAGCTTCTCAGTGACCTCCTGGCTCCTCTGACGGACCACGTTCCGGAGCGGGTTTTAGACTACTCCAGCTTGCTGTCTTCCAGAATGCACATCAAAAACAACATGGCCGTGCACACGGCCTCTCTGCCGTCCACACCTCTTCAACACAAAGCCTTACACACAGCCTCCCTCTGCACTACGCCGTCTCCTAAGTCTTCACAGGTGAGGAACTCCTGCCCGTCTTCTTGTAGTTAAAATGACTTGTATCTTCTAGGACATTCACGAATAGTGATTTTTAGTATTCGAATTATTCAACCTCAAAGTATTCGAATAGTCGAATATTCTACAGGACTGGCCAAACTGTCAAACATTAAGTAAGCTAGAGACGTTGTGAAAATAGCCGATCTACATGCTCACAACGCCTCACGCTGCGAGGCGTTGTGAGCATGTAGATCGGCTATTTTAACAATATTTATCTGTGGAACCGAGTCACATTAAATCTAATACCTACAATTCCAAGAGCTTGTCAGGGTGGGGGGTCACGGCCTAAAAAGGTTTGAGAACCCCTGGTATAGAGCATTAACAAATTCATCCACCAAGGGTATTGGCAACTCATTCTTATGACTTCCTATCTAGCCAAGCTTTATATATTTATTTTAAAGAGAAAAAAAAGCAAATATTTTACTTTGGTGAACAACGTTGAATAGTGACTTTGATATTCGAATATTCAAATATTCTAATATTTGGTGAATGCCCGAGTATCTACAAGCTGGATATGCAGTATGTGAGAATTTCTTGACATGAGAGTAGATGCTCATACTCATCCTCTTCATTCTCCATGTTCTCCACTTCTTCCTGCAGCCCCTCAGTACAAGCAAATCCTCATCTGACTCCGACCTCCTGGCCCCCCCTCCTGCGCTCAAGCACCCACAATGCCCCTGTGAGAGGTCAGGGGAAGCAGAGGTGAGAGGTCGTCAGGGCGAGGCGCGGGCCGGGAGGCTAGAAGAACCAGGTTTCCTCCACAAGCGGAAAAGAAAGAGCGGAGAGGAGGAGGACGGAGGAGAGAAGCGTGACGGCTGTAAGAGATCCAAGCTTGGTGAGCTGTTGGAACACACGCTGCACGTGCAGATATGCTTGTCTTCAAACACATGAGCAGCCATACAGATAAACACAAAGACAATTAAATTGCAATTGAAAAGTGTACCGGTATGTTAAAAATGTATATCCTATTCATAGTTGTTCACATTTAAAACACAAATTGCGTAGTTGACCGTAACTAGTGTTATGTGTTAATATATTCAACATTTCTCTAAATACAGAGTCAACAGAGGTGTGTGGTTCACAGAGCTGCGTGGCGGCAGACCTCATCGACCCCACAGATCTGGAATGTTCTCTCTGTATGAGGTAAGGGGTGATTACATTCACATGAGCTCAATCCAATGTTTGTCCTTGTTGGGGGGCTGTCCTGTCCGATCCCACATTAAGGCCAAGGTGGGAGAGATTACACAAAACAGAAGTCCACTGCAGCTCAGCTGTGCTGGACTTCTGTGTGTGTGTATGGATGTATATCATTTAGAGCAGGGGTTTTTCAAGTGGGTGACGGGGCACCCTGGGGTGTCGTGACGGCAGTCCAGGGGTGCCGCGAGATCATTTGATAATATTTGGAATTTATTTGGACACTTGAATAAATATTTAGTATCATGTTAAACTTGAAGTCCAACGTTGTTTTCAGTCAGTTCTAACCAAAAATCTCAACGTTTTCTCCGCAACATAATCACTAAAATATCGTCACTGTCGGGCAGAAAACTCGTATCTCCAAGTTTCAAATGTGTACGTCTTTTGGTAAAGCAAAGCCCTGCTTCGTCATACAAGACTGTCGCACAAAACTAGTGAAAACAGCCGATCTACAAGCACACAACGCCTATCGCAAGGCGTTGTTTGCTTGTAGATCGGCTGTTTTCACTAGTTTAGTACATTTTATAGATGATAAATAGTATACAAAACGAACGGTTTTGGACATACAAGGTTTCCACCCGACAACGACGATATGCTATAAATATAAGGTGCCGGGAGTGAAAATGATACTGTAGGGGTGCCTCGGATTAAAAAAATATTTATGGGGTGCCCTGGGACAAAAAAAGTTTGGGATCCCCTGATTTAGAGGTGTGATGCGTTCACATATAATGTGCAAATGTATCACCATTGTGACACGTTTTGCCTAATATTGTTTGTCATGTAAATAATTTGTTTGTCTCACACACAGGCTTTTCTATGAACCAGTTACGACTCCGTGTGGCCACAGCTTCTGTCTTCAGTGTCTAGAGAGGTGTCTGGACCACAACCCCAAATGTCCTCTCTGCAAAGAAGAACTCTCTGAGGTAGCAGCCTTATTCTCATTGTTTATACTGTGAGAGAATGATATTGATGCTGTTAATAGCATTTATTATCCTTTTCCATCTTTCTCATATTTGCATTTTCTCTTCTTGTCTCTTCAGTATCTGGCACAGAGGCAGTACTTTAAGACGGTACTGATGGAGACCCTGATCGCTAAATACGTCCCCTCAGAGATGATGGACAGACAGAAAATTAACCTGGAGGAACTGGCTGAACTCTCAAAGTGAGGATATTTCTTTTTGTTTCTTCTCCCCTCCCTTATTAAACAAATCACACCCAATGTGAAGTGAGCGGTGGTCGTGTTTACATAACATCTTCAGACTAGGATTTGAGTCTAGGATGTACAGGCTATGCTACACACACACATTTTGCTATGGCAAAACGCTGAGGAAAAAGGCTACAGACATACGACATATGACATCACTAGACAAACATGATGCTACGCACACACATTTTACTATGGCAAAGCGCTGAGGAAAAAGGCCACGGACACACGCACAGCCACTTATAGGATCGGTTTGCACCGACACAGACTTTAGAAGGCAATCGTAGCCAATCAGGAGGGAATATGGGAAATGGGACATGTGAGAAATCAGGGCTGGAGGTTGTCAATGCAAAGTTAGAACAGCATAGCGTTATGCACTCATGCACGCGCACACGCGCACACACACGTGACACGCACACACACGTGTCAACCTCCGTCATGGTATTTGGGCGTGTCTCTCCTGCGTTGCTATTTGACCCACTAACCTAATCCCCGTCACGTGTGTCCCACTAACACACTGACCTCACGTTATGCAACCAAAGACCCAACGTTACATGACATGACTCAGGGAGGCTGCTGCCTCTGTTAAACTATACATCTGTGGAAGTTTTTCTTTTTTCCTTTGATGATGTCTACACTCTACAGCAGGGGTCTTCAACCTTTTCAGGCCAAGGACCCCTTAGTCGAGAGAGAGATGAAGCGGGGACCCCCACAACCTGTTCATAGATTCCATATAGTTTCATTGTTTGACAGCACAATCATCAGTGTATTTTGGATTCATGTCCTTTGTGTTTTCAGATATTTAACCACTCGAGCAGTCATTACCTAATAAATTTACCCTTTACTCTGTACTTAGTCTGCTCTTTTTCCCCTCTACACCAAACCTCTTAGCGGAAAATAGATCTGCTATTTTTGGCTACAGTCCTCAGAATATGGACACTAGGGTTCAAGTTGTTAATATAAAAAGGATTGGAGGATTTGGAGGACCCCCTGTAGTAACTCTGAGGACCCCCTAGGGGTCCCGGACCCCCTGTTGAAGACCCCTGCTTCTACAGTTTGTCATTTTAATATTTGATGCAAAAATCTGTTACTATAAAAGTATAAATCAATGGCTACTTAGAACATGGAGACATGTTGGTGTGGCAGCAAGAGGGGAGATAGTGACATTTTTCTCGGATCTTTGCAAAATATTTATTTATGTTATGTGTGTTTTTATTCAAATTAGGGCATTAACGACTTGTGATTTTTGCAAGTCGACTCGACTCAGTAAAAGGTTGAGTTGAAGTCGACTTTATCGTTTGATGATGTCATCACATCACACACCAGATGATTAACTTAATGTGCAACATTGTTTTCTCACTCAACTGTACACAAACCAACATAAAGTTTAAGAATATAGAGGGTTTGTTCACGTCTCTAAAGTGCCAATTTAAGGACTTTTTAATGCCTGTAAAATGGCAAATTAAACATTGTCCAAATTGTCAAATATTAGCGGCAGAAATTGTGAAAATAGCCGATCTACATGCTCACAACGCCTTGCAACGCGAGGCGTTGTGAGCATGTAGATCTGCTATTTTCACAATAGAACGTTTTTTTTTTTCTTTTCTTTTTTTTTTCCCGTTTTTTTTTTTTTTCAACTTCGACTTTCTCTGGTGGGAGTCGACTTGTGTAATGAAGTCGTCTGAGTCGACTTTTTCGTTATTGCCCTATTCAAATAGAAAATAGCAAAAGCGTATACACACACACACACACACACACGCGCACACACACACACACACACACACACACACACACACAGCTGCCTGGAGGGATCTCACCACTTAAAGACACCAAAGCTCACTAACAAAGGTTAGGAATGTGCACACATATGGAGTACATCACATAATCATAGACTACTGCCTCCTACGCACACACACACTCACTCACACAGTCCCACAGTACAATCATGTTCCTACCTCTGCTGAGTGTTTCAGTACAATAACTACTACGTTCCCTTCTGTTCCTCCCAGTCTGAACAAGAACGTGCCTATCTTCGTGTGCACCATGGCCTACCCCACCGTGCCCTGTCCCCTGCATATCTTCGAGCCGTGCTACAGACTGATGATACGGCGATGCATGGAGACTGGAACCAAGTGCTTTGGCATGTGTCTGGGAGACCACCTCAACGGGTAAGGAGCAGGGGGAGCGCAAGCGTGTGTGTTTTTCTGTGTGTGAAAGAAGGAAAACATTGTATCAGTACATCCTTAGTCTTGGCTTTTCACGTCTTACATGAGAGTCAAGTATTCTCACCACAACGTACTCGTCTCAACACAATAAAAATGACCCCCTTCAGGTTTGCCAGCTACGGATGCCTGCTGGAGATCAAGGACGTGGAGTTTTTCGCCGATGGTCGTTCGGTGGTGGATACGATCGGCAGACGGAGGTTCAAGGTCCTCCAACACCGCCAGAGAGACGGATACAACACTGCAGACATAGAATACCTGGAGGACCTTAAGGTACTTTATGAGGGATACAACACTGCAGACATAGAATGAAGACCTTAAGGTACTTAATGAGGGATACAACACTGTAGACATAGAATACCTAGATGACCTTAAGGTACTTAATGAGGGATACAACACTGTAGACATAGAATACCTAGAAGACCTTAAGGTACTTTATGAGGGATACAACACTGTAGACATAGAATACCTAGATGACCTTAAGGTACTTAATGAGGGATACAACACTGTAGACATAGAATACCTAGATGACCTTAAGGTACTTAATGAGGGATACGACACTGCAGACATAGAATACCTAGAAGACCTTAAGGTACTTTATGAGGGATACAACACTGTAGACAGAATACCTAGATGACCTTAAGGTACTTAATGAGGGATACAACACTGTAGACATAGAATACCTAGATGACCTTAAGGTACTTAATGAGGGATACGACACTGCAGACATAGAATACCTAGAAGACCTTAAGGTACTTTATGAGGGATACAACACTGCAGACATAGAATACCTAGAAGACCTTAAGGTACTTTATGAGGGATACAACACTGTAGACATAGAATGAAGACCTTAAGGTACTTTATGAGGGATACAACACTGCAGACATAGAATGAAGACCTTAAGGTACTTAATGAGGGATACAACACTGTAGACATAGAATACCTAGATGACCTTAAGGTACTTAATGAAGGATACGACACTGCAGACATAGAATACCTAGAAGACCTTAAGGTACTTTATGAGGGATACAACACTGTAGACATAGAATGAAGACCTTAAGGTACTTAATGAGGGATACAACACTGTAGACATAGAATGAAGACCTTAAGGTACTTTATGAGGGATACAACACTGTAGACATAGAATGAAGACCTTAAGGTACTTTATGAGGGATACAACACTGTAGACATAGAATGAAGACCTTAAGGTACTTTATGAGGCTGGGGAGAAGAAATACACAGGGTTCCCACGGTCGTGAAATTCCTGGAAATACTTTGAAATTCGAAAAATATTTTTCCAGTACTGGAAAAGTTTTGGAATTGATCAAGGGTCCTGGAAGGTCCTGGATAAAATTGCTATGCATTGTTTTTGGTTATTGATTTTGTTAATACTGAAATGACAAATTAATTGGCCAAATTGTCAAATATTAGAGGCAGAAATTGTGAAAATAGTTGTGAGCATGTAGATCTGCTATTTTCACAATAGAACCGTGTTATACAAAATTCCTCAATTCTTAGTGCTCGTCAGGGTGCCGGGTTCCCAGTTAAAACATGATTATTTCGGGGGTCACAGCCTGAAAAGGTTGAGAACCACTGGCATACACTACCTGTCTTTGGGCATTGCGCATAGGGGTAAGCGACTTGTTAATGAGCTGAATTATTGTTATATAGTCCTGGAAATTGGTTTAAATATTCTGGAAAAGTTTTGGAAATTAATTGGTAAAAATGTGTGGGAACCCTGAATAGAAGGATGATGACTGGATGGTAGATTGTAAAGATAGAGACAGTGGACGGGAGGGAAAGACAAACGCAGCTAATGCAGAATACCACGCAACAGTAGGGCTGTCACCATTATGACATTTTACATGACGATTAATTGTCACTCAAATAATTGCGATTAACAATTTAATTGTGTATTTGTCGTTGACAATTGCATTTCTGTTTGGCTTTTAGGCTTTGAAGTTGCACATGGCAATCATGACACATAAGTTAAATATAGAAAGAAATGACTGACATATTTGACAATGTTATTCTTAAAAAAGAACATTGATAGTGGAAATAGCCAATCTGTAAGCTCACAACGTGTCGTGATGCGAGCTTGTAGATTTGCTATGTCCACTACTTTTTGAAAGTGTCTGCAACGATATTAACGTTTCTCAACATGGAAATGATTATGCAAAATAATTTGCGATTACCTCAAATAATTGCGATTAGACGAGTATGTAATAATTGTGACAGCCCTATGCAACAGATGATGCAGATGCACACAATGCAACATTTTATACAGGGTTTGAGCCACCTTTAAATGTTTGTGGTGTTTGTGTGCGTGCGTTCCTGATTGTGTTATTGTAGGTGGAGGGTGTAGAAGAGCAGGAGTTGCAGTCTCTTCACGACGCCGTGTACGACCAGGCATTGATTTGGGTCAACTCCCTCAAGAAAGAGCAAAAGGAACGCATTCTGGGCCACTTTGGGCCCATGCCGGAGAAAGACTCAAAACCACAGGTACAAAGTTCATCTCTTTTTCTCTCTCTCTTTCCTCCCCAGCGGGACCAGAACCAGTAGCATTTGTGGTGACTTCTGTTCCTTCTGCTTAAATGGGAAGACCACCCATTTTCAATATTGAACTATGTCATTAATATACCTTAGAGCAAGGGGTTCCCAAACTTTTTTGTCTCAGGGCACCCCATGAATATTCTTTTTAATCCGAGGCACCCCAACATTATAATTTTCACTCCCAGCACCTTATATTTATAGCATATCGTCGTCGTCGGGTGGAAACCTTGTATGTCCAAAACCGTTCGTTTTGTATTTCTCACCTATAAAATGTAAAACTAAACAACACCTCACGATGCGAGGCGTTGTGTGCTTGTAGATTGGCTGTTTTCACTAGGTTTTTGTGACAGTCTTGTATGATGAAGCAGGGCTTTGCTTTACCAAAATACGTACACATTTGAAACTTGGAGATACAAGGTTTGCGAGGAAAACGTTGAGATAACAGCCATTTTGGTTAGAACTGACTGAAAATAACGTTGCACTTCAAGTTTAAAATGATACTAAATATTTTTTCAAGTGTCCACATGAATTCCAAATATTATCAAATAATCTCGCGGCACCCCTGGACTGCCGTCGCGGCACCCCAGGGTGCCCCGTCACCCACTTTCAAAACCCCTGCTCTGAGGTATATTAATGACGTAGTTCAATATTGAAAATGGGAGGTCTTGACAGATCAATTTATTTGAGAAATCTCCTCTCCTTCATTGTAGTTTCCTCTCTCTCTCTCTCTCTCTCTCTCTCTCTCTGCAGACGAGTCCCAACGGTCCATCGTGGTGCTGGTGGTTGTTAGCCGTACTTCCGTTGGAGGGCCGAGCCCAGCTTCCGTTCCTGGCCCTCACCTCCCTAAAGGAGCGGCTCAACGGGATCCGTCGGGTGCTGCTCTTCATGGCTTGCAGTAAACAGAAACACCGGTGACATGCGCTCAACGCACGTGGTTACGTTACGCCCGCCAACTGGCAAACGCAGTAACCTTCCTAACTGCACATCCAACGCCTTTCATTGTCCTTTCTTTTGGGGCACCCAGGGATAACACTTTGATATCATCGTTGTCGGGTGAAAACCTTGTATGTCCAACACCGTTGCTTTTGCATTTATCATTTTAAAAATGGTTTAAACTAGTGAAAACAGCCGATCTACAAGCACACAACGCCGATCTGCTGTTTTCACTACTTTTGTGCGACGGCCTTGTATGATGAAGCAGGGCTTTACTTTGCGAAAGAACGTACAAATTTGAAACTTGGAGATACGAGGTTTTCCGCCCGACAGCGACGACATGCATTTTACAGTATTTGAAAGGTATTCAACTCCCACGAGGGAAATGCAGTAGCCTTCCTAACTTCCAATACTTCCGTCCTTAACAGACTGTCAGTACTTTGGGGCATCCCATTCCCCATATACCAAATAATACTGTGATGCAGTTAACTTCACAGCATAACGAAGCAGCTGAAGTTCATAATGTTCAACTTCAGCTTGTGGAAGCAACTTACCCCCCATATCATCCACTTGTTTCTAAAGCCCCCCTCCGGTCACAAAGGTGATGTAAAAGACATCTCCAAACATGGATTTGAGGTGAGAGATCCACCTTCACCTAACAGTTTAAAATGAAATAAAATCCATAATGGCAGTCATAGATTTGACAACCAACTAGCCATCTACTGTACAACCATCCCTCCGGACAATGGGACGATGGGGATCGCCGCCATAAATCCTTTTCATCATCCAAATGCTGTTTAAAGTGGAGCTTAAAAGAGTGAACTTTGTGGACTCAAAATGCACTTATTGGATTCAATGTAAAGCACTTACATGTTGGCACCGGAAAACATTGCAACAGTTGAAAAACACAACTGGACTTTAAAGCAAAGATGCAGCAACTTACCCAACCCAGATCAGTAGAAGGTCAGTGTGGATGTACTGCACGTTCGGCGATAAACCAAAGGATTGGTTTGCCTCAGTGTGAAAATGCAGTTTCTAATTAGATTTGTAAACCAATGAGGATATCGTCGTTGTCGGGTGGAAACCTCGTATGTCCAAGACCGTTCTTTTTGTATTTATCATTTTAAAAATGATTTAAACTGATGATTTAAACAGCCGATCTACAAGCACAGCCGATCTACAAGCACACAACGCCTCGCGGCACCGCGAGGCGTTGTGTGCTTGTAGATCGGCTGTTTTCACTACTGTTGTGCGACAGCCTTGTATGATGAAGCAGGGCTTTACTTGGTGGAAAAAACGTACACATTTGAAACTTGGAGATACAAGGTTTCTGCCCGACAGTGACGATATGTCTGTTTGACACAATACATCTACCTTTTTCTTTATTTTTTTAAATGTTTTTTTACCAATTTACCTCTGATCCAGTCTTCCTTCCTCACTTACCTCCATTTCTCTCGCTCTCTTCCAAGTACTATTCTATTGTGCAAAAGCAAAAGCACTGAACTTTTACATGAGTGCGCTTTAACGCTCTTCACATTTCCTTCTTTGTTTTGTGTATTTTTTACTGTACGTGCGTGTGTGTACGCGGTTCACTTTTGTTATTTTTAACTGCATGTGAATGCAGCGATGTTGTTTACATTTCACAAAGAGAGAAAAGGGTATTATTATTTCCACAGGTTATAGCTGTAGTCCCCATTCAGCCTGAGACGGAGCCCTCATTATAAGGACATTGTTTTGCTACAGGCAGAATGAAGCTTGTTCTGTAACCATTTGATTCCCTCCTGCCAGCATGTGTGCATCAACAGTGCATCATGCTGAGTAGCAACGTCTATTTGATAAAATGTACAAACATAGATTAACTTATTTTGAATAATGTTGTAAAATTGTAAAACTATTAAGGCCTTGCTAATAATGCGATGGTTCTTTGATCTGATGGCTCTACCTTGTAAGCATATGAAGATGTTAAGGCTTGCCTTCCTAAGAGGAAAACCTTTCCTTTTTTTTCCTCCCTTTTCTATGTTTTGAGTGTTACATATTTATATGTCCATTGTCCATCAGGTTCTTATTTGTTTTTTTTATATATTTTCAATTTCATATTTTTATTCTATTTATGGTCACAGTGATCTCCTTATTTTATATGGAACATATGAGATTATGGGGAATAGTTTTGTTGTGAAATGAGATTATTTAGTACTGAAATGGCCAAAGCCATGTGATCCATCCTTTTTAAATCAAGGCTTGAGAAACAGATTATGTGAAATATGACAATACATCGTAGTGATACTTTTCCCTGTGACACTTTGCCAATATGTTGTTGTGACATTGTGTCATTGAGGAATTTCATTATTTTAGTAGTGACAGGAAAATAAAGGAACTGCGATATATCTCAGAAGTAAATTACAATAAATACTACCGTATAATATACATTTAGCATCCCATTAAGAATTGTACAATCGTGTCACCGTGAGATGAAAATAGGTATGGAACTAAAATACACTGAAAGTTTATATGGGGTCAGTTTAGGATTTCTCCCTCTAATGTTACTATATATTAGACTAGTCCCAACCTAAGACTAAACCTGAGAAAACATGGAAATATTCACTACTTAATATTGGAGCACTTAGGTTTGTCTTTGCATTGCCCTGAATGAACACAAAATGTGCTAATATCTCTGCACTTTCTTACGTGCAAAAATAAAACTAAATTTGTTTTGGCAAGTAGTATCTTAATCTTAAAGAGTGAAGATAGCAAAGTGGTAAACAAGCATAAACAATAATGGAAATAGTTATTATAGACATTACATTTAAAATAATAGAATAATGCTTTTTAACAGGAGATTCACAAGACAGATTATACATGCATAACCAATTGTTTTTCAAAAGGGAAACTACATACCAGTGGTAAAGCTTAACTGTGTCTGCACTGGATGTTCTGAAGTAGAATCCAACTAAGATAAATGTATTCTTCCTTGATCTATGAAGTAATTTGAACAAAAGAATGTACAGGGAGAACCGAAAGGTAAAGAACACCTGTCCTCTCTTTACCAGCTTTGGGAAACAAATACTGAAATAAATAACGGTCTTTTAAAATAGATGATCTATTATTGTAAGTCTGTTATCTTGTTTTCCCCTATCATGTGTGACAAAACTCAGTGCCTTAAGTTGGATTTTCTTCCTATGTGCATCCTTACTTTGATGTTCAAACTACAGTAGTGTGATTTAGGAGATCTCCAAATATCATCTTAGGTCTATGGTCATAATACATTGGATTTTAAGCTGTTGCAAAAAACATGAATGGTTGAAATTCTTCCTAGAGACAGATTTTAAATATGATCCTGAGGATGATATTTTGGCCCTTTGGTGTCAGCTCATCAACTAGACGCCAGATTTACATTTACCAGAATGACTTGGGCCTGCCAATGAGTGACCTTAGATGCTACGATGCTAATTGGAAAATGCTACCCAGGTGATAAGCTATGATACAACTGGCCTGCAAATACCTGTATATGCAACAACCACAACAGAGATTTGTCTCATGGCCAAGGGTTGGATTCTGAAAAGGTCAAGACGAGAGTCTTAAGTTGTTTTACAGACAGAACAGCTGATGTTATTTGTGGATGTTCCAAATCTCTAGCCTAGTTCCAGACCCTGAATCGCTAGCCACACCCCTTTAATTTTTTTGTTTGGCGATTCAGAATAATGAAGTGAAACGAAATGTTAATTCAGGCTGAGTGTCAGGCTACCAAATCTACACTTTTGCCTAAAAACAAGGCAGTGTAATAACTGCATGGCTGTAAGTATGGCCCACTTGCAGGCTCCATATTTGAGTATAATATTTGATCATGTGTGGAACTCCACATTTGGGCTTTGAGTTACTCCAGTCGACCTCTTCTTGACCTTCTCAAATCCGATGTTTGACCATGTGATCTACACAAGTACATCTACCTCGCACCTCCACCCCAGGGCTCTTCCACAAAACGAGAGAAATGATTATTGTTGTTTTTTGTTTGATGTGTCTTTTTTTACTTTTTTTTTGCTGTTGAGTCTTAGAACAATAATTCAAGATTATGTTCTCTGTTTAACTGGGTTACAAAAAAGAAACCAACCACAGGCAGTGCTAGACTTGTTCATCACGGTGAGATACGACAAGCAAACAACTGGGTCTCTTTTGGATATCTTTAGAGTCTCTTGACTCTTTGAATATCTTCTCACACACTAGCACCGTTGGCCGCCTAAAGTCAGACTTAAATAGCGTCATCGAAATGACACAGCCGGGCCGTTTCATTCCTCGTCCCCAGCCAGGTGCTCCGCATGATTTCAAATATGGGAAAATCAGGTCAATATTAAGCTATTTCTCTTTGTGTGGTGGTTGTACAAC
>NC_137824.1:59404821-59669821 GCF_963921795.1 Nannobrachium achirus | reverse complement strand
CCAAGCCGAGGGCCACAACATTGAATTATGTCTAGGGTACCAAGCCGAGGGCCACAACATTGAATTATGTCTAGGGTACCGAGCCGAGGGCCACAACATTGAATCATGTCTAGGGTACCGAGCCGAGGGCCACAACATTGAATCATGTCTAGGGTACCGAGCCGAGGGCCACAACATTGAATCATGTCTAGGGTACCGAGCCGAGGGCCACAACATTGAATCATGTCTAGGGTACCGAGCCGAGGGCCACAACATTGAATTATGTCTAGGGTACCAAGCTGAGGGCCACAACATTGAATCATGTCTAGGGTACCAAGCCGAGGGCCACAACATTGAATCATGTCTAGGGTACCAAGCTGAGGGCCACATCATTGAATCATGTCTAGGGTACCGAGCCGAGGGCCACAACATTGAATCATGTCTAGGGTACCGAGCCGAGGGCCACAACATTGAATCATGTCTAGGGTACCAAGCTGAGGGCCACAACATTGAATCATGTCTAGGGTACCAAGCTGAGGGCCACAACATTGCAGGAGGCGACGGTGGCGTTCCCGCTACTCCAGTGACAGTTCAGATATCGTCGTTGTCGGGTGAAAATCTTGTATGTCCAAAACAGTTTGTTTTGCATTTATCATTTTAAAAATGATTTAAACTAGTGAAAACAGCCGATCTACAAGCACACGGTGCGAGGCGTTGTGCGCTTGTAGATCTGCTGTTTTCACTACTTTTGTGCGACGGCCTTGTTTGATCAAGCAGAGCTTTACTTTGCGAAAGAACGTACACATTTTGAGATACGGGTTTTCCACCCGACAACGACGATATACTAGTGTTGTTGCTGCTCTTATACCACCATTATTACTGAGGTTGGTGGGGGCCAGACAGTAGCCCCCCGCGGGCCGCAAATGGCCCGCGGGCCGCCTATAGACCCTATTCACAGCCCGCCCACGCATGCGCACTCAGCGAATTTCTCAGCAACTTCCTGGTGCTGACGTCAGCTTTGGAGGGTAAAATAACCGAAAATAACATAGAAATAGCTGGACTTAAAGCCAACAAATCATTATTTCGAACGGTAAAGTAAATTATGCCTTTTACTATCTTGTGTTCTTGATCATGCTAGTCGTATTTTATACATTACTATTCGGAAATTGATTACATTTGCGATTTCTGTGTTAACTCTATGGGATATTAGTAGTTTTTCCCCTTCTACCGTGACGTCAGCGCCAGGAAGTTGCGTAACGTGAATTTGGTCAATTCACCCTTTGTCAGCCTTCTGGTTGGTCCCTGACTGACCAACCAGCAGGCTCTATCTGCTTTGTCCCGCCCTGGTTCCGCCTTTTTATGTTGAATTTGCTAAAACATAATTTTTGGAGAAATAAAAACATTTAAGAACATGCTGAGTCACTATACTGCCACTGACCAGGTCCAATTGACTGAAACAAAGTTTGAAATCAGAATTGAACACACAGAATAACAATACGAAGCAACTGAATTAGAATGGTAGTGGATGGAGTGTCCCACCGAATGTCCCACCAAGACACAGCAACCAATGGGTGTGAAGAGGGACGGGACAATGGGCGGGACTTGACAAAGGGTGAATTGGGGAACCCTTCTATAGTGTTTATGTTATCTGTGTCTGGGGTATTTCTGCTGGTGACTCAAAACTGGACAAATAGACAATAGACAAAGCCCTATATATACTGTACTTACAGTAGCCTTTATTTATATTCTTCTATTTTATTTTACTGTTTTCCACAGATTTTTCTTTTTTGCTATTGATGATATTCTCTGCATAGTAGCTACTGTGTTCTATCTCTCATCTCATTCAACGTTATATGAGATACAAAACATTTCCTATGTAAATAAGCCAAAGGCTTTCTTGGATCTCCTTTTAGTTGACCTTGCATCAGTGAACTGTACTGTCATGAAACTGTTCCTTTTCCTATGCAAACTTCGAATAAAGTCTTCAATCAATCAATGGGCCCGCTTGGGCTTTTGCAGACGGCTGACCATTTGCTAGTTTGCCTGTTTCATACAGTGTCATCGAGGGCTGGTTTGCACCATATTATCCATAGAGTTACGTATAATAAGATATTATCTCATTATTCCAGGGGCCCAGAGCTTCCTCTGACGCTATGTGAGTGCAGACAAAGACAAGAGAGAATGTTTTAAAAGTGTCTAAGCAATTTTTGTTGCTCAATGTCTTTTTTCTTTGTTTTTATTAAAGGAATTATATGCAGGCAGCAGCCTAAATGTAAAGATTGCACCATTAAACAACAGATATACATTACAGGGGTTCACATTATATACTTTCTTATTTTACATTTCTCCTTTTTTGAATTTATACAGTAACCATTTTTCCCCATCTGCTCAATGTCTTTTGTGTTGATTGATGCCTCTCTTTTTTACCCTCAGTGAAAGAGAACTCCAAGGGAGACAGCCGTTTTGTAAGTTTATATTTGAACAGAAATAGAGCATTAGGCTACTACTCACAGATGATGGATAACAAATAGGTGGTCTACTAACTAAGCATCACCAGCAAATGTGATTTGCCCAGCCCTACCCTCCCCTCCCCTGACCCCTCTTTGTATTTACCTACTGTATGATGTTTTTATTTTTTTATTTTTAAATTGTTTTCCCCTTTTTTTCCCTGACTATATCTACTGCATAGTACTGTGTTCTATCCGTCTGTCATTCAATGTTATCAATATGAGATACTTCAATGGTTTCCTATGGAAATAAGCTTAGTCTTTTCTAGGATCTCCTTTTAGTAGACCTTGTACCAGTGAACTGTTCCGTCATGAAACTGTACCTTTTCCTATGCAAACTTCTTCTAATAATGTCTTCGATCAATCAATCAAGTAAATCCAGAGTAGGTGGTTTTGGGCTGCTATACAAGGACCAACCGTTAGAGGGCAGTGTACGTAAGAATAATGAAGAACATCACATAAGAAAAGGAGCAAATGCGGAAATGACGTTCCGACTTTGTTTTGTTTTGGTTCAGTGAGCAGCAGCATAGCATCGGTGTTCCACTGCAATCTGCATACATTTTATTCACACACGGACACATAAACACAGACACTACACAGTAAAGTGTCCTTCCAGTGCTGTGTTGTGATGGGCGGCCACGGCCTGATGGGCAGCGAGCCTGAGGCTCTGGATTACTCGGTGCACGAAGCGTGGAACGAGGCTACCAACGTCTACCTGCTGGTGATCCTGGTCAGCTTCGGCCTGCTGATGTACGCCAGAAAGTAAGACAAGAGTATATATAATATACAATATACACTGCTGATGTATGCCAGAAAGTAAGATGAGATGGCACAACATAACCTTAACCTGTGATGATCAGTGGTGGGTAAAACAGGGTTCCCACGGTCAGGAAATTCCTGGAAATATTTTGAATAGAAAAACATGTTTTCCAGTACTGGAAAGGTTTAGGATGTATCAAGGGTCCTGGAAGGTCCTGGAAAAAATAGCTATGCATTGTCTTTGGTTATTGATGTTGTTAATACCTCTCGAATTAAACATTGGCCAAATTGTCAAATATTAAAGGCATAAATTGTGAAAATAGCAGATCTACATGCTCACAACGCCTCGCCTCGCAACGTGAGAATGTAGATCTGCTATTTCCACAACAGAAACGTGTCATACAAAATTCCTCTACTCTTATAGTGGTCGTCAGGGTGGCGGGGGTCCCGAGTTCAACTATGATTATTTTGGGGGTCACGGCCTGAAAAGGTTGAGAACATTCTGGAAAAGTTTTGGAAATTAATTGGTAAAGATGTGTGGGAACCCTGGGAAAAGTACTCACATGTTTTACTTCAAAAGTATCAATACTGCAATATAAAAGCACTCTGTCTCCGTTACAAGTTCGGAATTCTAAATTTACTTGAGTAAAAGTAGGCCTACTAATTTTGTAGAATGTGTCATTTCAGTTGAAGTGGTTAATGCATGTTCTTTTGTAATAATCAACATCTACAAAGTAACAACTTGTAACTGAAGTGCTCAAATACATTTAGTGGAGTACAATATAGTACAATATATGGATCTGAGATGTAGTGGAGTAGAAGTAAAAGTATTGGAATTGGAAATACTCAGGTAAAATACAAATACCTCAACATTGTAAGTACAACACATAACCTGTGATGATTGAAGTTCAAGTTGTTTTTTGATCAGACTGCTAGAAATAAGATAAACCACTTTCTTGATATAGTAGCAATTCTGAAGTGCCCTCCAATTCAGTGGTAGATCATGATGGCACACTGAATTTATTGCTGCCTTGCATCAAGAGTATCAAAGATGTATTTTATCGAATTTGCATATTTATTTATGATACGAAAGTAAAGTTCAGACTCGATACAAATACATCTATGATAGTCTTGATCCAAGGCTAGTGTGAAATGGTTGCCGTCTTTTTACCCTTGCACCACCCATGGATCAAGACTATCATGGATGTTCTGTTATTATGACTCGAAAAAATACATCTACAGGGTTCCCACGGTCATGAAATTCCTGGAAATATTTTGAAATTAGAAAGATATTTTTCCAGTACTGGAAAAGTTCTGGAATTCATCAAGGGTCCTGGAAGGTCCTGGAAAAAATAGCTATGCATTGTCTTTGTTTTTGTTTTTTTGGATTTTGTTAATACCTCTGAAATTACAAATTAAACATGGACCAAATTGTCAAATATTAGTGGCAGAAATTGTGAAAATCTACATGCTCACAACGCCTCGCGTTGCGAGGCGTTGTGAGCATGTAGATCTGCTATTTTCACAATAGAACCATGTTATACAAAATAGTGCTCGTCAGGGTCCCCAGTTAAAATATGATTATTTCGGGGGTCACAGCCTGAAAGGGTTGAGAACCACTAGCATACACTACCTGTCTTTGCATTGCGCATAGGAGTAAGCGACCTGTTATTGAGCTGAATTATTGTTATATAGTCCTGGAAATTGGGTTAAATATTCTGGAAAGGTTTTGGAAATTAATTGGTAAAAATGTGTGGGAACCCTGCATCTATGATCTTGATCCAAGGCTAACCCTTGCACTTTGCTCTCCAGCTGCACTAGCAACTTCTTGTAGATGAGCTATTTTAGTATATTAGTATAAAAGGTATCAGTGGTTAACGCTTGTGTCTATTCTTCCTTTCCAGAAATAAGAGGAAGATCATGCGTATCTTCTATCTCCCTCCCACGGTGGGCATCAACCCTGAGCCAAACTTCTATGACAGCCTGCAGAAAGTCCGTCTGAGGCAACAACTGGAGATGTACTCCATCGGTGAGCAACACACAGACCTTTCTTTACCTTCTTTGATTCTGTATCCTTCAATCAGCCCAGCCTGACATTTAATAAAACTCACTTTTAATAAAACTCACTTTTATGTAACATCTCAAAGAAATTACATGAGCCTAGCCGCAAGCAATTTGGATGCCGTAATTGTATCTAGAGTGGCAATAACCACCCTTGACAGCCCTAACCTCGCCTACCAGGCTTTCTGGGGGAAAGCATAATGTTCGTTCACAACAGGCCGTTTGGTTTCCGCCTAATGCGTGGAAACCACTAGAAGAAGCGGCGTAGCTTTGATATGGTTCCCCCGTTTGTTTCCCCAATCCCTATTAAAAAGTGTAGTCTCTCCAGTCGCTACGAGTTGGACTAAAAGATGCATATACCAAACTAATTTTTCAAAAGCAAAACTACTCCGCATCAAGGAGTTTATTAGGTAGGCCCTAAAAGTATGTCCTTGAGCGCAGGGGAATTATTTTTGGGTTAAAACTGTTTCCGGTGGATAGTTCCGGCCAAATTGTAGTCTTTGAGTACTACAACATGACGTGTTGTGGTTTCCGCTGCAGACCGGTTACAAGCCCGAAAAGTGAAGTGATCCCAGACTAGACATTCATTGAAACTGAAAAGCCCTTATCTGATTGTATTAAACAATGTTAAACTAAACCAACATTGCAGCTGTACGGAAAGCTTGGGCCATCCTCTTTGTATCTGTCAAGTTTTTGTTTCATAGAAATCCACTGTAGACATGTTTGACCTACTGAGTGTTTCAGTTTGGAAGTGCTCATTGGAAATGATCACCCAAAGGCTCTGCATACCTATAGCCTAGACTGGTTTACTACTACTGCTACTCATACCTAGCCTAGACTGGTTTACTACTACTGCTCCGCATACCTAGCCTAGACTGGTTTAGTACTACTGCTACTCATACCTAGCCTAGACTGGTTTAGTACTACTGCTACTCATACCTAGCCTAGACTGGTTTAGTACTACTGCTACTCATACCTAGCCTAGACTGGTTTAGTACTACTGCTACTCATACCTAGCCTAGACTGGTTTACTACTACTGCTACTCATACCTAGCCTAGACTGGTTTAGTACTACTGCTACTCATACCTAGCCTAGACTGGTTTACTACTACTGCTACTCATACCTAGCCTAGACTGGTTTAGTACTACTGCTACTCATACCTAGCCTAGACTGGTTTACTACTACTGCTACTCATACCTAGCCTAGACTGGTTTAGTACTACTGCTACTCATACCTAGCCTAGACTGGTTTAGTACTACTGCTACTCATACCTAGCCTAGACTGGTTTAGTACTACTGCTACTCATACCTAGCCTAGACTGGTTTACTACTACTGCTACTCATACCTAGCCTAGACTGGTTTAGTACTACTGCTACTCATACCTAGCCTAGACTGGTTTAGTACTACTGCTACTCATACCTAGCCTAGACTGGTTTAGTACTACTGCTACTCATACCTAGCCTAGACTGGTTTACTACTACTGCTACTCATACCTAGCCTAGACTGGTTTAGTACTACTGCTACTCATACCTAGCCTAGACTGGTTTACTACTACTGCTACTCATACCTAGCCTAGACTGGTTTAGTACTACTGCTACTCATACCTAGCCTAGACTGGTTTACTACTACTGCTCCGCATACCTAGCCTAGACTGGTTTAGTACTACTGCTACTGCACACCACCAACATTGCAACTGTAGCAGGGCGTCGCGAAAACAAGTTCCTCCAAACTCGAACACAAAATAATCACCTGCACAGAATGTATTGACTGAAAGTAGCTCCCACCATGTCTATGGTGGATTTCTATGAAACAAAAACCCAAGCATTCCGTACAGCTGCAATGTTGGTGAGTGTAACTTTTCGGTTCTCTCCATCTTAAATTGTACAATAACCTGAGCTTCTCGCCCTGTCCCATTTCAGCCAGGAAGTTTGACCAGCAGCAGCAGCAGCAGGGCCCAGCAGACAGTGTGCAGCTCTCCATGGAGTGATGCACCCATGGAGTGATACACCCATGGAGTGATACACCCATGAAGATCACCTTCTCTCCATGGAGTGATGCACCCATGAAGAGGACCTTCTTGTTGTTGTTGTGTGTACTGGGTTCCAATCCAAATGAAGCCTGTGAGATCTTGTTGACAAATGATCACATCAATAGCATGTTATATTATTATGTTGTAATACATGGAGTTCTCACTTCATGATAAAAAGCTAGAACAATTCTAATTCAGGGCATGTTTGCTCTACTGGACAGTATGGTGCAGAATGCCATGAAAGAGAAGGTAGCAGTGATGGGATGACATGCAACACAGGGTGTGTGAGCTCAGCTGTATTTGACGACATGACGGGCAGATCTGTTTGCGTAGTGAGCGAAATAACATTCTCCATTGAGTTCGGAGGTGATTGTCTTTCTGGTTCTAAGTGCTACCAGAAAGACATTTATTCCTGAGGGTCCTATGATTAAGGTGAAATTAAATGTGCCCCCCCTCCCAACCCCAAAATTATACAATTTAAAGGACAACTCCTCCCTAAAACACTTCTAGGCTCATTTTCCTACTTATATTGATCCAAAAAGACTGTCCATGGGGTCTATTAGGCAGAAATACCCCTGTTGTCCAGTTTCCCCTGAAGAACCCATAGCATAGAGTGGAGCTTATAAGCCTATCGCTTTTACACTATTAGTTGTGGTCAAACGTGTTTTTATTTTTAGTGGTACTAGTTGTCATTACAAACGCATCCATGTCATCATTGTCCCACACATGCCCTCACACTCTGCTAAACAGATGTTATTCTCTTATGTGTTTTGCCAAGTCCCGGAAAATATGCCCTGACTGTGATTGGCCAAATGCTTACCCCAAAACATTATTTACAAGATTGTGGTGGCTTGTGTTGGACAACCAAGGCATGGATGTGTTTGTAATGACAACTAGTAACACATACATGAAAAAGTAAATCACTTTTGAACACAACAAATAGTGTAAAGGCGATAGGCTTAATAGGCTCCACTCTATGCTATGAGAGCTGCTGTGTTCTGCTGGGGAAACTGGACAACGGGGGTATTTCTGCCTAATAGACCCCATGGACAGTCTTTTTCGATCAATATAAGTAGGAAAATGAGCCTAGAAGTGATTTAGGGAGGAGTTGTCTTTTAAGTGAAGTTAAACTTGCCCACTGTACCCACTGACTCACTGACTCACCTGGCAGAGCTACTAAAGAGCACCCACCGGGAGGGTGGTAAATAAGTGGTGCATTTATATAGCGCCTTTATCCCAAAGCACTTTGCAATGTGCATTACATCCACTTATACACACACACACACACACACACACACACACACACACACACACACCATGCAAGGCACCCACCTGCTGGTCTGGATGTAGTGCCTAGTCCGTCCCACCAATAAGACGCAGAGTGAGTGGACGGAAATGGTGCCATCTTGTATTAATATTGAGGACAATAAATATTATCGAGGACCAATTACATAAAGATAATGTTGAAAAAAATGAGTGAAGTGCTCCTTTAAGTTTTTTGATTGAGGGAACAAAACATTCAGACATGTAGAGCACACCTAAAATACCTTTGTTTCTTGTTTAACTTTGCGTTGTTGATTTTATATTATTTTGTTGGTTGTGGTAAAAGAAAAAGAAGTAAAATCTGCCAAATACCCTTTGTGGACAGTTGTATTTTGTGCACTGTTGTATTTTGTCGCCACCAAGTGGTTGATCTATGCTAGTGATTTCTTTCAAATAAAAACTTTACTTCATGTCTCGACTGTTGAGTTTTGCATCGTCAACCATAATTATGACAAATTCGTGTGGTTTCAACCTTTGCTTTTGTTTAGGAGGATTTTACACCTTGACATTGGTGTTGTAACACTCACTGTGCACAGCTCACATTATGTAGATGCAAGCATTGCAGTTATTTATTACTAACATTATTTGGGTTGTTTCATTGGCTATGAAACGGTGATCTAATCCAGTGTCCAGTCAAATCAATTCTGTCTTCGCTGATTCTGATAACTAATTAGAGAGGAGTAGGCTGCTATTTATTTAGAAGTACGGATGTCATATTAAATTAGAGGTCACTTGCAAACTGTAACAAATACAAATCTTGCTGAAAATATTTCTATGTAGGCTATATGATATGTGTTGTGTGTGTACATACGAATATTGGTTGCAGTAAGGTCTCTAGCATAAATTATATATTATTATGAGTTAATTCCATGGTTAATTCTAAAGCTCACAACTTTGAGTCATTTTACGACAGTTTGGTCACATCGTCTGCATCGACCATTGACGCGTGATTATGGATCCAACTGGGAAAGATGGATGGAAACGGCATAGAGCGCTCGTTTTCACAGTTATTGTCCACGACACTGCAAGCGGCGCGAAGGCCAGCGGACCTTGGTCCTGCTCTTCGCCCCCGAGCGCCGCAGGCGCGAGTGGCCGCGAAGAGCGGGCCAGGGCCGCGCGGCCGGCGGAGCGCCGCGCGAGTTACGAAGCCGTGGTGAATGCAATCGTTATATTTATGCCCAGGCCGTAAGGCCTGGGCAAGCGCACGATAAACGCCATGATAATTGGGTACCGTGCACCTCGCGCGGTCCAAGTGACTACAACGGAGCGCTCCCTACGTCCGGTTCAGCCAATCACAAGCTTCAAAAATGAGTCCGGGGCGTGGTTATCCATCTTTCCCAGTTGGATCTATAATCACGCACCATGGACTGCATCTTTCCGGCAGTTATTCCACGTGTTGTGGTGATCGCATGGTACAGCCGTACAACAGAAGAGCTGAGCACACTTTAACCAGCGGACAACAGTTTGTGAGTACATTTATAACATTATAACCTGATCTAGAATACATTTACAGTATGTAGATATTGTTATTTGTTTTAGACAACTGTTCGATTCTTCTGAAAACTGCAGTTAGGCATCATAGTGTGTTTGATTCTCACAAGAAGGCTAACTAACTAGCAATGCTAAGCATTCTCGATAAAAAGCTTGCGATGGAAAAAGTACTACAATGTTTTACTTAAAGTATCAATGCAATATAGAAATATTAATCTGTTTGGCTGAAGCCACACCAAAGTACCTAGTAGGGTGGATTCCCCATTCCTACAATGCATTTCAATGAGAATGGAGCGTTTTCATCCCAGTAGAGGATTTCTGGAAAATAATAATAATAATAATAATAAAAAATGCTCCATTCTCATTGAAATGCATTGGCAGAATGGGGAATCCACTCTCATACGTACTTTGGTGTGGTTTTCAGCTTTACAAGTAAAAGTCTGGAATTGTAAATTTACTTGAGTAACATTACTAAAGTACAAGCTCACAGTCACAATGCGTCGCTTGTAGATCTGCTATTTTCCAATGGCCGAAATGTACACAGGGCTGGAAAGTGTAATGTATATTTTGTTTGTATTTTAGCCTATGATAATAATAACAACAATCTACAAAGTAATTATTAACTCATTTTTCTAATAATTGTAGTAAAAGTATAATATGCCTCTCATATGTAGTGGAGTTGAAGTAAAATTATTGGAAATTGGAAACACTCAATAAAGTAAAGCACAAATACCTCAAAATTGTACTTATGTAGGCTACTTATTAGTCTTATTTCCTGTGGAAATAAGCTTAGTCTTTTCTAGGATCTCCTTTTAGTAGACCTTGTACCAGTGAACTGTACCGTCATGAAACTCTACCTTTTCCTATGCAAACTTCTAATAAAGTCTTCAATCAATCAAACTCTCCACCACTCCACTGGTTGAGTCCAGCTGCTCATAAACAACCGTCAGTCGGTCAGACGTGTTGGGCAAATGTAGGAAAGAATGAGGCTACAGTAGTCAAGACTAGCTTGTTACTGTTCATTAAAGTAACTGAGCCACACTAAATGCTCTCTTTAAAAATCAGTTGTTAGCTATCAGCTACATTACATGTTAAAGTAGATGGCTTCATTGGTGCGGAATGTATGCAGGTCGAGGGGGACCTGATTATTATGCACTGCAGTTAAGTTGGTAATGTGGATGTTGAGTCTTTGATGTGATGGACAAACTGCACTCAAAATAAAGGTTATCATAGTTAATGTGCCACTGGAATTGTAGCGATGTAGCTTTTGTTAAGTTACCCAACCTAAACGGTGAAAATTTTAATTACTATCAGAAAGTAGTGGCGCCAGATTGAGTTATAGCTAATCTACTGCTGCCCAAGTTCTGGCTTGATGGAGCCAGTTCATGTTGTCTGTAAGAGTATCACTTCTTAAATCTTTAGTGTTGTTACATTTGTGTCTAATCTGGGGTCTGAAACTTTTGTACTTTTGTCTCTTTCATCAGAGGTTGTAAAGAAAATGTCCTTTCGAGGGGGTGGAGGAAGAGGTGGAAGAGGAGGTGGATTCAATCGAGGTGGGGGTGGAGACAGAGGCCGAGGTGGAGGAGGGTTTGGAGGTCGGGGCGGTCGAGGCGGTGGAGGATTCGGGGGTCGCGGCGGTGGAGGAGGATTCCGTGGTGGCAGAGGTGGATTTCAAGACTACGGCCCCCCAGAATACGTTGTTGGTAAGTTGATACTCCACTAGGCGATGGTGAACTGAGGTGAACTGATCAGCGATTATGGTGATTTTTTTGGTTATTGTATTTATGGTATTTGTCCATGAAACAAAATGGGGCGAGTTTTACATTTCCGTCACCGTCCCAAACTTGTCCAAAGTGTAAAATTAACACTAGAGATGCTCCGATTGGGCCGATACCGATCAACTGCCGATATTCCCCATCACAGCGTCAAATCCATAAACTCTTCTATTTATTGCAGCATTTATATATTTAATGATTCTTCTTACAAAACATTGACATTGTATATTAAGTATAAACATCAGGAGGTTGAGGGCTGAGGTCCTTTAGTATCCAATTCAACTTGTATGAGTTGAAGCTGAGGTTACATTCACTCCCACAGATATTGTGAAAATAGCTGATCTAGCTTGTAGATCGTCAAAACCGATACGGATGGAAGCCGATAGAGGCATTATCGGCCGATCACTCACGAATCAATGGGCACATCTCTAATTAACACCACTGAACATGGCTAACAGACACACATAGAAATGGGAGGTTCTTAAGAATTTCATTGCCCAGCCAAGATTGTTTGCAGTCTAGTTTGTTTTCTCCCTCTGTTTTTGTTTTACTAACTTGTGCACTGGTGTCGTGTGCCAAAAAAGAGGTCCATGTAGTTATAGATTGGATATTTTCAGCACACAGCTAATACGCTAATGCAGGCGTTTTCAAACGTTTTTGACTCAGGGCACCCCTGTAAAAAATTTTTTTTTTTTTTTCATATTGGTGTTTGAAAATAACGTTATACTTGACGTTTAGCCACTTTAACCCCAGCATGCCTATTCTGGGGGGAAGGTTCACCAAAAATAGCCGATCTACAAGCTTGTAGATCTGCTATTTTTGGTAAAGAGAGTTCTAGATGGAAAAATAACTCATCAAGTACAGTGCGAATCAGGTCTGTTTTACTGAGCATAGCGAAGTGATATTGATGTAGTGATATTGATGAATTCCAAATATTATCAAATTATCTTGCGGCACCCCTGGACTGGCTTCACGGCACCCCAGGGTGCCCCGTCACCCACTTTGAAAACCCCTGCGCTAATGTATAAATCAGGCTCGACAACAACAGGCTTAATGGATTTTTTTTCTCTCTGCCTTCTCCCTCAATAACCTTCCCTCCCATCTTCTTCTATGTTTGTGTCCCCTCTCCCTCAATAACCTTCCCTCCCATCTTATTCTATGTTTGTGTCCCCTCTCCCTCAATAACCTTCTCTCATCTTATTCCATGTGTGTGTCCCCTCTCCCTCAATAACCTTCCCTCTCATCCTATTCTATGTGTGTGTCCCCTGCAGCCCTGGGGGAGTTCATGCATCCGTGTGAGGATGAGATTGTGTGCAGGTGTACTTATTCTATGTTTGTGTCCCCTGCAGCCCTGGGGGAGTTCATGCATCCTTGTGAGGATGAGATTGTGTGCAGGTGTACAACGGAGGAGAACAAGGTTCCCTACTTCAACGCCCCGGTGTATCTGGAGAACAAGGAACAGATTGGGAAAGTGGATGAGATCTTTGGCCAGCTGCGTGACTTTGTATCCTTTTTTTATTTCTGACATTTGCATCTCGGGACCCCTCCAGTATGAAGGCCCATTCCCACTGGGCCAGATAACAGATAAAAAGATATTTTTCCATTCAAAGTGGATGGTAGATACAGATAAAAAAATATCTACCACAGATATTTGCCACAGATACTTTTATCTGTGGCAAATATTTTTTGTATCTGTATCTACCATCCACTTTGAATGGAAAAATATCTGGAGAAAGAGATTTTTTTATCTGTTATCTGGCCCAGTGGGAAAGGGCCTTAATGAATTGTGTTGATTTTGTGATCCCAAAACGGTATTACTTGATTGTTTTGTGTTATTCCATAACTCAGTCCAACAGTATTTTTCAGTCAAGCTCTCAGAGAATATGAAGGCATCTTCATTCAAGAAATTGCAGAAGGTAAGTTGATGCCTGTCTTTTTTTAGGTCTTGTTGAAAGAAGAACATTTTGAGCCCCCACCAGTAGGATGGGGAAATACATGGTGCATTTATATAGAGCCTTTATCCAAAGACACACACACACACACACACACACACACACACACACACACACACACACACACACACACACACACACACACACACACACACACACACACACACCAATGGCAGAGGAAACCATGCAAGGCACCAACCTGCTCATCGAGGTGTAGCAATTTTTGGCTATATCCCTGAGAGCAATTATTTTGGGGTTTAAGTTTTGGATTACTATAAGAGCTGCATTTCTTATGTGTGAAAAGTGCTGTTCCCAACTCCTTTGATGGATAGTAACTTACCAAGCCAAAGCTGTGTGAAAAGCTTGACTATGTTTACTTTTTTCCTTATGTCAGATGACTGAATGATCAATCCATTTTCCAGAACCGTTACAAACAAAGCTTATTGTGTTAACTGTTCATTTTGCCCTGGAAGGAACAAGTCCTTATACTGCATTCATTTCTTGACACAATGTCTTCTCCCACAGTTCTATGTCGACCCAATGAAACTTCTCCCTCTTCAGCGATTCCTCCCCCGGCCACCAGGGGAGAAAGGACCGCCACGAGGCCGGGGAGGCTTTAGGGGTGGAGGAAGAGGAGGTGGACGCGGAGGTGAGACATTCTGACTTATGAGAATAAATGTTGGGAACTTAAGCCTCCGTGGTGTAGTCTTTTTGAGTCATAAAACTACAACGTTAACGCTCAAAAAGACTACACCGCACTACACTGTGGTGGATAGCTTAACACCGCGGTACCGACTCTGATAGAGGCTTAACACTAGTCCTCATGTCCTGCTGTAATATAACATCGAGATCATTGCACTAATGCAGCGATTTTCATTGTCTGGAGTGGTATTGCTGACCTACCAAGTGTTCTACAGAGGAACTCAAGGTTAACTTAAAGGAGTAGTTCACCCCCAAAATGACTTTTTTTCTATTGATTACTCATGCCATGGAGAGTAGAGTTCAATAATATTTTTTGGTTTTTGTCACATTCCTAAGACAAAAATTTGATTCGAATAAATTTGCCCCCATTGATTCCGGATGGTGACCCGTTTCGAAATGGGTCACCATCCGGAACGAATGGGGGTACATTTATTGTTATCACATTTTTGTCTTAGGAATGCGACAAAACACAAAAAATATTATTGAACTCTACTCTCCATGGCGTGACTAATCAATAGAAACATTTTCATTTTGGGGGTGAACTACTCCTTTAATTTAACTTGAGGCAGAAAAGTCGGTGTCACCAAAGCGTAACATGGAAACAATTTGGGGAATTTTGACCAATCAAAGTAGATGCAGTCAGACAGGGCAGTGCTACTGTATTGTCCTATGGTACTGTAAACCTTGAGTTTGCTCCTCTCTTGTGCCATGTGTCAATTTTTTCTAGCGGTTTTAGATGCACATAACAAGTAAAATATTCTCAACCTTTCAGTGTAGGGCACAGAGTTGCACCACTCGTCAATGTCACACATGGCCCAGGCAAATTTCCGCTAATCATATTTGATAGCCTGGTTACGCACGCAGCCCCAATCGACAGGTGCACACGCTGTTTTGTCCAACACACTTTTCCAAGGTATTATTTTAAGTGGCTGTGCCTGTAGTGACACATCTAGATGTGATCAGATCAGATGTGAGTTTAACTTTAGATTTGGGGAATGATTGCCACCATAGCTACCCATGTGCAAAAGTCATTAGGGAATGATAAGACTCATGAGAGGTGCTTTGAACCCAGTCTGCTCCACTCTCTCCTTGGGTGCAGGTGGATTCCGGGGTGGCAGGGGTGGAGGAGGAGGCTTCAGTCGAGGAGGAGGAGGCGGCTTCGGTCGAGGAGGAGGAGGAGGTGGTGGATTCAGAGGAAGAGGAGGTGGCGGTGGTGGTCGTGGATTCAGAGGTTGGTTCAGATGATCTACTGTTGACATTCTTTATTAACTTTTACTTTTAACAGCATATTATCAGTCATAGCCAAATCTATTCATCCCTTTTGTTCATGCCTATATTTATTGTTTTCACATTTAGGTGGAAGATGATGCTCCGGTGATGGCTGGTATGATCCTCTCTCTCCCACTCCAGTGGAAGAGGTGCAGCGCTGTGGCAGAGCCTGACATGATGGACTTGCGTCCCAGAATATGGACATTGCATTGTTTTATACTACTTGACCGGGGTTTTACCCCGATTCTGTGTGTTTATTTTTGTCATTTTGTACCAATCCTGAATGAGTGATGGGTCTTTTTGGATTCTATTCCATGGGTCCAAGTGTATAGGGTGTGTATTAGAATAAACTATGACCTTTGTTGTCCGCCTTAAGGAGCATCCCGTATGAGGGGTCGAAAGGTCACTGTTATATGGAGGACATTGATTCTGTTTAACTGTCAGAAATTCTAATTTGGTTCCTTGTCCAGTTGATGATGGTTTGAAAGTCATGCATAATTTCAGAAATGTAACCTGACTTCACAAATCTAATCTCTTGCTGTCAGTGTTTATTAATAAATATTTTACAATATTTCACATGTTAGCTAGCTTACTGTTTAATTGTGTCATTCTATGCAGAGTGTGAAATTGGCCAAATTATATTCGTAAAACAGCTAAATTTAATTTTGTTGGGGTGTAATGTACAGTATGTTGCACAAATTAAGTATCCTCAAGAAAAGAACATCCTTAAGAAGCTAGTGGTTCCCATAGCTTAAACCTTAAAGGATGGATATCACTTTATTTGGGTATCACAAATGATATGCTACGACATTCATTGCAAATTATATTGTACTCATTACAACCATACCAAAAATATGAATAATTAAAATCCCCTGTAGTTTTTGTGTATGCTTCTAAATAGAGGCAAATTCTATACCATGAATAAACATTGACAGAGTAATAAGAGTTAGAACGCGTCTTTCATAGTCTATTTAGCTCATATATGAATACAGGAGATAAAGATTTTGACTGGCCTTTAGCAGTGGTGTAAAGTAACTACATTTTCTTCAGTACTGTATCTGAGTACAGTTTTGAAGTACTTGTACTTTACTAGAGTATTTATAATTTTCTGTACTTTTACTTCTACTCCACTACATCTCGGATGCACATATTGTACTTTTACTCCACTACAATTATTTGAAAACTTTAGTTACTTTGTAGATCTTGATTATTATTCAAAAACACATTAACTAACCACTTAAGCCCTACATTTCAGCACTTTGAAAATAGCTGATCTACAAGCTCTGCTGTTTTCAAAATGTTATATATTTGAAACGTGAAATGGGACATTCTGCATATTAAGTAGGTCTACTTTTGTTACTTTAATGACATTGTGAAACCAATACTTTTGTACTTTTACATACATTTTGAATTAGATATAGATATAGATACAGATATATCTACATTGCAGTATTGATACTTTTACTTAAGTACACAATGTGAATACTTTTTCCACCACTGGCCTTCTTCAACGTTTTCAGGTTGAGAGAGAGATGAAGCAGGGACCCCCACAACCTTTTCATAGATCCCATATAGTTTCATCTTTGACAGCACATTCATCAGTGTGTTTTGGATTAATGTCAATGTGTGTACTCTGTACTTAGTCTGCTCTTTATCCCCTCTACACCAAACCGAACATTTTTGGCTACAATTCTCAATATGGACTCTAGGGTTCAAGTTGTTAATATAAAAAGGATTGGAAGATTTGGAGGACCCCCTGTAGTAACTCTGAGGACCCCCGGACCCCCTGTTGAAGACCCCTGCTTTTGGCACACCAAAGGATAGGAATGACATCCGTCTATCCGTCTGTCTTTGGTTCCTAATAAGCCTCAGCTTTCTAGGATCTCCTTTTAGTTGACCTTGTACCAGTGGGTTGTACTGTCATGAAACTGTACTTTTTTCTATTGCAAACTTCTAATACATTCTTCAATCAATCAATCACACACTTATATAATAGAACTACTCTATGTAACACTGTCATATGACACACTTATATATACTCTATGTAACACACTTATATATGTAGGCCTACTCTATGTAACACACTTATATATGTAGGCCTACTCTATGTAACACACTTATATATGTAGGCCTACTCTATGTAACACACTTATATAGGCCTACTCTATGTAACACACTTATATAGGCCTACTCTATGTAACACACTGTCATATAACACACTTATATATGTAGGCCTACTCTATGTAACACACGGTCATATAGCCATGGAAGGATTAACCCCCCGCGAGGGCCCCTGGCCTATAATTTTATAGCCTATCCTATCCAATGACCCAACCAACCCCAGGGTTCGGGAGGTTCATTTTCAGGGATCTGCGACCCGTCCATGACCTCATGTCACCCATAGGGTGTCACCTCCCCCTCCCCACCCACTCACAAGGCTTTCTGCACACACAGTACCTGCGGAAAGCCTGGCTCTAATGTCCTGCTCAGTGCTCAGATCCGGTCTAGAGGCCGCCTTCTGTTGCCGGCAATTTTCCCCATCCACAGAAGCACGCGGCGTTTCCGTATCCGCTCTGGACACAGACCGGATCTGCAACGTGTAAAGCGAATTGACCCCGGTACACTCCGTCACAAGTCACGTTCCTCTTAAGGGTGGCGTCTGATTGGTCCTGGCGGTAAACCTCGGTTTCTGATTGGTCCAGATGCTTGCTCTCACAGTCAATCTTCAAACGGCTCCGTCCACCGCCCCTGTTAGAGATGGGATTTATGGCTCTATGAAGTGAGCCGGATCTCTATGATCCGTTCCTTTCAAAGAGCCGTTCAAAAGACTGTCTCACTTTAGTTAGACTACTACTTACTAGTTACTTTGTAGATTTTGATTATGATTGCAAATCACTTCAACCCTATTTTGGCCATAGAATACTTTCCTGCCATTTGAAAATAGCCGATCTAGAAGCTCACAATGCGTTGCGTTGCGACGCATTGTGAGCTTGTAGATCTGCTAATTTCAAAATATTTTTTTTTCCTACATTCATTGGAAAACTTGTGAAATGGGACATTGTGCATAATAGTCCATGGGCCAGACGGGTTGTCGGTATCAAAAAGGTGGCAAAGGTTACCATGCATTTTTGAAAAGCTCTATATCTGTAGATTATATTTTGGTATGATAACCCTTTCTTAGACACAGCTAAATTGGTGTTATCAGCCGCTGGAGTTGGTGTCCCATTAACTTTACATTACAGGGGAAAAAAGCAAAAAAATAATCTGCTTTTAGTAGCATAAGAGGGGTCAAACTAGGGGTATGTCATGATGCCGAATCCATTGCAAGCATTTGTTTTGCACAAAAAACCTTCCTTGGGCTATAAATGGCCTCAGAAAACGATGCATGTATGGGTGTGCATTCATGTTAGTCAGAGGCCTTAGGGTTTTATTTCTCGTGCTAATCAGTCTTAAAGCGCCAAATTTTGCACAGATGTAGCCCAGGGCATGCTCTAATGATTTAGCTAGGGCGCCCGAGTCGGTGACCTTCGGGGTCGCCACAGCTCCAGAAAAACAATGGTTTAGTGATGAAAAGTGATGAGTCATCACTTTTCAGAGTTTTTCAGATGTTTTCTGGAGCCCGAAGGTCACCGACTCGGGCGCCCTAGCTAAATCAGTAGAGCATGCCCTGGGCTACATCTGTGCAAAATTTGGCGCTTTTAGACTGATTAGCATGAGAAATAAAACCCTAAGGCCTCCGACTAACATGAATGCACACCCATACATGCATTGTCTTCTGAGGCCATTTATAGCCCAAGGAATGTTTTTTGTGCAAAACAGATGCTTGCAATGGATTCGGCATCATGAAAACCTCCTAGTTTGACCCCTCTTATGCTACTAAAAGAAGATTATTTTTTTACCTTTTTTCCTGTAATGTAATGTTAATGGGACACCAACTCTAGAGGCTGATAACACCAATTTAGCTGTGTCTAAGAAAGGGTTATCATACCAAAATATAATCTACAGATATAGAGCCTTTCAAAAATGCATGGTAACCTTTGCCACCTTTTTGATACCGACAACCCGTCTGGCCCATGGACTATAATGAGTAGCCTACTTTGACTTTCTACCATTGGTACTTTTAAGTACATTTTGATACAATACTTTTGTACTTTTACTCAAGTTAAGTACATTAACATTCCAAACGTATACTGTGGCAGAGTATTTCCACATTGATTACAGTATTAATATTTTTACTTCGGTAAAGAAATTACTACTTTTCCCACCACTGTTCATTAGAAAGGAACGGCTCCCTACTGCGAACCGGATCCCATCGTTCATTTCATAGAGCCGTTCAAAAGAATCGATTCGTTCACGAACGTCCCATGATATCTCTGTCTCTCTGGCGTTGAGTGTGCTACAGAAGGAGCAATATGGAGACTGCAGGGAAAGTAAGTTATTTAATAACATATATTATACATGTGTTTATTATATTAGTAATATATAGGCCTATAGGTCGTAGCTTCGCTTGCTGTTACTGGACGCAGTCGGTGCTGTTTTCGCATTGAGAAGAATTTATGTTGTGGAGAAACGACGAGGAAATAACAGTAATCAGTTCAGTGCAGTTGAGTGGATATTAATAAGTAGCCTCGGAAACCCAGGCTTTAGTGGATAAGTATAAGTAACGGTGAAGCTCTGTTTCACCGTTACTTATGGAACAAGTTTCTGAAAAGCATTCAGATAGAATGATTATCATCAGGGCCGTGCTTAGCGATTTGGAGGCCCCAGGCAAACCCCAGTTTGAGGCCCCTGGGTCGGGAGCCATATGTGGGTCGCGGACCAATTTCTAGGGGTCGTGAATAAATACTCCCTTATGTTTTGTTTCCTATATTTTAGCTTTTAATTATTTGAAAAAATATATATATATATATTTTTTTAATAACACAAGTTTAATAGCCTATAAACTCTAGCACTTTTTCAAAAGAATTCCAGAGAAAATAATAAGAGGAGGAGGGAGAAAACAGGGGTTGGGTGTTTTACTCAGGGACACTGCAACACATTTCTAACCTGGCCTGGAATCGTACCTGTGACAACCAGGGATCTGGTTCCCTTGGCAGGCTCACTAACCACTCAGCTATGGATGGCCACAATGTTTGACATATAGAAGATAAAGCATGAGCTTCAACTTCTCTCACCAGAAGCAACTTACACAGGACAGGTAAAGTAATAAGAATAAGAATACTGAGTTAAACATTACATTACATGACCAATCCAATCCAATCCAATTTATTTATATAGCACATTTTACAAACAGCTGCACAGTACAGGTACATAAAACAATCAAAAGGTGGTCCGTAGTGGTAAGCATTTTGATAAAAGTAAGCTAAAAGATAAGATAAAACACATAAAATAATAAAAATTAAAAATCACATAAAAATCCATAAAAGCAGCAATTAAAAAACAGCTGTCGGCAAAGAGGAAAAATAATGATAAGATAATGTAAAAATAATATTAAAACCCAAAGCAGATAAAAACAACAGTGAAATCAGCATGAGAAAGCTAGAGAATAAAAATGGGTCTTAAGGCGGCTTTTAAAAGTTTCAACAGTAGGGGCCGTTTTTATGTGCAAAGGTAGCGCGTTCCACAGTGTAGGGGCTGCAACCGAGAAAGCCCGGTCTCCTCTGGACTTTAAGTTTGTCTTTGGGACTATCAGTTTTTTCTGGGTTGCAGATCTTAAGGCCCTAGAAGGGACATAGTCTTCTAGGAGGTCAGAGAGGTACTGGGGTGCCAGCCCATTTTGTGCTTTAAAAGTAAACAATAAAATCTTAAAATGTATTCTAAAATGAACTGGTAGCCAATGGAGAGCGGACAGGACTGGAGTGAGGTGGTCGTATTTGCCAGTTCCGGTTAAGAGGCGTGCTGCGGCATTTTGTACTAGTTGCAATCTGGATATAGAGGCCTTGTTTACACCCACATATAGGGCATTACAGTAGTCCAGTCGTGTTGTAATAAAAGCATGTATGACTCGCTCTAGGTCCTTAAAAGATAAAACAGATTTAATTTGTGATAAAAGTCTCAAATGATAAAAACTAGCTCTAACCACATTATTTATCTGCTTATCTAGTTTAAAAGCATTGTCCATTTTTACCCCCAGGTTCGAGACCACGGGTACTAAATATGGTTGTAATGGACCCAGGTCTAAGGGGAGAGCAGTTGGGCTGGCACTTGGTTCGAACACTATCACTTCAGTTTTTCCTTCGTTTATATTTAAAAAGTTGAGGGCCATCCAGGCTTTAATGTCATTTAAACAATTGAAGAGGGAGGACAGGGGGTTATCTCTGGATCGTTTGAGGGGCAGGTATATTTGAGAGTCGTCAGCGTACAGGTGATAAGAGATGCCATGTCTTTTTAAAATGTGTCCTAGGGGGAGGAGATAAAGTGAGAAAAGGATAGGGCCAAGGATTGAGCCTTGCGGAACTCCGGATGACAGGGGAACGGATGATGATGTGAAATGACCAAGTTTAACAGAAAAGTGTCTATTTGAGAGATAAGATTTGAACCAGTCTAGTGCGGTGTCCCTGACTCCTACACAGTGCTCGAGGCGAGATATTAAAATCTTATGGTCGAGAGTATCAAAAGCGGCCGTCAGATCCAAGAGTAACAGGATCGCAGGGTCTCCATTATCTGTGGCTATTAAAAGATCATTAAAAACTTTAAGAAGTGCAGACTCAGTGCTATGGAAAGCTTTAAAACCGGATTGGAACATTTCAAAAATATTATTTTCATATAAAAAAGAGTGTAGTTGTAAAAGTGCTGTTTTCTCCAGGATTTTCGAGATGTATGGAAGCCTGGAAATCGGTCTATAATTTGATAGGACAGTAGTGTCGAGATTTGGTTTTTTAATCAGTGGTGTAATAACTGCGTCTTTAAATTGTGCGGGTACAACCCCTGTCACAAGACTACTATTTATTATTTTATGGACAGTGGGTCCAATAGCCGCCCAGACGTCCTTGAATAGCCGGGTAGGGATGGCGTCTGTGGGGCAGGAAGAGGGTTTCATTTTTGCAACTATTTCACTAAGAGCTAAAAAAGATACAGGTATAAAGTGGTTAAAAACAGGAATGGAAATAACAGTTGTAGGGGGGTCCACAACAGGGAGTGGGAACTGGGCTCTGATGGTGGCTATCTTCTCTACAAAATAGTTGAGGAAGCTTTCGCAAACTTCAGTGGAAGGTTCCAGACATGTGGATAGGGGAGGATTAAGCAATACTTCGATAGTTTTAAATAACACTCTTGGTTTATCAGCATTTTTTAAAATCAATTCCATGTTAACAGCCTTTTGTTAACAGCCTTTTGTTAAGGGCCCTTTTACTATTTATATATGAGGGTATTGAGAGCTTGAGTTTGAGAGCTGGTGGGGCACCAAATGAATTTGGGGGCCCTCAAAACGTTAAATATAAATATATACAGTATAAATCTTGTTTATATTTTTAAGGAGACTAAAGTAACTTGTGACATTAAAGCTCTTTTCAGATAATCAGAGCCCATTGTTGCAGCGACAGGCCAACTTCTTTCAGGTGGTAATTAGCTGCATGTCTGTGGCAGAAATGTCATCTAAGGATGGTTGCTTCATGTTAAATAACACACTTCAGCTCAAGTTTCATACACTATTAAACCTATGAATTGAATCAGTGTTATTACTTATAGTGTTTTAAAAAAACGTAATTATAATAAGAATAAGAATAACTTTTAAGTGCATGTTTTGCAGTGGTTTTCAAAGACAAAGTTTGTCTCACAGGACAGTCAGTGGGTTAAGGCTATACATATCCATTCGAAGTTAAACACATACATTACATGACTATGTTAAGGGCCTTTTTACTGTTTATTTATATTTGACGATAACTCATGGAGCCCCCTGGGTGTTTCTGTTTGAGAGATTGAGAGCCCCCAAATGGATATATTTGGGCCCCTCAAAATGTTAAATATAAATAAACAGTATACAAACTATGCGTGCCATCTTTAAGAAGCCCCAGTAAACCCTGTGAAAGTATTTCAAGTTAAACATCACATTTCATGTTAAGGCCCTTTTTACCCTTCTTTTATATTGATCTCATCCCGGGCCCCACTTCAAACTATCTGGGGCCCCCAAAATGAAATGGAATTGATACACATATATTATATGTATATATAAATATGGGGGCCCTCAAAACTTTTTTTAAATATAAATATATACACACACTTTAGAAATAATGTATCCATTCCCTGCATCGATCCTTCTTAAAGTTAAAGTAATGTACGTGACATCACAGAACAGACACAAAAGAACCGCTTGGGTAATCAGGACCATTGTTCTCTGGTCACACCTTTGAGAGCCACGCTCTTTTCAGATTCTAATGAGCTAATGTTAACCCTCACCCTCACTTCAACTGTTCTCTGTCTCACAGTTGAGAGCTCAACTGGGGCCCCCTGATGGCCATGTTGGTTAAAAAATAAAATAATAATAATAATCTCATGAGGCCCCCAGGCTGTGAGGGGGCCCCAGGCGGCTGCCTATTTTGCCTGTATGGTAAGCACGGCCCTGATTATCATTGACCCTGCTAGGCTGCTGCTACAGGGAGACGTGCACACGTGCATTGTCTTGACAAGAAGCATTGGTGTAAAGTAACAATTCTGAGGTAGTTTTACTTTACTTGAGAATTTCCAATTCCCAGTACTTTTACTATATTCCCTACATATCAGAGGCAAATACTGTTACTCCATTTGGGTGACTTTTACTTGGTAAATGTTGAATTCCGCCCCATATAGAACCTCAACCTGTTGTGCTCACAGTATGCAGCGACGGGTGAGGTTCTATATTATGGGGCCAGACTTTTACTTGTAACTGGAGGCTACTTCTAAATTGCAGTATTGATACTTTTAAAAGTAAAACATGCAAGTACCTTTCCCCCACCGCTGTTGCTAATCGTTGCTAACTTGTTGAAACGAAATGCAAGTTGCAACTAATGGTGTTCTCTCTCTGTAACGGGCATATGGTGGACATCATTAACCACTTTAAACTTCTGGGAATGTCATTGTAGACGAAACATGTCAACGGTTACTCACTCCCCAATATTCTCCAGCTCTGTATCCTGATGGTACTTAGTGTTTGTTCAATAAAATGAGTCTCCAGCTCTTTATTAAACAGAATGCATTTTCTCTCTCTGTAACGGGCATATGGTGGACATCATTAACCACTTTAAACTTCTGGGAATGTCATTGTAGACGAAACATGTCAACGGTTACTCACTCCCCAATATTCTCCAGCTCTGTATTCTGATGGTCCTTAAGTGTTTGTTTAATAAAATGAGTCTCCAGCTCTTTATTAAACAGAATGCATTTTCAGGTCGATACCAAATTATTATCCAATCAGGATGGAGAACTCAGTCAGGAGGATACACATTACACAAGTGAAATTAGAAGTGATGACAAAGACATTTTGTCACCTACCAGAACATGTGTTTTCTGTTTGTATTACTAAAGAGAAGGAGTGGAGAGACAGGGAGAGCCCTGTGAGTGAACAAACCCTCTACAGCAATGATAACTAATATAGAATAGTGCTTTAATGGAGTTGGATGGAACAACTTAGGTTCAGGAGGAGATATGGCCAAGCAGAGGACAATCTACCACCTCTAAAGCCTCGATCAGAGTCGGCTCCGCGGTGTAGTCTTTTTGAGTCATGAAACTACAACGTTACGTCATTCCTCGCGGTGGAGAGCTTTCCACCGCGAGTCCCGACACATCTCTCTGTTTTTACTATCAGACAGATAGGCTCTTCACCCCGTTCACTGATTGGTCGACCTGGACCAGTCAGTCACGGTGAATAGGACTATGATGGCCTTCACTTATTTTCTGACTTGAGGTGGAAAGCTTTCCACCTAAAATTTGCGGTGGATAGCTCTTCACCGCAGACTCTGATCGAGGCTTTACCAGCCACCGGTAACTCCACCCATGCCACCCTGTGCCAACCACTCACCCATCTCCTATCAAGCCGACAACTCCTCCTCCACCAACCACGGTGGTATATAAACCTGACTTGAAAAAATGGCGGCGTGCATAGTTTCCAGTAACCCACCCTCCCTCCCTCTTCTTTTCATTTCTACCTCTATCCTCTCTACAGGTTCCAGGTGGGGTTTCTCTACATCCTTCAGCACGGACGCGTGCTCTTGACCCCTAAGCCAAAGTACCTGCGACCCCCCGGAACCTCCCCCCTCATGCCTGCCATCCTCCGTCCGTGCTCCTGACCATCTAAGCTGCACGCTACACGCTTGCGTGTGGTGATGACCTTCGATGATCATGCCAGCCCAGCACCCCAAATGTTATTCTCGTGCCCATGGCGATCTAAGCTGCACACTACACGCTTGCGTGAGGTGCTGACCTTAGATGACCACGCACTCAGAGTGTCATTTCATGCCCTTGGCCATCCAAGCTGCACACACCATGCTCGCATGGTGCGTGACCTTAGATGACCATGCTGGCAACCTCATGTCATCCATGCCCCGATGACCAAGCCGGCACCTACGTCATTCATGCCCCGATGACCGTGCCCTCTCCCCCATGCTGTTCGGGCGTCTAAGTCCTTAGATGACTATTTCGCACTCAGCATCTTGGCCGTTTATGCTGCATGTCCCATGCCACGCATGCGATGTCGTTCGTGCCCTTGGCCATCTAAGCCGCACACTGCACGCTTGCGTGTAGTGCTGACCTTAGATGTACATTAGCACTTTGCATTCTTGGCCGTTTATGCCACACATCTCATACATCTTTTTAAGCCCAAGTTGGCTGTGAAACCATTTACAATCATGCACCTCATAAGACTACACTAACCCTGTACACATACAATCTACTCTTCACCCTGAGGTAACAGTTGTGAAACATGTTGTCTATTCTTCAGGTGATCAAGTGCAAGGCTGCCGTTGCCTGGGAAGCTGGTAAACCTCTTTCCATTGAAGAGGTGGAGGTGGCCCCACCAAACGCACATGAAGTCCGCATCAAGGTAAAACACTTACACAAAGGCCTATCTCCTCTATAGGCAGTCTTTTGAACTTTCTTTTTTAATGAGCCAGTGCTAATAAGACATTTAGTCACAGCCATCAAATATAAATAATATAGGCTATTCATGTAACTAATAAGAGCCATACAATTCAATTCGATTCAATTCAAAGGAGCTTTATTGGCGTGAGAAAACATACGTTTACATTGCCAAAGAAAGTGTTACGAGTAAAATAAAAACAGTTGAAAACATATGTCCACCTGTTTCCACGATAATTTACTGTAGCATTATCTGTGGGACACTTCAGGAGAACAGCAGACATACAAGCTCACGTTGCGTCGCAGATGCAACTGTCGTGAGCTTGTAGATCACATTCGGCTGCGGCGCCGGAAGCTGCCGCACACCTTCTGTGCAATGCACAATGGGTTGTTGGAAACTTGTGGATACATTTGGAGGGGCCATACAAGAAAGCAAGCGAAGTTGATATTGACAGGGCCAGCTGTGAGAAAGAAGACCTACACAGCTGAATGTTCTCAGTCTAGATCTGAAAGAGAGTGGTTCTGCAGCTGTATCAATCATTATCTTTTTAGGCCACCAAAGGAAGAATATTACAAGAACAGTGTGCCATATACCTTGTTGTCAGAACAGAATTTAAGCATTACATGGTTTTGGATATAATGTGCTTTCCAGGTCTTTGCCACGGGGGTGTGCCACACCGATGCCTACACGCTGAGTGGCAGTGACCCTGAAGGTCTGTTCCCAGTCATCCTGGGCCATGAGGGGGCTGGCACCGTGGAGAGCGTGGGTGAAGGGGTCACCAAGTTCAAGCCTGGTGAGGTTTGGGTTCAGACAGAATGTTGAGGGCAGGGTGAATGTTTACCTTGACTGTTTGCTTTGGTCTGAAGTTCATTTCACATTTTGCATCTTAAGCACTGAACTGGTTTGGGTTTGATTATTTGAACGTTTTAAAACCTATTCATATATCCAGGGTTCCCACGGTCATGACATTCCTGGAAATATTTTGAAATTAGGAAAATATTGTTCCAGTACTGGAAAAGTTTTGGAATTGATCAAGGGTCCTGGAAAAAAATAGCTATGCATTGTCTTTGGTTATTGATTCTGTTAATACCTCTGAATACCTCTGAAACATTTGCCAAATTGTCAAATATTAGAGGCAGAAATTGTGAAAATAGCAGATCTACATGCTCACAACGCCTCGCAACGCGAGGCGTTGTGAGCATGTAGATCGGCTATTTTCACAATAAGACCGTGTTATACAAAATTCCTCAACTCTCTTCAAATATGATTATTTCGGGGGTCACGGCCTGAAAACCACTGGCATACACTACCTGTCTTTGGGCATTGCGCTTGCGCATAGGAGTAAGCGACTCATTATTGAGCTGAATTATTGTTATATAGACAGTCCTGGAAATCTGGTTAAATATTCTGGAAAAGTTTGGGAAAAGTTTTGAAAATTAATTTGCAAAGATGTTTGGGAACCCTGTATATCATCCAAGTGACAAATTGATTGACTTAAAGGAGTACAGCATCAGATTCAATATTGTGAAACTGAGTCTCTTACATAATGATCTCATTGTTAACAAACATGCTAACCATTAGATTGTCTTTTCCAAACAGGTGATACCGTCATCCCACTGTATGTGCCACAGTGTGGAGAGTGCAAATTCTGCAAAAATCCCAAGACCAACCTTTGCCAGAAAATTAGGTAACATAGTTTTTTTCCCCACAAAGAACCCTGTAAGGACAGTTGTCAAATAGAGGGTATGCACGTCCACTGGGACCCGCCCCCATAATCTAGACTGAGTGGCAAAACATTGAGCATCATGGAGCATTGGAGTTTGGAAGTGTTAGTTGCAAATCACTCAACGGCTCTGCATACCACCTGTTTCTAATTTGCACATAATGCAGGAGGCAGCAGGATGTTGTGTTGTTGAAAACGAGTGCTTCCAAACTCTGACACTTGGAAAAATAATCCCCTGCACAGAATGTCTTGACAGAAAGTAGCTCATGACATGCCTATGGTGGATTTTTATGAAACAAAAACTTTGCAGATAGAAAGAGGATAATTCCAGCTTTCAGTACAGCCGCAATGTTGGTGAGTTAACTTTGTTTAATACAATCAGATAGGACTTTTCTGTTTGGATGTATGGGCTGTCAATGGCAGAAATGAGTTTTTTGCCACTCGTGTTCCCACATAAGTTCCAGCAACAGTGATGTCACGCGCATACCCTCTATTGACCCATTCATGAATTCTTCTGAAAACGTGTGTGTGTGTGTAGCAGTGAAATGTGTTATGATTATGAAGCAAACCTCTGGGCTTTTTACCAGCCAGTGTTCAACATAATCAAAACACAGCAACAACAGTAGAACTCATAGCCCCAGGCATCCCACCCTGGCCAGGCAAATTAAAGCTCAGTCATCAGTCATCATTTCAATGGTGCTCATGCCTCAGGATAAACACTCGCTCTCCTAGTGGTGTAATCACCCTCATAAACAACCTCTTTATTTCTGCATATTCTTCCCTTGCAGGGTAACCCAGGGGAAGGGTCTGCTCCCTGACAACACCTCCCGCTTCAGCTGTAAGGGCAAGCAGCTGTTCCACTTCATGGGGACCAGCACCTTCTCAGAGTACACAGTGGTGGCCGACATCTCTCTGGCCAAGGTGGACGAGAAGGCGCCCATGGATAAGGTGTGCCTGCTGGGCTGTGGCATTTCAACAGGCTACGGTGCTGCCCTCAACACTGCCAAGGTGGGTGATATGCAGTGTTGATTTCGTCGACTAAAACTATGACGAAAATTGTTTGTCGACTGTTTTCACTGACGAAAACTACATAAAAACGAAATAAAAACTAAGCTGTGATGACTAAAACTAAGACTAAATATATTGACAATTTCGTCAAACAAAATAAAAACTAGACTAAAACATCAGGGAGGGACTGGTGGAGAAGACAGTCATTTTATGTTTGGTTGCTCTCAGGTGTTGTCCACACGCTGCGACGCGTTGTGAGCTTGTAGATCGGCTATTTTCAGCACGCAACCAAGTGTAAAATCAGTCATTACGATGCCACCAAGGCCTGCCAAAATACATTTCAGTTGACTAAATCAACTGTAGATTTAGTCGCCTAAAATCGTATGATTTTTAGTCGACTAAAATTTGATTTGAAAACTAAAACTTCTCAGTGACTACATTATGACTAAAACTAAATTACATTTTATTCAAAAGACTATGACACTAAATCAAAATTTGCTGTCAAAAACAACACTGGTGATATGATTGTAGAATAGAATGGGGCTGTTCTTCATTATAGGGCTGCTGCTATTGATTATTCTGTCAATTATGTTTTTTGATTAATTGAATAACCAAGAAGCACGTTTTATATATATTTTGTTGTTTTATGCATTAAGATGGTGTTATTTTCACATACATACCACAGCACTATCATTCGCCTCTCTTACCACCCAAGGCAGGTTCTTAAATACAGGGTTCCCACGGTCATGACATTCCTGGAAATATTTTGAAATTTGAAAAATATTTTTTCCAGTACTGGAAAAGTTTTGGAATTGATCAAGGGTCCTGGAAGGTCCTGGATTTTTTTTCCCAGGTTATTGATTTTGTTAATACCTCTGAAATGACACATTTAACATTGGCCAAATATTAGCCGCAGAAATTGTGAAAATAGCAGATCTACATGCTCACAACGCCTCTTGTGAGCATGCAGATCGGCTATTTTCACAATAGAACCGTGTTATACAAAATTCCTCAACTCATTGTGCTCGTCAGCGCCCCCAGTTCAAATATGATTATTTCGGGGGTCACGGCCTGAAAAGGTTGAGAACCACTGGCATACACTACCTGTCTTTGGGCATTGCGCATAGGAGTAAGCGACTTGTTAATGAGCTGAATTATTGTTATATAGTCCTGGAAATTGGGTTAAATATTCTGGAAAAGTTTTGGAAAAGTTTGGGAAATGAATTGGTAAAATTGGTGGGAACCCTGTAAATAGATTAACAAGATAGATTGTCCTAACAAGGACAATGGATAAAAGCATCAGGTGCTGGTATTGACAAAGACCAATAGACAAGCTGAGATTACCCAGTAAGGGAAATGATTAGGTTGCATGACTTGCATCACACACACAGATCCATTTATTTATCTGTGTCCAAGTATATATCCATGCAAGGAATCCTAACTTTGTGCATTGCTGTCGTTGCCTTAATTGACACAATTGGAGAACAGTAATACTTTATTCATGTCCTATCATGTACCATGGAGGGATAAGGCATAGGCTACACGGAGCTGGATATTTCATATATCCCGGTTTTTCAGATATCCACATAGAAAAATATCTAGGTCCACATGACAAAGATATCTAGGTCTAACAAGCACACACACAGTAAAGTCTTCAGAGATATCCGGGTTCCCTGTCTACACGGATCCAGTGAATCGGATATTTTCCAATCTCTCCACTTATTTATCCGGTTTCAAAATTATCCAGCTTCGCAGCCGAAATATCCAGCTTCGTGTGGCTTCAAGCCCCAAACGCATTAAAAAATGTCTAGCTTCAGAAATATCCAGCTCTGTGTAGCCAAGCCTTAAATGTCTGCATGTGTTCATTCCACCTTAACGGAACTCCAGGTGATTTCCCTAATTGACACTCCCTGAACCAGAGAGGTGGGAGCTTATTAGTGAAATCACATGGTGTTGTTATTGGTTTGAACAAATCCCTGCACGGATCCTTCTCTCAGTGGCATATTCATGAATTAAAGTTTGCCACAACTGATTTTAGTCATTTGTTTTGGCTTCCATAGAAGATGCAAGCATGTTGTGCACAACGCACAGCGAAAATAGACTATTTACCTAACCGGTAGATATGCTATTTTTGGTTAATATTTCAAGATTAGAGCATTTGAAGTGGTCAAACTTGCAGCATCTTCCATAAAACCCTAATGGTCTCTAATATTTCATGAAAGCAAAGATTAAGGCCTCAATCTGTAATTTCTTCACATGGTTGGCAGTATGTAGAATAGCAGGAACAATATTGCTAAAACATCAACATTTTAAATGTGTTAATTGTTTAGGAAACTGCACTATTGTTGGGGGCTCCACACTTTCACAAATCACACATTAGGACTTGGCCAGGCAACATTTTTCAGTTTTTGTTAATCAATGCATATTTACATGCCATAAATATACAGTGCTATGATATAAACATATTATCGTATGTTTGACTGTTTAGGTGGAGCCTGGCTCTACCTGTGCTGTGTTTGGTCTTGGTGCTGTGGGCTTGGCTGTGGTCATGGGCTGCAAGGTGGCCGGAGCCACCAGAATCATCGGCGTGGACCTCAACTCTGACAAGTTTGAGAAGGCAAAGGAGTTTGGTGCCACGGAATTTGTGAACCCCAAGGACCACAGCAGGCCCATCCAGGAGGTTCTGGTGGAGATGACTGATGGAGGGGTGGACTACTCCTTCGAATGCATCGGAAATGTCGGAGTCATGGTGAGTCTGACCCAAGAGGGCGATAGCAAGAGGGTGCATTAGACCCGTACTTCCCGTTTCTGTGTGACGTAGGTAGATACCTTTTTAGGAGGCGGAAGCATGTTTGGAGTCTATTCATTTACAATGGGAGAGCTAACGTGAACACAGAGCAAAATAATAGTTCAGAAGCTATGGTCACTGAACTAAATATTGGACCAGATCATCACAAGCCACATAATATTAACAAAATTGTCATACTAAAGTGGCTTTTTTCAGCAACACAACGAAGGAGAAAATCAACTTTAATATTGCTCTTTAGCTGTCCCAGCAACACACTCTCGCAGGATCTATAGCACCAGTAAACAGATCTATAGCACCAGTAAACAGATCTATAGCACCAGTAAACAGATCTATAGCACCAGTAAACAGGACATGTGCGAGATTTGCTGCCAGCGCCCACTTAGGAGGCTATAGGATTTGTGTACAATATCGCACTCTAGTGGATCCAATGAAGTTGAGCTATCTTCATTAATTAAATATCTTTGGTCTGACTTGGAACTCTGTGTAATGACATGGCAGGCACCTTGCCATACCACTGTTCATTCAACTCTGTGTAATGACATGGCAGGCACCTTGCCATACCACTGTTCATTCAAGCTTCATGTGAGTGAAGCTTCAGAAGGCAGGACACATACAGTAGTAACATTCTACATTACAGGGTTCCCACGGTCATGACATCCCTGGAAATATTTTGAAATTAGAAAAATATTTTTCCAGTACTGGAAAGGTTTTAGAAAAAAAAAAAATAGCTATGCATTGTCTTTGGTTATTGATTTTGTTAATACCTCTGACATGACAGAAATTAAACATTGGCCAAATTGTCAAATATTAGAGGCAGAAATTGTGAAAATAGCAGATCTACATGCTCACAACGCCTCACAACGCAAGGCGTTGTGAGCATGTAGATCGGCTATTTTCACAATAAAACCTTGTTATGCAAAATTCCTCTACTCTTGGTGCTCGTCAGGGTGGGGGGTCCCCAGTTAAAACATGATTATTTCGGGGGTCACGGCCTGAAAAGGTTGAGAACCACTGCCATACACTGCCTGTCTTTGGGCATTGCACATAGGAGTTAGCGACTCGTTATTGAACTGAATTATTGTTATATAGTCCTGGAAATTGGGTTAAATATTCTGGAAAAGTTTTGGAAAAGTTTTGGAAATGAATTGGTAAAGGTGGTTTGTGGGTTTAAATCCTGAGAATAAAATACTGGACCGGTACAGTCTTCCCCGGAAACCGATATTTCCCGCCAAAGCTGATGTTCCACTAAAAGTCATAGAACAACATGACAAATGAATTGGAACACAATAAACTTATCTAAATTCTTTAGCTACATAAGAACATTATATAAATACCATTTGTCAACATACAAACAATTCTACTACTATTTTAGAATTAGATTTATTTCATCAGGTTTACTCAAGTCATGTAATCCTATTCGTTGGATTCTTTCAGTTGACTTGATTGTTAATAAGGACATTGTCGCTTGAACTTTTTGTCAACATAATTTGTACTTGGAAGAATGGCTTATACCAGCTGCTCTCTTCCCAGTTCACTGAACTACCATGAGAAATCCAGAGATCCCAATTCCCCATATTCAACCCTAAATAGTATGTGGTTGGGTTGTGAAGTTCCCGGTTGGAATTTCACAAAACAATTCCTATAATCATTATCTAATGTCCTTGTGATCCATTCAGAGCACTCTAGCGTCCATTTCTGACTCTTTATATACCAGCTGAGCTGACATACAACAATGTGAGCGAGCGAGAAAAAGCGATTAAATGTTTTCTTGTCGGAATGCATAAAGTATAAATTCTCCTCCACATGACTTGTCCAGTGATCCAGCTTTCAAAAATGACACTGACTGAGAGAGGAGCGTTGCTGTTTCTTATTTCCTCTACTATTCCCTCTCCTCCTTGGGCTAAGGCAGGGGTGGGCAACTTTGATGATGGCGAGGGCCACTATATTTCCACCTTCACTCCAGAGGGCCACATTGCATATTGCTACGTCCTATTTTGTCATTCTAGTATCTCATACAAAAGAAGCAAAAATAGCAGATCTACAAGCTCAGATAGACTAGACCTTTTAGAATGTGGTCAAATCAGGAACACCTTACTGTGCCCAAATGAAAAATGCCTATAAATGTATTTGTCACTGTGCATGGTGCATACAGATTAGATGGATTTCCTCAAACACCTGTAGTGCAGCAACATCTCCATCAGGGGGCACTGCTTTCAAGCAAATGCTTGATTTCTCTTTTGCCATGAGGTTCATACAATGTATTTGCTTTAGCCATGTGGTCATGTGACCGTACACATAGTAGACAGCAAATGTGTTTTGAGTAAATTCAGTTTTGCGAGTCCATTGCATTGAAAACCTACTAAATGGAACTCACAGCAGTGTTCAATATGAATTAAACACACAATTTAAAGGGGAAGACCACCCATTTTCAGTATTGAACTATGTCATTAACATACCTTAGAGGAGTTGTGTGGAAATAGAAAAAAAGTTTCCCCCCGTCTGTGTTGCCTAGAACTGGAGGATTGATTTTGGGGTTTGTATTGTAAAGTACAACTTGATGACATCACACTGTTGTACTTTACAATACAAACCCCAAAATCAATATTCCAGTTCTAGGCAACACAGAAGGGGGGGAACCTTTTTTCTATTTCCACACAAGTTATATTAATGACATAGTTCAATATTGAAAATGGGTGGTCTTCCCCTTTAATAATGCAAATGTGTCAGTCTGTTTGACTAATTCATGCTCATGTAATGCCAGCACTCATATCAAGACGGTAGTCTACATTGAATATAAAACTATGTTGCCCTTTTAGAACAATAACATAGTTTTATTTAATTTGTCCCGTCAGAGAGCTGCTCTGGAAGCCTGCCACAAAGGCTGGGGTGAGAGTGTGATCATCGGGGTGGCCGGAGCAGGACAGGAGATCTCCACAAGACCCTTCCAGCTGGTCACAGGCAGGGTGTGGAGGGGAACAGCTTTTGGAGGTGAGCAGCATGATTTTGTTTTGTTTAGGGACGGGACGATAAGCCATTAGGGCTGTCACAATTATTACATAATCGTCTAATCGTGATTATTTGACATTATCGCAATTATTTTATCATAATCGTCATAATCGTGAATGTTGAAAAATTTCAGAAATAGCGACGCGTTGTGAGCTTGTAGATCGGCTATTTCCACTATCAATGTTATTTTTTAAGTAGTAAGTCGTCAAATATGTCAGTAATGTATTTGTGTGTTTAGGTTATGTGTCATATCTGCCATGTGCAACTTCAAAGCCTAAAAGCCAAACAGAAATGTAATTATCAACGACAAAACACAATTAAATCGTTAATCGCCAATTATTTGAATGACAATTCATTGTCATTCATTGTCAATTCATTGTCATGTAAAATGTCATATCGTGACAGCCCTAAAGCGATATTATCGTTTATCGTGATAAAAAAAGACTCACGATAATCAATCGTATCGTGGAGATTTAATATATCGTGATATCGTCCTCCGTCATGCACTGAGATCAATTCACCTTTTATTTGCTGAGCTGCATATCTGGTACCACTTAAAACCTCTATAATTTGTAAAAGGTACTTATAATATTCGTTCTTGATACAGTCTTTTTTCACTCTATCAAATGTCTTTGCCAAAAAATAGCTGATCTACAAGCTCACAATGCGTTCTTGATACAGTCTTTCTATCTTGTAGATCGGCTATTTTTTGGCAAATGTTCCACCCCAGGATAATGGATTTTGATTATCGCGATAATATCGTAAATCACGATTTCTTTGGTCACGTGATATGACATTTTCATATCACCCCATCCCTATTATCAAATGGCTTGGCCAAATTCAAATAGTTTTTATTTATTATTTTAATATATATATATTTGTCTCTTCGTGCCTCAGCCCATTTTGATTATCCAAGAGAAGTCCAAGACACACCTTATTTGGTCATCTCTAACCGACATGTTTTGGCAGGAGGCGTTTGTGTGTATTTAATAGTTCTGCTTACTTTGCTTTTTCACTTGACTCAGACAGACCTCACTGAGCCTGGGTACATTGGTAGGAGTAAGCATTGTATTTGGAGAACTTTGTTCAAGCCAAGCCCAATATAGACTGATGCTGTGTTCATTTATGGCTAGAGGGAAGTTGGATCGCTTTTTTACCTCAGTGTTTTTAGGCCATGGCTACACGGAGCTGGATTTTTCATATATCCCGGTTTTTCAGATATCCACATAGAAGAATATCTAGGTCCACACGACAAAGATATCTAGGTCTAACAAGCACACACACAGTAAAGTCTTCAGAGATATCCGGGTTCCCTGTCTACACGGATACAGTAACCTGACTTTCGTCAGATGGTGGCAGTAGTGCGTAGGCTACCGCCCTACTACCATCTGAGATCTCTCGGTGGGAGTTGATAACGCTTGTAAAGCCCCGGGCCGGACCAATCAGCGGCAACTACGGGCGGGCTCTGAGCGGCTCTGAGCCAATAGAGTCTGATTGCAGACCACGTGGATGCAGACAGGCCAATATGAGTGGTTGGAGTTGGCACTCCCAGACTGTGATAGAGAGACGGCCACATCCAATCACCTGCTAAAGAATTTCAAAAAATGGCCCGCCCCTTACATCGAGTCTGCCCGAGAGATCTCAGATGGTAAAGTAGAGCGGTAGCCTACGCACTACTGCCACCATCTGACGCAAGTCAGGTTAGGATACAGTGAATTGGATATTTTTCAATCTCTCCACTTATTTATCCGGTTTAAAACATATCCAGTTTCACAGCCGAAATATCCAGCTTCATGTGGCTGCAAGCCCCAACCGCACAAAAAAATGTCTAGCTTCAGAAATATCCAGCTCCGTGTAGCCGGCACCTAAGCTACTAATATGGGTAAAACATGGACCGTCACAGTCTCGTTTGGCTTCTAGCTTATGAGCTCCAAAGGCATTGCTTCATTGTATCAGTATAACTGACCATCGTTATTGAATTGGTATGCCGATGGCTCTAATATCATACCATACCAAGTTAAATTTGCAATGGGCAGGTGGGACTAGGGGTTTGAATCCCCCGGCGTGCATAGGGCTTGGTGCTTGCTCCGAGGCACCTGGGTCGGGACCCCGTTATGAGCTTGTAGATCTGCTGTTCTCACTAGTTTGGGTCCCGGGCAAATGTCTGATTTATTTTTTGGAGCACAGGCTAAAAGGTTTGAGGACCACTGATACAAGGAACACAATGTCTGCTGTTGGTGAGGAGGGTGATAATATATGTGTGATACTATGTACCATATTCCATATTCCTTGTGATACTCTGTTTCCCAGGCTGGAAGAGTGTGGAGAGTGTCCCCAAACTGGTGGACGATTACATGAACAAGAAGCTGAAGGTGGATGAGTTTGTGACCCACACCTTGCCCTTCGACCAGATCAATGAAGCCTTTGACCTCATGCATGCCGGAAAGAGGTGAGGAGACTGGTGGGGCAGTCAGTGATCACAGGGCTATGTTTGTGTTGTAATAATAACAGGGTTCCCACGGTCATTGAAATTCCTGGAAATATTTTGAAATTAGAAAAATATTTTTCCAGTACTGGAAAAGTTTTGGAATTCATCAAGGGTCCTGGAAGGTCCGGGAGTCAGAAATTGTGAAAATAGCAGATCTACATGCTCACAACGCCTCACGTTGCGAGGCGTTGTGAGCATGTAGATCGGCCATTTTCACAATAGATCTGTGTTATACAAAATTCCTCAGCTCTTAGTGCTCGTCAGGGTGCCGGGTCCCCAGTTAAAACATCACAGGGGGTCACAGCCTGAAAAGGTTGAGAACCACTGCATACACTGCCTGTCTTTGGGCATTGTGCATAGGAGTAAGCGACCTGTTATTGAGCTAAATTATTGTTATATAGTCCTGGAAATTGGGTTAAATATTCTGGAAAAGTTTTGGAAATGAATTGGTAAAAATGTGTGGGAACCCCTGTAATAATAATACGAATTGCTCTCACTTGCTTCTGTTTAAAACACTATAAAATATATGATATACTATCTCAACCTAATTTATCGTGTTTTCATTGCAGTATCCGCTCAGTGCTGAAGTTCTGAAGTTCTTGATTCCCTGCCATCTGTCACATCCGGCCTTCAAACATTCTTCATAGTTCTACCACTTGTTCTTGTGCACTTCTACTTCTACTTTACATACTGTATCTCCTTATTAGAATGCAGGTCTTCACAGCAGAATCTCTGTGGTGTGAAATGTTCTGTGTGGTCAAGAAAGTGTTTCAAATTGCATCGTTCAGCTTGATCCTCTGTTTATGTGAAAAAGAAAAGTCTCATTGGCATTGCCAAGTTCAGCCATGGCATTTGCATAGCTAAGCTGTAGCACTTAATATGGTGCACTTAAACCACACGTGTTCTTAGTAGACTCTTCACAGCAGGATGTTTGGTTTAAAATGTTGGTCATTAAATGTCTTTCAAAGTACAGTACATTGTTGTTGTTCAGCTTGATTCTCTGGTCTAAATACCATCATGTGAATCAGACTGTGGTAGACAACCCCTGGGGGGGCCCAAGTGGTTAATTAATGTACTTTTTCCTTTTCCAGAAATGTAGTAATATCTGTCTTTGAAATGTAGTGGAGTAAAATTCAATCAAAAAGACAGATAATGTACTTAACTCATTGAGTGCCAATCCCGAACTAGTTCGGCTTTATTATCGTATCGCAGAGTGCCGATCCCGAACAAGTTCGGCTTTAAAAAAAAAAAAAAAAAAAAAAATCTTTAAAAAAAAAAAAAAAGATTTTTTTGAATTTTTTTTTTTTTTTTTGGACCCCATCAAATCTGGTGAACATGATTTCAATCGCGATTTTGCATGTTCCACCCCCATACAACCCCATCTAACATACAGGGCAGCCATGTTTGTTTACATAACATGTAAAACATAATGGCGATTATCTCAAGAATGCCTGAACGGATTTCCAATCGGATTTTTTTGTTTGAAAGCTGTGAACAAACTGCACAAATCCACTTCAATGCAATCCAGGATTGCATTGGATTTTTTAGAGCTCATTCTTCTCTGTTTTTTTTCCCATGCATGAGGTGTGCAAGGTTTAATCATGGCTAAGTTGACGAAAATAAGGCTTCTAAAATGCTTGGTAGCCAATAGCTAACTTCAAGCTAACTTCATCCTCTTCCTGTACATGCACAAAGGAAAGTGTTCAGGCAAGTCATGGCTGCAGGTCTTCTGCATATACCAGCATATCTCTATGGGACTTTCTATGGCCACTGGGCGCCCTCTAGTGGTGAAAGGGGTGGCACTAAATGAGTTAAGAACAGCATTGTAGTAAATGTAATTCATTATTGTCCACCACTGGAATCATGACGGTCAGGGACGTGCTGGGCCCCTGATTCAGCCCGGGAAAAAGAGTTGTAGAGGCCCTCATTGCGTCTCTCTATAGCGCTGCTGCTACTCAAAGATTTGCCATTTTCTGGTCATGACAAGTGACAAGCCACTGGGCCAATTACATGAGTTATATTTCGTCATTATCGGTGGAAACCTTGTATGTCCAAAACCATTTTAAAAATGATTTAAACTAGTGTAAACAGCCGATCTACAAGCACACAACTTGTGTGCTTGTAGATCAGCTGTTTTCACTACTTTTGTTCGACAGCCTGTATGATGAAGCAGGGCTTTGCTTTGCGAAAAAAATGAACACATTTGAAACTTGGAGATACAAGGTTTCTGCCCGACAGTGACGATTTACTTTGTTGGCCGCCCAGCCCCCAAAATGGAACGAAGGCCGACATTTTTTTTTTTTCTTTTCCTAATGACCGGCCTGGACCGCCCGGAAATGAACCGGCCGTTCGGGAGTTGTCCCGCCTTTCCCAATGGCCAGCACGTCCCTGCTGACGGTGTTCATTGCCAAGTTCAGCCATGGCATATGGCTGCCATAACGATCAACTCAAGACTACGCATCAAAAACATATCTAGTGCAGGAAATTGCAGATGGTACATTTCAGCATAGCTAAACATTACAGAAAAGAGGAGAAGCCCTTAGGCTCACTTCAGGCATACTTGAGCAGAACCAAGGATATGGTTAAACCATTATGCATGGTTTGGTGTGAGCCGAACCAAGGATATGGTTAAACCATTATGCATGGTTTGGTGTGAGCCGAACCAAGGATATGGTTAAACCATTATGCATGGTTTGGTGTGAGCAGAACCAAGGATATGGTTAAACCATTATGCATGGTTTGGTGTGAGCAGAACCAAGGATATGGTTAAACCATTATGCATGGTTTGGTGTGAGTGTGCCTGGAGTAAGCCTATGGGCTTGTCCTTTTTATTATAGTCTACACATTTGACTTTTTGATCACCTTGCATTCACCTGGGCTATCTTTAATTGTTGCCCCTATAGCTAAATATTAGTTGGGAGATAAACACTCAACATTCAGACATATTGCTGTTTAACAATGCTGTATTATTTATCATTTTGTAGTTTTGCTGACACTTATTGTCATGACTGCTCAAGGGCTCTGACACTCAACTCTCAAATACCTGGAACGCGCCCGAGTCGCGTTAGATTTAAACCACTTTAACCATTATTTTATGCTTTAACTATTGAAAAATAGCAGCTGCGAGCTTGTAGATCTGCTATTTTTGAAAAAATCATGAAAATGTGTGCAAGTCTTTGAATATCTTTGACCCGATCTTTGACCCGACTTCTAAATTCTTCCTCTAAATCATGTTGTTCTCAAACTTTTTCATGTCAAGGACCCCCAAAATTACAGGTATTTGGCCACGGACCCCCATCTCAAAATATGTTGTTCCAGGGACCACCCAGGAGCAAATATTTGAGTTACAAATGTTCGCTTTTAAATAGATATATTCAAAGACTTGCAAAGAGAAATCATGGTTTTTCAAAAATAGCAGATCTACAAGCTCGCAGCGTGGCACTCGGTGCCGCGCTGTGAGCTTGTATATCTGCTATTTTTCAGTAGTTAAAGCAGTCAATAATCCTAGGCCTAAATGGGTTAATGTCATGACTGCTCAAGGGCTCTGACAAGAATGAGAGATGCACACAAAACAGCCAGCAAAAGAAAATGTCTTTCAAAAACTAGCGGACAGTATTACTGTATGTGAAGCAGTGCTGTAAATGAGTTACATAAGCCACACCAAAATGGAGGGGGAAGATGGGCTAATATGCAGGGGGGTGTAGTTTGTACTGTACAGTATGTTTGTTGGGATATTCGAAAATAGCTTAACTTTGGAAAATATTGAACCATTTTCAACCTGGCATCTCCATACGTATTTTGTGCATGTCAAGAATGTATTGTAGGCTATGCAACGTGTTAAAATAAAAATCGCACCCGTGCGAAGTGAGCGGTGCAAAAATATTTAGGGAGTATGATATACTGTGAACTTTGATTTTCAAGCCTTTTCTTCGCAATGTACCTACATAGCTTTAGCCTGGCTCCAGCCAATAGACCCGCCCACTCTCTGAGTGAACTGCATCTCTTGGTCTGGATATGTCATATGACGAGTCTCTTGATTCGGTTCAAAGCCGTATCTTGGGGAACCGACCAATGAATTCAAAGCAAGACGGAAAAAAATCTACAGAAACAGTGGAGGGAGGGGTGGCTGCGTGGCTCACCAGAGTTCTTAATTGCTCCCTTTGAACTTCAAAAGGACTCCGAACTGCAGGCATTGATTGAGCCATACAAGTGTCGAGTAGCTCGTTAGTGATTCTCTCTAATCAGTGAAACATCAAAGACACTGACCTGTTGGGTGCATGTCATTGAGGGGAGGGGGAGGAGGGATTGTTTTGTGTGCAAAAGTCAAACACAACCCTCCCACCAGATCGCTTGTGATTGGAAATTTCAAATTTTAAATCCCCTCCCCTTTGAAATCTCAACACAATGGCTCAGGCTCAGACTCTTAAGCTCCAGCGCAGAGTCTGAAATCAGGCTAACATAGCTTACTTACAGTCACAATGTGATGTGTTCACGTAGCATACAGAAATGTGATGTACTTATCAACCTTCATAGATCAACATGACATTCAAGACCTCAAAGATGAATTCTACATTACCACGATATTTCTAGCGTCTTGAAGATATGTAATCTCATCAGCATAGAGTAGACCCATCATAGCTCCACTCCACCACAACCTTATAATCTGCTTCAAGGAAGAGCGAAGTAGCATAGACTTAGAAGGTCCCAAACGGAATAATTCACATCAGATCCATGCAACAGGACTAGGAGACGTGAAGAAGAAACATTCGTTACCTCTAACATACGTTGTGAATCCTCATGTTATCGGATTCACGGGGGCAGTGTTGTCGAGGAAACGAGCATGATACGTCACGTCACGGCATGACGTCATATTTAGTTATAAATTAGCTATATACAGAAGAATATAGTAGTATACAGATTTACAGAGACATCTAGAGATAGATTCAGATACCGAGACTCATAGAAGAATATTGAATAGATGCATTATAGAATTAGTGCATCAACAGAGCCTACCTTACAAGGACCCAAGGAGATGTTGACACACACAGATGGATCGTGACTAGGGTTTCTGGGACCGTTCCAGAGAGGAGGCATTCACACTCGGCCTGTGTCTTGAGAAAGGTCATGTATATACACGGAGGATGGACAGAGATGCATGCAGACAGTAATGACATGTACAAGCTGGACACCACCACGATGGTCTGGTCCTTAATTAACATCGGAGGCACTCTGCCTCCTGCTTCGGTATGTCACTCTGCCACCATCATTGGAACAAAGATGTTTGTATTTGGGGGCACGGCCAACGAGTGCTTTCAAAACTACATCAGAATGTTTGATACAGAGAGAAACTGTTGGCAGAACCTTCCTTCTCCAAAGCATCTTCCAGAAGAAGACACTTATGATGGTGAGAAGTCGTCTCATCATCTTTAGCGGATATCCCGAAGACAAGACACACAACGATTACCTGCACATCTTAGACTTGAATCCTAGTCTTAAAACGCTTTGCAAGCTAACAGTTATTCAGTACAATCTGGAAGGGTCAGAACTCCCACACAGCATCAGGTGGGAACTGGCAGCCATGCAAGGTTATTATAGTAAGAACTAACTAAAGACCCAAGGAGAGACCCACCTGTACAACAGCTGTCAGCTATGTTCAAGACCACTGACTTGACTCAATCTTTCAAGAAGAGCTAGGCCCGAAGAACTGGGCAATCAGTGGATACCCAGTGGATATTGTGTTTATTTGTATTTTAAACTTGTATTATTTGGCTATCATTTATAACCTGTAACATTTTCCACAGTCTGTCTAAAAGTGTGGTTATTTTATCGCTTATAAGTGAATATTCATCTAATACAATTTTGAAATTCAAGGTTAGCACCGCTCAATAATTTTTTATGACGTAATTAGGCGGCCTAAACGCGTTATAAATCAGAGTTAACCAATCGGGTGACTATGACATCATGGACAGATCAACAGAATCGAAGTGTTTCATTGGTCTAACAGACTTGTGTCATCATCATTTGTGACATCATGGTTTTGGTAAAAAAGCGGTCTATAGGAGCGGTTAGCACCGCTCAAAAATAGAAGCCTGATAAGCTCACCTCACTCGTGAGCTTGTACGTAGATGAACTATTTTGGCCGTTGTTGTATGATCAAGTGTGTTGGGCTTACTATGATTGGTTAATGAGCAAGTAGATATTTGCTTTGCTCAGTCAGTGACTGATTGAAACTGACTTCTGGTGCAGGATGGGGTAGTAGGCTATACCAGTGTTTCCTCTGGGATTTTACACACTCATCCAGGAGCAGCTTTTACTATTTTAACTGTTGACTTTTAACTCTCTGGTGAGTAGCCATGGTTGCCTTGTTCTCTCTCTCAACCACACATTAATTATTGAAATATAACATACTGTAGTGTAGGTAAATACTAGAGGTGATTCTTTTTGTAGTTGTATATTTTATTTTTAATCTGGTATTTCAGTGCTGATTTTCCCAATACAGGGGCAAATTCCATACCAAACATTTCAGGAATAATTCCAAAATCACTATACATTATGTTTATGGGCTATTATGTTTTTTTTTTTTTTTTCTACCTAAAAACTCATATTTGATGTGAGAAGTGGTGGATAAAGTAGGCTACTCACATTTTACCACAATGTAGAAGTAGCCTGCTCTTTTTAAGTCCGGATTTAAAAATGTACTTCAGTAAAAGTATAAAAGTATTGGCATCAAAATGTACTTAAAGTACCAACAGTAGATGCATAATGTCCCGTTTCAAAAGTTTTCAAGTGAATAAACTTTATAAAGATATTTTGAAAATGGCAGATCTACAAGCTCACAAAGCGTCGCATCTTGACACATTGTGAGCTTGTAGATCTGCTATTTTCAAATGGCCGAAATGTATAGCTGAAGTAGTTAGTATATGTTTTTTTTAATAATAATCAAAATCGACAAAGCAACTAGTAAAGTTTTCAAATAATTGTATTGGAGTAAAACTACAATATTTACCTCTGAGAAGTAGTGGAGTAGAAGTAAAAGTATTGACAATTGGAAATACTCAAGTAAAGTAAAATTGCCCCAAAATTGTACTTATGTACAGTACTTGAGTACTCAATAGTTACTTTACACTAGGGGTCTTCAACGTTTTCAGGCCAAGGACCCCTTAGTTGAGAGAGAGATGAAGCAGGGACCCCCACTACCTGTTCATAGATGCCATATAGTTTAATTGTTTGACAGCACAATCATCAGTGTATTTTGGATTCATGTCAATTTGTGTTTTCAGATATTTAGCCAGAATATGGACGCTAGGGTTCAAGTGGTTTATATAAAAAAAAGGGGGAAAAACAAGTTTCTATCACACAAAGATTTGGAGGACTCCCTGTAGTAACTCTGAGGACCCCCTAGGGGTCCCAGGACCCCCTGTTGAAGACTCCTGTTTTACACCACTGAGTATGAGCTCACTGCGCATGCGCATCAACTAGAAGCAGAAGCAGGTGGTCCTTAGGTGCAATCAGGTGTTTGACCAAACACTGGACGTGCAGCAACATAGATATAAGAAGGCAATGTGCAGCACTGCAGAGCAGTTTGGTTCTTTTGTCATGAAGATGGCGACCGCCGTGGTAAGTGCACGTTTTGCCTCTTATCAAGCAATTTCATCTACTTGGTTGAGATAATAAAACCTCACTTCATCCACTCTGTTGACTTAATAACACTGCGTTTGCATTGATGCTGTGTGGCGGTTTGCGTTTTAAATTGTCCAACAATGAAAGCACGTGGAGCTTTTACAATTCACTTCAGAGGAGATTCAATGAATGAGTTACATTTGTCTCTGACTTAATAAAACTATGTTTGCATTGATGGTGTGTGCATGCGGCTATAGTTTGCGTTTTAAATTGTCCAGCAATGAAAGCACGTCATGTCGAGCTTCAGAGGAGACTATTCAATGAGTTACATGTGTGTCTTTGTCCCATCGAAATGAGTTTGGGTTATATATTACTTGCTGCTGGTGTAGGCCTGCTTTTTATAGGGTTGAATGATTGTGGAACAGCTGCAATTGCGTTTAATACTATCAAGATCAATTTGATATTCATTCAGCATGGTGTCTTTGCATGTTTTATAGAATATAATTTGCTAATGAGTGGAAACCAATGGCTTGCTTGGTGGAATGTCAAGACGAGTGGAAATGGTCAGAAGTAATGTGGTTCTCAAAGTAGGTTCCTGGGGTGTTTGAGGGGTTCCAGAGGGTCCCCAACATAACCTCATGGAAACTAGTTGATCTTCAATCTTACAATTTGATTTTGTAGCTCAGTTATTTTCGTAAAATCTTAACCTTTTACAAGTCTTGTATTGGTGTCCTTTTTCCTTGCACAAAACCTTTCCAGGTGGGTGTCTGATGCCAGATCTAGCAGATCAATTCAGGGATCCTTGGCATGAAGTTTGACAATCACTGACGTAGACATCTCCTACTCTGTTTTTGTATTTGTTTTGTAATGTGATGCAACATGTACATCATTTGAATTTGATGGTGGCAGAAAGAAAGTGTCTTTGTGCTGTGGCTACATTACTGAAAATGTTCAGGGCCCCAAACTGCACAAATCTACCATGCTTTTATGAATAATTGCACCTGTGCGAAGTAAGCGGTACTCACTTCGCATGGTACCAAACACGACATGCTTGCATATCTCCTTGTATGGGCTAGTTCTGTCTGTGATGTTGGTTATCTCCATACATGGAGTTCCGTGCTCATACGGACATTCCGTGCTCATATGGACACTCATACATGAACACAAAGCCAGATATAGGAGCAGTTGGCACCGCTCAAAAACATTTAAGTGAATAATACACATGACTCAGTGGACTGAGCAAAAGTTATGTTAAGATAAATATATTTTTCCTTATTATTTTTGTCTTACTATTTCCTCAGGCGTCAGCTTTAGTTCCGGTTGAGAAAGAGAAACGTGACAGAGCAGCTCACATGATTGTGAGCCCTGAGTACATCAAACATCCATTGCAGAACAGGTATGGCCACAGGTGTACATTCTGGGACCCCGTTTCATCCATGTTTTACCCTTTATCCATAAACTCTTGCCATTTTTTACTATTTTGTCAAACGTTTTGAATATTTCAAATAGCTGATCTACAAGCTCTCAGCGTGTCAATGTAGATCTGATCGGCTTTTTGAGCATTTTTTAAAAATGGTAAAAATGACAAGAATTTAGGCATAAAGGGGTAAGGCATATCAGGGGTGGGCAACTTTGATGATGGAGGGGCCACTATATTAACACGTTCACTCCAGAGGGCCACAATGCACACACAAGTCAAAAATAGCCGATCTACAAGCCTGTAGATCTGCTATTTTTGCTATTTTTGAATTGGAATCCGGAATTATTTTTAGCTATTTTAATTGGAATCCTGAAAAGTATATTTTTTTATTTAATTTCAAATGCATTTATATGACTGTTCTTATGCTAACTTGATGAACTTAAATTCAAATACATTGGACATAAAACAGACTTGTGCCAAGTGACTAAGCTACTAATATAGACTCACTTTAATTACTAATATAGAAGTAATTAAAGTGAGTCGTGTTTGAATGGTTGGAATTTTAACAGCTGAAATTAATAATATATCAGTATTCCAATATTAACCTGCGGGCCGCATTAAAGGAGTGATGACACCGGCCGAAATGTAACATTATGGTACAGTAGGTCACGTGGTCTTTGTTGAAACGGTTTGGAAAGGGGGTGGAGCCGGCTGTTGCTGCCGACAGGCCCATCAACAGTAGCTGTATGGGCCTGTCGGCAGCAACACAGAGCCCCCAGTGATAGGCTGTTGATTGGACTGCATCATTTAACATGGGGGTACATGACATCATTAAAAATAATTGCTAATTTGATAGCCATAATTAGCTGTTTTGGCCGTGTCACACCCCCTTTAAGTGAAGGTGGGGTTCGCATGTGGCCGCCAGTTGCCCATCTATGGCAGACGAAAATATATCTCAGTGTGTCTAAAATCCCTTGAACATTGTGGGATCGATTTATTAACCTTACTCCGCCAGATGGTGGCGTATTGAGTTCCTCATAAGCCTCCATCAGGAACCGCTCGGGACGAACCGCTCAGGGTTCCCACGGTCATGAAATTCCTGGAAATATTTTGAAATTAGAAACATATTTTTCCAGTACTGGAAAAAGTTTTGGAATTGATCAGGGGTCCTGGAAGGTCCTGGAAAAAATAGCTATGCATTGTCTTTGGTTATTGATTTTGTTAATACCTCTGAAACGACACATTAAACATGGGCCAAATTGTCAAAGGCAGAAATTGTGAAAATAGCAGATCTACATGCTCACAACGCCTCGCGTTACGAGGCGTTGTGAGCATGTAGATCGGCTATTTTCACAATAGAACCGTGTCATACAAAATTCCTCAACTCGTAGTGCTCGTCAGGGTGCCGGGTTCCCAGTTAAAATATGATTATTTCGGGAGCCACGGCCTGAAAAGGTTGAGAACCACTGGCATACACTACCTGTCTTTGGGCATTGCGCATAGGTGTAAGCGACCTGTTATTGAGATGAATTATTGTTATATAGTCCTGGAAATCGGGTTAAATATTCTGGTATAGTTTTGGAAATTAATTATTAAAAATGTGTGGGAAAACTGAACACTAAACGCGAGCCGCCACTTTTCGTTTGAAAAAAAGAGGCTTGCAGCAGCTCGTGGTGGCGGCAAAGATGAATACTAGTGAAATAACTACAGTTCAGCTGCCACTGATTGGTTCAAACCATGCGCTGTTGGGTGGAGCACCAATCAAACCATGCGCTGTTCGGTGTAGCACCAATCAAACCATGCCCTGTTGGGTGTAGCACCAATCTCTGAGCGCTTCCAGATGGAGGCTTATGGAGGCACTTTCTGGCGAGTCAGGTTAACAAGTTGTTGCTTGACATCAATGGTTGCTGTTTAACTGAATTGCAGGTGGGCCCTTTGGTTTTTCAAGAATGACAAAAGCAAAACATGGCAAGCCAATCTGCGTCTGATCTCCAAGTTTGACACAGTGGAAGACTTTTGGGCGTAAGTGTATATTATATGTACTGGTATATTTATCGAAACTTAACTTAGGTCGATAATCTATTTCTCCCCTGTATATTGTATTTTATAATATCGTTATCATTGATCAGTCCCCTTTCCAACGAGGTATAACTCGTAATGATCGTAGAATGAACAACACAACTAAACATGTGGGTAGCATGTAGGCAAAATCCCTCAATATGCTTCTGTTGGTAATCGCTCTTGTTTTGAGCAACCTGGCAGGTCTGTGAGATTTACAGGCAAGATTTGCACAACGGTACCACAGACCGATGTCAAAGTTGCAGGACCCATGTAATGCTCAGGTGCCGGTTAGACACCATCCACAGCTGTGTGTGAGGGATGCAGACAGAAGCATGTCGGGGGATTTGGGAGATTTTGGCAAATATAGGGTGATTTTGGTGTTCAGTCACTCTTCCACACAGGCTGTAGCTGTCATAACACTGCTTTGTTATAGCCATAAATCATAACTCTTGTAGAGTACTTTTATTTTGAAGACGTTTTCACTCTACAAGAGTTATAACGGCGAGAAGGGGAGGACGGTCGGTGAGGCCGTTTGGTCCTGCAACTACTCGAAACATGAACAAATCCAAAATATAAGGTGCTTCCCTTCTTGGTCCAAGTGTTCTCTATCTATTCACAACCTCCTCTGGATGTTACTCCAGCTTGTCTAGGAATGTCACTGCATTTCCAACAGCAGAAAATAATGAAACGGGGTAAACGAGGAAATGCATTGTGATTCCGAGACAACAGGCAAGCTGGAGTAAACACTTCTTTATTGAAACATATGGACTGACACATCCAGAGGAGGTTGTGAATAGATGGAGAACACTTGGACCAAGAAGGGAAGCACCTTATATTTTGGATGTGTGCATGTTTCTAGCAGTTACAGGACCAAACGGCCTCACTGACTGTCCTCTCCCTCTTGCTGTTATAACTCTTGTAGAGAAAAAAACTTCTTCAAAATAAAAGTACTCTACAATGAAGTGTTATGATTCATGGCTAGCTTTGTTAAATTGATTAACTTCTGTTCACTCCTAGATTGTACAATCACATTCAGCTGTCCAGTAATTTGATGTCTGGCTGTGACTACTCACTGTTTAAGGTAAGAGAACTGTGACTACTCACTGTTTAAGGTAAGAGAACTGTGACTACTCACTGTTTAAGGTAAGAGAACTACTCACTGTTTAAGGTAAGAGAACTTGGCCTGCAATCTTTGTTTTGACTATGTAATGAGTCACATTATTAATGTTGGTATGTTAAACCATAAATTGCCAGAAATGTCTGTGAATACAGCTTGGCACTACCACCAGGGTGCAATATATCCAATTATGGTACTCTTCTAAGGTACACTTACTCTGCCCTTTAAAATTGTCTGCTTTCAGGCTTAACTGCCAAATTCACCCATAATGACAATAATATTAATAAAAAATGCACGCCCATGCACTAATCATGCACCACGTGTGTGCACACCGTTCACAGCTTTCAAACAAAACAATCTGCTTGGAAATCCGTTCAGGCATTCATGAGAGCAGCCATCATGTTTTCTTCAAATGTATCTTCAATCTTTCAATCTGTGTTTGAAAGATGGGCTTGGTCTGCTCTGGGGGTCAAACATGCAACTTTGCGATCATGCCTAGTAGATAGTAGGAAGTAAAAAAGAAATCGGCCAAAACTCTGGAAACTCGAACGTCAGACAACGGGAATAACTCGGGAGGTGGCAGCAAATGACTTGGAGTATCTGTCAACCCCATGTGATGGCAGGAGTCTGTTAAGGTTTTGTCAAGGATGCTCTTTCTCTCTCAGCTGGTCAAATAGCCAGAACACTTTGCTGCTGTCCCACAACTCAACATGGTCAATTATTACATTAGCAGTAAGTAATCGTTTCAGTGTGCAATGACGGGTCGGCTCAAGAAAAGATTTTCTTTTGTTTTTAATGTTGGAAGGTGGTTACGCCATGTGAAAAACATTTTTGGAACTAGCACGTTGCCTCCTTGTGGTGCTTATGCTTTTTATCTGGTCTGAGTGTAGCTGTACCTTTGCAAGTCTGGCTGAAAGCCTGTCTCCTTAAGCACATTGCCAAACCTGGAAGGAGCATAGCTTAGCCAGCCACATTTCATAACGGAGCCAGAACTGGCTGCTAGCTCTTGACATCTATTTAACACTTATTGATTCTGAATGGCACAGTTACTGTCTTGAGGGGGAAAGTTTTCCTGCTAGAGATGGGGCTGCAGTTTTCTATACGTCCCCTGACCTTTGGGCTAACTGAGATGGATGGATGCTGTAGATACATATTCAATACACCTGTCCCTTAGGGAAACCTGAGCTGTGACCATTTGTCTTTTTGGTGCAGGATGGGATCGAGCCGATGTGGGAGGACGAGAGGAACCGGCGAGGAGGACGCTGGTTGATCACGCTCTCCAACAAGCAGCGCAAGGCTGACCTCGACCGCTTCTGGTTGGAGACGGTCTGGCATTTGGTTTTCACACATTTTAACGTTCTCTCTTTGTGTGTCTTTCTCACCTAAACACAAACCATTGAACATTCTGTGATCCTTTAGCCACCTTGTTTGCCCATTACCTGGCAGGGACGTGCTGGCCATTGGGAAAAGTGGGACAACTCCCGAACGGCCGGTTCATTCCCGGCCGGTCCAGGCCAGCCATTAGGAAAAAGATTTAAATAAAATGTCGGCCTTCGTACAAGGTTGTCGTACAAGCAGATCTACAAGCACACAACGCCTCGCACCGCGAGGCGTTGTGTGCTTGTGGATCGGCTGTTTTCACTAGTTTAAATCATTTTAAAAATGATAAATACAAAACAAACGGTTTTGGACATACAATGTTTCCACCCGACAACGACGAAATATAACTCATGTAATTGGCCCACTGGCTTGTCACTTTGTCACACATCTTTGAGTAGCAGCAGCAGCGCTATAGAGAGATCTCTCTCTATAGCGCGCAATGAGGGCGCCTCCAACTTTTTTTCCCGGGCTGAATCAGGGGCCCATCATGTCCCTGTTACCTGGCCATTATTACCCACTGCCGGCAAATTCTTACCCCAAATTGGCCATACATTTCCATGCATCATTTGCATTATAAACAGAAAAGTGATGATCCAACTTGCCATTGAATTAATTGAGAATGAAGAATTATAACTTTAGAATTATTGAATGCTTTAACCTGTGAAAAATATCAGATATACAAGCTCACAGCGCGGCACCGAGTGCCGCACTGCGAGCTTGTAGATCTGCTATTTTTGAAAAAGTAGTGAAAATATGTGCAAATCTTTGAATATATGTGTTTTCAAAGCGAACGTTTGTAACTCAAATTTTGTTTCTGGGTGGTCCCTGGAACTAAATATTTTGAGATGGGGGTCCGTGGCCAAATACATATAATTTTGGGGGTCCTTCACATGAAAAGGTTTGAGCACCACTGACACAGTTGTCTCTCAAGAACAGACTAACTGAGCTCCAGTTAAGTGAAAAGGACCTTTTCTTTGACGATGGCTGGCCAGATTGCTGACATATAGAAATTCAAGAATTCAAATTTTCATTATTTTTCACTGGTTAAAGCATTCAATAATTCTTGGCCTAAATGGGTTAAGATGATGAAATGTCCAATTGTAAAAACCTCAAAACGAACGTCTTCATATACATAATTTCTACACTTAACCAGCATGCCAGAACAGTTGTTAACTTGGTGAAAATGATAATTGTTGTTCCTTCAGCTCCTGTGTCTTGTTGGTGAAGCCTTTGACGACCACAGTGATGACGTGTGCGGTGGGGTCATCAACATCCGAAACAGAGGAGATAAAATAGCAATATGGACCACGGACTATGAGAACAAAGAGGCCATCACACACATAGGGTGAGCTTATCCACGAGTTTCCAAAGCCCCATAGTGCATTGCGCAGACGCTGTACCGAGCTTCTGGCGCCGCAGCTGAGGCTGCATCTGCGACGCGACGTGAGCTTGTATGTCTGCTGTTAAACCGGAAGTGTGGTCCAAATAATCTCCAGTCGCCTCCAGCAAACTCCCTTGGAAAGAGGTGGATAGAGCAGGGGTTGGCAACCTTAGGCACGGGGGCCAACATGTTGGCACAGGGGAGGATGATCACTGGCACACTGGCAAAAGTGTGAGAGGGAGAGAAATATTGTTTCAAATCAAGTCACCTAATTTGCAGCAAATTACATACTACACATAATTTTACTTTCATTAAAATGATGAACTTTGACTGGGGAGGGAGATCGTGGAGTCTAATGGTTGTTATAACAATGCCCTGACAACCAAAATATGTTTGAATTTATGTTGACATGGCACACTGACTATCTAGAAAATAAAAACATGGCACTTCATTTCAAAAATAGTTGCTGACCATCTTGGCCCATATACAATACCTTGCTTTTCCTATCCTTTCATGACTCTGTGTATTCTCTTCTCAGGCGTGTCTACAAAGAGAGACTGGGTGTCCCACCGAGGGTGATCATCGGATACCAGTCACATGCGGACACAGCCACCAAGAGCGGCTCAAGCAACAAGAATACGTTCGTCGCCTGAGGAGATGCGGCCACCAAGAGAAGTTCACCAAGATTAAGTTTGATGATTGAAGAGGGTCTCATTCCCTACCTCTTCTGTTTACAGTTTACACTAGTTATAATAGTAACCCTATTCCCAGTAACTTTTCAAATTTATATAAATGTAAGAAAAAGAAGGGAAAAAAAGCCTTAAAAGCTGAGATTTTGCATGGCCTTATTTATTTAATGGGATACAATTGATTCTAATTCTTTGTCAATGATATTTTCTTTTTGTCTTGGTTTACTGTTGAAGGTTTAAGTTACACTGGGAATGTTCTGAGGCTAATGTGTATTCTTTAAAGGGCCACTTCACCTCTGGGACAACCCTATCTTATTTTATTGTTGTTTGGGACACAATCAACACAATCCTGAGTTATTTTTTGTGTTCAATATGTTTTTTTTTTTAGATATTTTAGTATTTCAGTATGACTAGTGATGCATTTTGCATCATCAATGATGCGTTTTGCATCATATGATGATGCAAAACGCATCACTAGTACATGCTGAAATACTAAAATGTCTAAAAACACAGATTGAACACCAAAAAATAACTCAGGATTGTGTTGATCGTGTCCCAAACAACAATAAAATAAGATAGGGTTGTCCCAGAGGTGAACTGGCCCTTTAACTGCATGCAGCACATTGCACTTATATTGTCCTTTACATGTTCTGCTCTTTTGACAAAAATTAAACAAACATTTTACTTATTTTTCTTTTTCATTGGTATAGCTTATACCTTTCCCTGATTGTACAGTTCTGCAACGTCTCAGTTGCTATATGTAAAAAGTTCATATATAAGTGTTAAAAAAAAAAGATAGGGGGGAAAAAAACTTAGAATGAACACAGGTTGACACCAATTAATGTGGCATTTTGGAAACTCAACCCTGATTTAAATTAATGTGGAATTTTGGAAACAACCTTGATTTACTAATGGATGTTGGATATCAGACTGTCTAGATTTTGAAAATTAAGGTAAATCTGTTCCTCTGCTCCAAATCAGCACCATGTTGTCATTGTTTCTTGTTTTGCATTCCGTTCACTGTTCTACAACCAATAGTTGACGTGTCTATTGCTACTGTCATGTAAAACTCAGTTTTTTCTTTATGTTGAAATATTGTGATTTCTATTTCTTGGAAGAAGGGGGAAAAGGTTTTCATTTGGTAAATCAGGACATTGAATGGCAACAGATTATTGATTGAGGGTTGCTGAATATGCCTCAATGGCAAGATTACAGTTTTATGTACATGAATGTACAGAACACATTTAACATTGTTTACTTTTAAATAAATATCCTTTCCCACCCTGTCATCATGATTGTGTTATGAACTACAATTTCAATAATCTGCAGGTATAGTCATGGATGGTACTGTATGTGTGGTGGCTTTTGGTTCCAAACTTCCACTGATCATTTCAATGAAGAGCTGTGAGGAAAGGCATGTCAAGATTTATATTAATTTAATTTGACCATGGCCCAAGTTAATTTAAAACATGCTTTGAGAACAAACATGCTAACGGATGATCAGTGCACAGATGTGTAAAGTAAACTACAATTGTGAGGTATTTGTACTTAAGTATTTCCAATGCTTTTACTTTTACTCTACCTAGTTTACATCTCGGATCCAAATATTGTAGGTCTTCTTTTACTCCACTACATAAACACATTATCCACTTAAACCCTGTACATGCCAGCCATTTGAAAACAGACAATGTACAAGCTCACACCTATGCCCTATGCCACACATTGTGAGCTTGTAGATCTGCTGATCTGATTTTTAGACATTTGAAATGTAACATTCAGCACAATGAGTACTTAATACATTTGGTACTTTAAAAGTAGGCCTACATTTTGATGCCAATTTTGTTTTATTTTGTACTTTTACTGAAGTATTTTGAATTCCGGAGTTTTACTTGTTGTAACAGACATTTGAGTACTTTTTTCCACCACTGTCATTCATTGCAGAGTGCAGATCATGGTAGCATAGGCGTCAATTGGGTATGGCAAGCTATGGCAGCTGCCATACCTTGGCTACAGGGGAAATGATAAAATGTACTTTTCGTCGTGCCCGTTGCTAAGGTATGGCAACATGACTGGTGTCTTGCACGCGCGCTAGGGCGCACGTGCAAGACACCAGTCATGTTGCCATACCTTAGCTTTTGCTGAACTGACGCCACTGCATGGTAGGCCCCCTAGTGGCGGAAAAAAAGCTCTGGGAACTCAGATTATTCGGACTGGCGGGAAGAGGACACGACGACGAGGCTGTTCTAAAGTAATTAGTGTTGCTGTAGAAACTGGGGTTTCTTATTAGTTTTAAATATTTTATCTTTACTTGAGTAGGCCTACTATCCTCATATTTGGTTAAACCCTCCAAAAAGGTAATACTATAGCCTACTGTTCAGGTCTGGTGGCTAATTAAGCCATAAATAACCACTAGGCCTACTAGCCTACACCTTGCAACACATGCAATTATTGGACTATTTTGTAATGAAACCAAAGAAAAGTGGTTATTAGAGTGGCTGCTAAACAACGAAGTGAAGCCTTTCTGCAAAATATAAAAACAGCTGGACTTTTCCTGGAGCTGCACATCTTTGACAGCTAGAAGCCAGTGATGCTTACAGTTTACAAGTTACTGGTAAGTGCAAGCATTTTAATGGCTGTGTCTTTCTGTGTATGTTTTGGTCGTAGCAAGAAACGTCTCCATGGGTTTGGCAGAGACATGTTTCATGTTTCTGCTTTTATGTAGGAATTGGTGGTAGGCCCATAGGGGTAGGCCTAGCAAGTAGCAAGTTCATGTTTCATTTGTTTACTCTTGTCATGGCCCAAGCTGTTTTATTTTATTGTTTTTTGCGAGGGTTCCACCGTTCCAGTGCAATATAAATGGACAGTTTACACATTTCATTGAATGTTGCAGTATTTCTCAATCAACCACGTTTGTCAATGTTAATTGCAGGGAGACATAACATTAATATAGGCTTTGTAGTGTGTGTGTGTGTGTGTGTGTGTGTGTGTGTGTGTGTGTGTGTGTGTGTGTGTGTGTGTGGTGTAATAGTAGGCTACTCTTGGTTGCATCTGGGTTGGAATGTAGGGCAGAACTACGCCATCTACTGGTTTGTTAATTTTTCTCTTTGAATCAATTACCATTCATTTCGCTCATGCTTGGCATTTTAAAAACACATTTCAACTTTGATGAAACAGTCGGTCATGTTGCGACAGTTTGGGCAGCATGGGCTATGAGTAAGATTTAACTATAGAAGAATATTGTGCTGTGCGACATCAGTGACTGCTGAGATTAAACAGCAAAAAAAGCCTCTAAAAAGGCCAAGGGAAGGAAGCTATTACCAGCAGAGGGCGCTCGAAGCGCAGTAAAGATTTAATTATGGCCATCATTGGAAGATTTGCACAGAACTAGGCCTAATAAATTACTCTTTCTTTAAGATTGATTGATTGAAGTATGTATTAGAAGTCTGCATAGGAAAAGGTACAGTTTCATGACAGTACAGTTCACTGGTACAAGGTCAACTAAAAGGATAAGCTCAAGTAAGCCGGAGCTTGTTTCCATTTACATCCTTTTTTTATTAAACTCATATAACATTGAATGACAGACAGATGGTTTTTCAGGGCGGTTTTAAAGGAAGTTAGGGATTTACACTCCTTCAAGGCCTTCGGTAGGGCGTTCCACATTCTAGTGGTAGGCCTAATGGCAGGACAACGAATTTGACCCTTTGTTTGAGCCGATTCCGGGTTGAACATGGTCTGTGGCTCTGCCTGTGGTGTTGTAATTGTGGACATCCTTGACGTTTTGGAAGTGTTGATATATTAATTCGAAATCTTGCATGATGTCGTAGTCCCCCAATACTATGTGTACAACACACACACACACACACACACACACACACACACACACACACACACACTAGGGCATTCACCAAATATTCAAATATTCGAATATCAAAGTCATTATTGAGTCATTTTTGAGTTTCGCTAATTTTAAGGTTTTTAAACAGGTCAGTATCATATATAAGACACTAAATGGTCTATGCCCACCTCCCCTAAAGGAATTCATAAAAAGGAAGCCTGATAGAGGACTCAATACTAGAGCAATCACTAGAGGGGATTGCGAAGTACCGTACCGGGTAACCGCTTTTGGAAAAAACACCCTTTCAGTGCAGGGATGTTCAATCTGGAATGACCTACCTCTAACAATAAGAGACTGTTTGTCATTTCCATCCTTCAAGTTCAATCTAAAAAAATGGTTAGTTGACAATCAAACCTGTGACCATGTATAGTTCTAAGAGTACAGCTCATGCCATGTACGTATATTTTTAACTATCCTTTTTTAATGTAGGGTACTGTTAGTAATATGTGTTGTTTTGTTGTTTTTTTCTTGGTTCAGGAAAAATAGTATTTGTATGTATGTTCTTAGGCGCCCTCTCCTAATGTAGGGTTACTGTTTGTTGGTATGTATTGTTTTGTCTTCATGTGGGGACTACGGATGAAATTTAGCATTCTTGCTAATTCCGGCTTATTTACATTGCATTCATGTAGTGTTCATTAATATGCATTGTCCCGTCTAAATAAACAAATAAAGTAAAGTAAAGTAAAGTATTATTCGACGTTGTTCACCGAAGTCGAATATTCGCTTATTTAATTTTTTTATAGTTTATAAAGCTTGGCGAGATAGGAACTCTTAAGAATGAGTTGTCAATGCCCCTGTTAATGCTCTATACCAGGGGTTCTCAAACCTTTTTAGGCTGTGACCCACAAAATAAACATATTTGAACTGGGCACCCCCACCCTGACAAGCACTTGGAATTGTAGGTATTACATTTAATGTGACTCGGTTCCGCAGATAAATAACATTGTGAAAATAGCCGATCTACAGGCTCACAATGCCTCGCGTTGCGAGGCGTTGTGAGCATGTAGATCTGCTATTTTCACAATGTTCGCCTCTTGCTGACTTAATATTTGACAGTTTGGCCAGTCCTGTCGAATATTCGACTATTCAATACTTTGAGGTTGAATAATTCGAATACTAAAAATCACTATCCGTGAATGCCCTAACACACACACACACACACACACACACACACACACACACACACACACACACACACACACACACACACACACACACACACACACACACACACACACACACACACACACACACACACGCTGCTGCTACTACTACTTTGTTTTTAAAAATGAAGTCATGTCTGAGTCCACTGTAGCGTAACGATGGGGGTATTGTCTGTCAGGGATATGCTCGCTGCAGAGCGGTTTTAGACTGGTGTTCTGGGGTATATTTAGTTGAAAAACGCTACACTGGGAGGCAGTGTAGCTGCACCTTTGACCGCTTTAAGTCTTCTGCCATGGCTTCCTCCTTGACAAGCGGTTTGGGAGAAGAAATTGGGATTCCATCGGATGCCTTTCTGCAGGGGCGTCACAAGGGGTAGGAAAGTGGGACTGAGTTACTACTAGGGCCCAAGGTGGTGGAGGGGCCTGGAATTATTTTATACTCTAGCTATTGAAAAATAGCAGATATACAAGCTCGAGTGCCGCGCTGCGAGCTTGTAGATCTGCTATTTTTGAAAAGTCGTGGAAAATGTGTGCAAATCTTTGAATATAATGTATTTTTTTAAGCGAACATTTGTAACTCAAATTTTGCTTCTGGGGGGGTCCCTGGAACTCAATATTTTGAGATGGGGGGGTCCGTGGCCAAATACATATCATTTTGGGGGTCCTTCACATGGAAAAGGTTTGAGCTCCACTGACATCGAAACATAGGTTTTAAAAAAAAAAAACCTTAGAAGGATTTGAAATATTCAAAGATGTTCATGATTTTTCAAAAATAGCAGATCTACAAGCTCGCAGCGCGGCACTCGGTGCCGCGCTGTGAGCTTGTATATCTGCTATTTTTCAATAGTTAAAGCACAGGGGCCCCGCAGTGAATCCTTGTACCCAGGGCCCAGAATTTGGTGAAACACCCCTGCCTTTCTGTTGCATGAGCACCGGGGGAAAGAAGATATCTGTAAATAGCAGCCGGGTGGTGTTTTCCTTCTTTGCTTCCCTCAACTTTTCTTTTTTTTTTGTAACTTTTTCTTTTTCAAACCCACATTTACAGTCTCTCCCCCGATGCCTTAGGCAACTGTCAACCTTTTGTTCACCAGACCCTGCATGGCACACACACGAGGACAGAGTCAGGCCACGTTCACTTTAGCTTGAGTTTTAGGAATTAAATCATTATTTACCACCTCCTCCTATGTGCGCGTACAGAAGTTGTTCTTAAGTGTTACAGGGTTCCCACGGTCATGAAATTCCTGGAAATATTTTGAAATTAGAAAAATATTTTTTCCAGTACTGGGAAAGTTTTGGAATTGATCAAGGGTCCTGGAAGGTCCTGGAAAAAATGGCTATGCATTGTCTTTGGTTATTGATTTTGTTAATACCTCTGAAATGACAAATTCAACATTGGCCAAATTGTCAAATATTAGAGGCAGAAATTGTGAAAATAGCAGATCTTCATGCTCACAACGCCTCGCAACGCGAGGCGTTGTGAGCATGTAGATCGGCTATTTTCACAATAAAACCGTGTTATACAAAATTCCTCTACTCTTAGTGCTCGTCAGGGTGCCAGGGGTCTCCGGTTCAAATATGATTATTTCGGGGATCACGTCCTGAAAAGGTTGAGAACCACTGGCATACACTACCTGTCTTTGGGCATTGCGCATAGGAGTAAGCGACTCGTTATTGAGCTGAATTATTGTTATATAGTCCTGGAAATCGGGTTAAATATTCTGGAAAAGTTTTGGAAAAGCTTTGTAAATGAATTGGTAAAGATGTGTGGGAACCCTGGTGTTAAGTGGTTGCTCTGAAGGAACCCTGGTGTTAAGTGGTTGCTCTGAAGGAACCCTGGTGTTAAGTGGTTGCTCTGAAGGAACCCTGGTGTTAAGTGGTTGCTCTGAAGGAACCCTGGTGTTAAGTGGTTGCTCTGAAGGAACCCTGGTGTTAAGTGGTTGCTCTGAAGGAACCCTGGTGTTAAGTGGTTGCTCTGAAGGAACCCTGGTGTTAAGTGGTTGCTCTGAAGGAACCCTGGTGTTAAGTGGTTGCTCTGAAGGAACCCTGGTGTTAAGTGGTTGCTCTGAAGGAACCCTGGTGTTAAGTGGTTGCTCTGAAGGAACCCTGGTGTTAAGTGGTTGCTCTGAAGGAACCCTGGTGTTAAGTGGTTACTCTGAAGGAACCCTGGTGTTAAGTGGTTGCTCTGAAGGAACCCTGGTGTTAAGTGGTTGCTCTGAAGGAACCCTGGTGTTAAGTGGTTGCTCTGAAGGAACCCTGGTGTTAAGTGGTTGCTCTGAAGGAACCCTGGTGTTAAGTGGTTGCTCTGAAGGAACCCTGGTGTTAAGTGTTTGCTCTGAAGGAACCCTGGTGTTAAGTGGTTACTCTGAAGGAACCCTGGTGTTAAGTGGTTACTCTGAAGGAACCCTGGTGTTAAGTGGTTACTCTGAAGGAACCCTGGTGTTAAGTGGTTGCTCTGAAGGAACCCTGGTGTTAAGTGTTTGCTCTGAAGGAACCCTGGTGTTAAGTGGTTGCTCTGAAGGAACCCTGGTGTTAAGTGGTTACTCTGAAGGAACCCTGGTGTTAAGTGGTTGCTCTGAAGGAACCCTGGTGTTAAGTGGTTGCTCTGAAGGAACCCTGGTGTTAAGTGGTTGCTCTGAAGGAACCCTGGTGTTAAGTGGTTGCTCTGAAGGAACCCTGGTGTTAAGTGGTTGCTCTGAAGGAACCCTGGTGTTAAGTGTTTGCTCTGAAGGAACCCTGGTGTTAAGTGGTTACTCTGAAGGAACCCTGGTGTTAAGTGGTTACTCTGAAGGAACCCTGGTGTTAAGTGGTTGCTCTGAAGGAACCCTGGTGTTAAGTGGTTGCTCTGAAGGAACCCTGGTGTTAAGTGGTTGCTCTGAAGGAACCCTGGTGTTAAGTGGTTGCTCTGAAGGAACCCTGGTGTTAAGTGGTTGCTCTGAAGGAACCCTGGTGTTAAGTGGTTGCTCTGAAGGAACCCTGGTGTTAAGTGGTTACTCTGAAGGAACCCTGGTGTTAAGTGGTTGCTCTGAAGGAACCCTGGTGTTAAGTGGTTGCTCTGAAGGAACCCTGGTGTTAAGTGTTTGCTCTGAAGGAACCCTGGTGTTAAGTGGTTACTCTGAAGGAACCCTGGTGTTAAGTGGTTGCTCTGAAGGAACCCTGGTGTTAAGTGGTTGCTCTGAAGGAACCCTGGTGTTAAGTGGTTGCTCTGAAGGAACCCTGGTGTTAAGTGGTTGCTCTGAAGGAACCCTGGTGTTAAGTGGTTACTCTGAAGGAACCCTGGTGTTAAGTGGTTGCTCTGAAGGAACCCTGGTGTTAAGTGGTTGCTCTGAAGGAACCCTGGTGTTAAGTGGTTGCTCTGAAGGAACCCTGGTGTTAAGTGGTTGCTCTGAAGGAACCCTGGTGTTAAGTGGTTGCTCTGAAGGAACCCTGGTGTTAAGTGGTTGCTCTGAAGGAACCCTGGTGTTAAGTGTTTGCTCTGAAGGAACCCTGGTGTTAAGTGTTTGCTCTGAAGGAACCCTGGTGTTAAGTCGTTGCTCTGAAGGAACCCTGGTGTTAAGTGGTTGCTCTGAAGGAACCCTGGTGTTAAGTGGTTACTCTGAAGGAACCCTGGTGTTAAGTCGTTGCTCTGAAGGAACCCTGGTGTTAAGTGTTTGCTCTGAAGGAACCCTGGTGTTAAGTGGTTACTCTGAAGGAACCCTGGTGTTAAGTCGTTGCTCTGAAGGAACCCTGGTGTTAAGTGTTTGCTCTGAAGGAACCCTGGTGTTAAGTCGTTGCTCTGAAGGAACCCTGGTGTTAAGTGGTTGCTCTGAAGGAACCCTGGTGTTAAGTCGTTGCTCTGAAGGAACCCTGGTGTTAAGTGTTTGCTCTGAAGGAACCCTGGTGTTAAGTGGTTGCTCTGAAGGAACCCTGGTGTTAAGTCGTTGCTCTGAAGGAACCCTGGTGTTAAGTGGTTACTCTGAAGGAACCCTGGTGTTAAGTGGTTGCTCTGAAGGAACCCTGGTGTTAAGTGTTTGCTCTGAAGGAACCCTGGTGTTAAGTGGTTGCTCTGAAGGAACCCTGGTGTTAAGTGGTTACTCTGAAGGAACCCTGGTGTTAAGTGGTTGCTCTGAAGGAACCCTGGTGTTAAGTGGTTGCTCTGAAGGAACCCTGGTGTTAAGTGTTTGCTCTGAAGGAACCCTGGTGTTAAGTGTTTGCTCTGAAGGAACCCTGGTGTTAAGTGGTTGCTCTGAAGGAACCCTGGTGTTAAGTGGTTGCTCTGAAGGAACCCTGGTGTTAAGTGGTTGCTCTGAAGGAACCCTGGTGTTAAGTGGTTGCTCTGAAGGAACCCTGGTGTTAAGTGGTTGCTCTGAAGGAACCCTGGTGTTAAGGAGGTCACCCAGCATAAAAGGCTCCAAATAGCTCTGTATGTCTGTGGGAGACTCTACTGCGGTACCCTTGGTATTTCATGACAGGTGAAAACTGAACTATTTTAGGATGTGGTTGTCTCTCCTAAAAGCTCTTGGCAAGGCTCACCACCAGGTATGTTATTACAGGGCCCACTGACAGCGTCCCACAGTCAATAATGATCTTGTTCTCTTTCTGTCTGCTCCGCAAATTGGGAGGCAGTAGAAGAAGAAATACCCAATAACAATAACATTTTTTCAAAAACATGTATGGCTCTTGTGTTAATAATAATTTGCCTTTAACAATCAAACAACAATCAAACATTACATTAAATAATGTGATTTAACATTACTTTGTATTAATTTTTTTTTAAACTCTCTGATAATTCTTTCACATTTTTTATTTGTATGTATATTTTTTTATAAAAGATTTCACACGTTTATGTTTAGCTAAATGATTCATTTTAGTTGAGCATCGGCACAGTTGGTAAAGTTGAGTTTAGGCTTGGTTTTGGTGGGGTTAGGGAAAGAATGCCTAATGGGGAGGGCATTCAGCTTGGAACTGGGTTCAAAATGGCTTGAGGTTCGGCACAGTTGGTACTTTACTTGGTACTGTACCAAAGATTACGCTACTGATAATGATAGGGCCAAAAAAGGGAAATTGGGCTCTTGTAGCTTCTGAAATGGATGCTAGAGAAGTAGGAAAAAACTGGCAGTCAAGTTCAGCACCTTTGTCAAGGACACTTTGAAATGGAAGAAAATCGAACTTTTGTAAGATCCAAAATAGCATTTCTGCCGCCGGGACGACCTGCTGTCACATTAATAAATGTTGAAGAACGCATAATGTGTGCTTGCCTTGCAGCAGTATTTTTTGGTTTTGGGCACATTTTCTGACACACAATTGTGTCAATTTGTCTGTCCTCTCTGACTGTGACTGTGTCAGATTTTAATGTTTGTGCCAGAGAGTACCAACCTTTTTATTGACTCATTCCATTTTTGCGGGGGTGACGATTATTGCAATGCAATCCTACATGTTTGACATTTGTAACCATACAAACATGCCCTTTAATCCAACTCCACTGTGTTCAGGCAGCGGTGCATGTGTTTTGTCTGTGTATGTGTATCGATTTGTTGATTCAGTAATCCCCCATCGTGACAGTGGTCAGCGAGATTAGGGGCCGAAGCCACGGCATCTGCCCTTTTAGGTGGGTAATGGGCAAAAAAGAACGTTAATTGCCCCTGACTGTTCAAAGTAAATTAATTATTGATTGCTCTCTTGACTCCTCTTCTGTACTTACATACCCCTACAAATCCTTTTATCTCTGGCTCTGTGTAGGAACATTTCCTCTCCCCCAGCTTGTCGTCATGCAGGCTGGCCACCACCAGTGCTGCGGACCACTAGCCAACCTCATTAACCACAGTGATTAGTTGGGTTGTTTGCCCCTTTCTTCCTTTTCCTTTTTTTTTCCTTCCCCCTTTTTTTTAGTGCATTGAAAAGAGCCTTTGGAGAATCTCTCAGCTCTTTGTTTTAATTCACACTCTTTTCCAGACTCTGGTTCCTTCACATTCCTCCTGCCTCTCTTTCCTTATCTGACACACAGTGTTGTTTTTGACAGCAAATTTTGATTTAGTTTTAGTCATAGTCTTTTGAATAAAATGGAATTTAGTTTTAGTCATAATTTAGTCACCTGAAAAGTATTAGTTTTAGTCTAATTTTAGTCGACTAAATATCATAAGATTTTAGTTGACTAAATCTACAGTTGATTTAGTCAACTAAAATGCATTTTGGCAGGCCTTGATACCATCGTAATGACTGATTTTACACTTGGTTGCATGCTGAAAATAGCCGATCTACAAGCTCACAACGCGTCGCAGCGTGGCGCGTTGTGAGCTTGTAGATCGGCTATTTTCAGCATGCAACACCTGATAGCAACCAAACATAAAATGACTTTCTCCTCCACTAGTCCCTCCCTAACATTTTAGTCTAGTTTTTATTTTGTTGACGAAATTGTCAATATATTTAGTCTTAGTTTTAGTCTTCACAGCTTAGTTTTTATTTAGTTTGTCAGTGAAAAGGACGCAGTTGACAAACATTTTTCGTCATAGTTTTAGTCGACGAAATCAACACTGCTGACACATCCCTTCTCTCTATTTCCCCCGTATGTCTTGTCACAACAGCCCCCCCCCCCACTCCCTGTTTTCTGTTATTTATTCCCGTTCTTTCTATCTACTGTACACATGCAAACACGGCACACTACTATGTAGAATTGCACAGATGCTCTTTTGCTCGTTCTCCCTCCGCTGTAACAAATGAGCGCGCCGCAGATGAATAAAACCAAAGGTTGTGGGTAAATTGATGACGGTGAATATAAAGGAGATGCAGTGCAGACAGGAGCAACATCATTATCCCCGTCTATTGATTTTCTCCCTCCACAGCTAACGGGATAAAGCTGCACCTTGTATTTGAAATGAGCCATAAACAAAAGCACTGAACATGATATAACCGTGTATTTATTCTGGTCCGCTCCCCCGATGTCAAACCCACCTGGATTACAGTCTTAACTTGGGAAAAGGAGAGAGGATTTGGTGTACGCTGTCTGTAAACATCATGTCTGTGCACATTGTGTAATGTGTGTCTTACGAGAGAATACATTGTGGAGAAAGAGGAGCTATAGGAGGAGATTTGTAAAATCCTAGGTGTGAATTTAACTTTACTGTAGAAGTTGGCCCATAATTGACCATTCTGAGGCAAATTTACACTCAAGTCTACTCTACAGTAAGCGAGTTTAGAAACTCTACACTTGCTAAGGGAAGGAGCGCTCGTTTTCAACAGTGTCGTCAGGTTAGCTACTCACCAGCGTCGGCAGGTTAGTTTTACTGAGGTTAGGGTTAGGGTTAGGGTTAGAGTTAGGGTTAGGGTTAAGGTTAGGGTTAGGGTTAGAGTTGGGGTTAGGGTTAGGTTTAGGGTTCGAGTTAAGGATAGGTTTAGGTTTTGGTGCACCTCTGCCGTGGTCCAAGTAACTACAATGGAGCGCTCCCTACCTCCGGTTCAGCCAATCACAAGCTTCAAAAATGAGTGCGGGGCGTGGTTTTCCCTTAGCAAGCGTAGAGTTTCTAAACTCGCCTACAGTAACAATCAAATGACAATAGGTGCCCCGCTCATCTTTTTACAATGTTGGTGTGTGGTAACAGTGTGTTAGTATTGTGTATGTTGTGTTGTGTGTGTGTTCTCGGCCTGGGTGCAAGGCTGCTGGTTGCAATGACCATTTTGGATGGAATTTAATTCATTTGGTACCGTATTCTCTCAATAAGAAAACAGTGCTCTGAAATGAGCGCAGAGTGGATAGACCTATGCACTGATTTTCAACATGGTAAAAACAGGTGGCAAAATTGCTACATTTTAAACTATTATATCGTCGTTGTCAGATGAAAACCTTGTATGTCCAAAGCCGTTCGTTTTGCATTTATCATTTTAAAAATGATTTAAACTTAGTGAAAACAGCAGATCTACAAGCACACAACGCCTCGCACCTGTTTTCACTACTTTTGTGCGTGCCTTGAAGCAGGGCTTTACTTTGCGAAAGAACGTACACATTTAAAACTTGGAGATAAGGGGTGCGTTCGGAAACCCGCACCGAGTGTGTGCTCGGTGTAGTGAGTGCAGTGGGCGTGACGTTGGAGAGTGCGTTCAGTGTGGCTTATTTACGAACGACCAGTTTTAACAGGGAGCTGTGTGCTTTTTCACTCTGAACTCTGAAGGCAAACTTTCTGAAAAGCAGCAGTTGCTAAGTATGCTAACGTAACATTGACATTGAAAGGAGATGTAATTCATAGCATTGGCATACCTGCTGTTAGTTTACACGTTAATGTGTGTGAAACTATCAAGGCCAAACGACCAATTAAGCTGCAAATGCTGCATTTTGCGGTGATTTCCTCCATTCTTCACAGCTGAGAAGCGTTCGAGACATGGCTATGAAAACCAACCAATCAGAACACCGAACCACCGCACCACACCGCCTAACCCCATCTTCTGAGTAGGGTTGGTGAGTGTGCGTGCACTCAACACACCAGTGCGCCGCGCACTGGATTTCCGAACGACAACGCACCAAGTGCACCGAATAAACGAACGACAACATAGCACACCAGTGCGTTGAGTGCGCATTTCCGAACGCGCCCGAGGTTTCTGCCTGACAGTGACGATATATTATGGAGGGTGGGATACATCATCACTTCATTATTCAGTCTGAAAGTGCTTCCCCCCAGGGCGATTGCAGGGATGGGCGTTGCCAAGAAGAGGCAGTCTTCAGCGATTGGTTCACCGACCAACACATGACATAGTGTGGCTGGCTAGTGGCTAGCCTGTTGCTTGCTAGTGCTACTTGCTAACCAAAGAAACAGTCAGAATAGGAGCACTACGAACTAGTAATCAAACACAACATAATGCCTGCTACTGGTGTTTCATAGCGAGATCGATACGAACGCATTTTACCGCAATTTACCGCATTTTATCGCGACGCGATGCGCGGTACGGTACGGCGGCGGCGCTGGTTTACTTGGAAATACACATGAGTTCTGGGAAACCCCCACCCACGCTGATCACAAGACACTGATTCACGACGCTGATTCGCCGTACGGATTTTCAACCGAGGGAGGACTCTTCAATGAGAGCACTTCTAGACCCCTGAATCGCCAAAACAAAAAATTTAAAGGGGTCTGGCTAGCGATTCAGGGTCTGGAACTAGGCTACTTTTTTCTCTGTTGGCTCAGTTTTTCTACTTGGGATGACAAGGAATTTAGTGGAAGACCCCTCAGTCGGCATGGATTCTTTGATTCGAGCAGTGTCGGTTTTGTGTGTGATGAATTTCACCGGGTGTGAATTTGGTGCGATATGTACGACATTTACAGGAGTCGTATGTCCATGTAATTTGCTATCGTACATCAACCGTTAAAATGAAAAAAAAAAAAAAAAAAAATGAAAAAAAGCAATTATATTCACTGTACCCCCTCCTTGGCAATTATTTTGCTTTTTTTTTTACCCCTAATTTGGAAATGATGCCAATTGATTCCTCCCTGAGTTGTATCCTACTGCAGGGTTCCCACGGTCATGAAATTCCTGGAAATATTTTGAAATTAGAAAAATATTTTTCCAGCACTGGAAAAGTTTTGGAATTGATCAAGGGTCCTGGAAGGTCCTGGAAAAAAATAGCTATGCATTGTATTTGGTTATTGATTTTCTTGATACCTCTGAAATGACAAATTAAACATGGGCCAAATTGTCAAATATTAGAGGCAGAAATTGTGAAAATACCAATGCTATTTTCACAATAGAACCGTGTTATACAAAATTCCTCAACTCTTAGTGCTCGTCAGGGTGCCGGGGGTCCCCAGTTAAAACATGATTATTTCAGGGGTCACAGCCTAAAAAGGTTGAGAACCACTGGCATACACTACCTGTCTTTGGGCACTGCATTGCGCATAGGAGTAAGCGACTCGTTATTGTGCTGAATTATCGTTATATAGTCCTGGAAATCGGGTTAAATATTCTGGAAAAGTTTTGGAAAAGGTTTGGAAATGAATTGGTAACAATGTGTGGGAACCCTGAATATGTGATTGTGATTGTGATAGTAGAGTAGTATATGATATCAATCCCTTGAATCCAGTTGTTCTTGTGATAGTAGACTAGTATATGATATAAATCCCTTGAATCCAGTTGTTCTTGTGATAGTAGAGTAGTTTATGATATAAATCCCTTGAATCCAGTTGTTCTTGTGATAGTAGAGTAGTTTATGATATAAATCCCTTGAATCCAGTTGTTCTTGTGATAGTAGAGTAGTTTATGATATAAATCCCTTGAATCCAGTTGTTCTTGTGATAGTAGAGTAGTTTATGATATAAATCCCTTGAATCCAGTTGTTCTTGTGATAGTAGAGTAGTTTATGATATAAATCCCTTGAATCCAGTTGTTCTTGTGATAGTAGAGTAGTTTATGATATAAATCCCTTGAATCCAGTTGTTCTTGTGATAGTAGAGTAGTTTATGATATAAATCCCTTGAATCCAGTTGTTCTTGTGATAGTAGACTGGTATATGATATCAACCCTGAATCTGTGATTGTGATTGTGATCATAGACTAGTATATGATATGATTGTGATCGTAGACTAGTATATGATATGATTGTGATTAGACTAGTATATGATATGATTGTGATAGTAGACTAGTATATGATATGATTGTGAGACTAGTATATGATATCAATCCCTTCTGATTGTGATAGTAGACTAGTATATGATATCAATCCCTTCTGATTGTGATCGTAGACTAGCATATGATATCAATCCCTTCTGATTGTGATAGTAGACTAGTATAATGATATCAATCCCTTCTGATTGTGATCGTAGACTAGCATATGATATCAATCCCTTCTGATTGTGATAGTAGACTAGTATAATGATATCAATCCCTTCTGATTGTGATCGTAGACTAGTATATGATATCAATCCCTTCTGATTGTGATCGTAGACTAGTATATGATATCAATCCCTTCTGATTGTGATCGTAGACTAGTATATGATATCAATCCCTTCTGATTGTGATCGTGGACTAGTATCTGATATGATTGTGATCGTAGACTAGTATCTGATATGATTGTGATAGTAGACTAGTATATGATATGATTGTGATAGTAGACTAGTATATGATATGATTGTGATAGTAGACTAGTATATGATATGATTGTGATAGTAGACTAGTATATGATATGATTGTGATAGTAGACTAGTATATGATATGATTGTGATAGTAGACTAGTATATGATATGATTGTGATAGTAGACTAGTATATGATATCATCCCTTGAATCCAGTCGTACCACAGACTGAGGTCTGCTGGGGTAAAAAGGCTTCCCTCTGTGTCATTCTTTCCATTCTATTTTTCCATTACACGGCCCATGAATGATTCAGAAGCCACCGTGTTTGTTCCAAATAGTCATTCATTTTTCATATCAGCGTTCAGAGGCGTCACACCAAATTCTGGGCCCTGGGTACAAGGATTCACTGCGGGCCCCCCATGAATGTTAACTATTGAAAAATAGCAGATATACAAGCTCACAGCGCGGCACCGAGTGCCGCGCTGCGAGCTTGTAGATCTGCTATTTTTGAAAAATCGTGAAAATGTGTGCAAGAAACCTATGTCAAGGACCCCCAAGATGATATGTATTTGGCCACGGACCCCGATCTCAAAATATTTAGTTCCAGGGACCACCCAGAAGCAAAATTTGAGTTAGAAATAAAAAATACATATATTCAAAGATGTTCACACATTTTCACAACTTTTTCAAAAATAGCAGATCTACAAGCTCGCAGCGCGGCACTCGGTGCCGCGCTGTGAGCTTGTATATCTGCTATTTTTCAATAGATAAAGTTATAAGGGCCCCCCCCCTCCACCTTGGGCCCCAGTAACTCAGTCCCACTTTCCTCCCCCTTGTGACGCCCCTGTCAGCGTTATCCCTCAAAACCCTCTGGCTGTCCTGAGCCACCCTGCACCGATCCGATCACCATCGGGTTCCTCCTCATCACCGGGGGATGAAGTGCATCGTCTGCGCTTTTCATCTGTCCTGCACCGAATGCATCATGGATTCATAAATTGTGGATACGGCACTGATGGACTCCTTGTTTTTCGCCGATGACATTTCCATACGCAGCCGACCGTAGAAAATGTCATTTTCTTTCCTTTTCTGTTTCTTTTTTCTTCTCTTTTTTTTTCATAAGCTCATGGCCTTCGTATTTAGCAGCTTTCATGGTAAATAAACAGAAATGTTCCATATTAGTCGGGGGATATCTTAGTTAAAAAGTCCTGTAATAAATTCCTTACCAAAGCATTTCTTCACCAATGTGTTTGTAAAGGTGTCTAGTAACACATCTCTGAAATTCAGTTTGCTGCTGTAAGTTGGGATCCCATTAAATTAACTATACAGGATAAAACACACCAAAATGAATATGCTTTAAGTAGCATGTGTGCGGTCAAACTAGGGTTTTTTTCATGATTCTCAATCCATTGCAAGCATTTGTTTTGCACGAAAAACATTCCTTGGGCTAAAAACACCCCCACAAAATATGGTTTAGTGATGACGAGTCATCACTTTTTGGGGGAGCCACCTTTACCCCAAGGAATGTTTTTCGTGCAAAACAAATGGTTGCAATGGATTCAGAATCATGAAAAAAAAAACCTAGTTTGACCCCTCACATGCTACTTAAAGCATATTTATTTTGGTGTGTTTTATCCTGTATAGTTAATTTAATGGGACCCCAACTTTCAGCAGCTGTCACGGATTCTCCTAGGGAAACTGAATTTCAGTCTTTGTGAGATGTGTTACTAGACATCTTTACAAACACATTGGTGAAGAATTATTTTGGTAAGGAATTTATTCCAGCATATGACACTATTTCTGAAGATATCCCCCGACTATATGGGGAGACAGATTTACTGGCTGTCCCTTTATCTTTCCCAACAGACTGCCCAGATAAAGTACATCCTCCGCATGGTGTTTGTTAACTAATAGCTAACTAACTACTTACACTACAACTACTGTATACCTAAGGTTTGCCAAACTATAGAAAATGAGTGCTGTCACTCAATTGATTGATTGATTGATTGAAGACTTTATTGTCAGTTTGCATAGGAAAAGGTACAGTTTCATGACGGTACATTTCACTGGTACAAGGTCTACTAAAAGGAGATCCTAGAAAAGACTAAGCTTATTTCCACAGGAAACCATTAAAGTCTCTCATATAACATGGAATGACAGACAAATAGAACACAGTACTATGCAGTAGATATAGTCAATAAAAAAATAAAAAGAATAAAAAATGAAAGAACAAAATACAGTAAGTCAATACAAACAGTGAGTATATACAAAGAAGGGGCAGGGGAGGGTAGGGCTGGGCTGGGCTGGGTTTGTTTTTACCAGTTGCGAACGGCTGCTGCCTGTAAGTGTTTTTTCAGGGCGATTTTAAAGGATGCTAGTGATCCACACTCCTTTGTGAAGCAGCCACTCTGGATAAGCAGCTATATTTACTTCTATCAAATGGTATTCTTTATCATGCACTCTGCGCCATAAAAGGGAAACAAATCCATGTTGATCCACAGAAGCAAAGCTAATAATAAGCTAATAATAATAACACAGACGGCAGTAATCTGCATCGCTGGCATCGTATTGCATTTGAATCCTGATACCAAGGATTGACGGAGTATTAAATTCTGTCAAGGAGCTGGAGTGTATATGAGAGAGAGAGAGAGAGAGAGAGAGAGAGAGAGAGAGAGAGAGAGAGAGAGAGAGAGAGAGAGAGAGAGAGAGAGAGAGAGAGAGAGAGAGAGAGAGAGAGAGAGAGAGAGAGAGAGAGAGAGAGAGAGAGAGAGAGAGAGAGAGAGAATGTTTAGGTTGAATTGGGACACCCTAGAATGTTTCTTGGGGCGCACCCTCTACTGTACACCAGCCACGTCGTGCTGCCGCTGCCATTGGGGGGGGTGTGTGTGTGTGTGTGTGTGTGTGTGTGTGTGCGCGCGTGCGTGCGTGCGTGCGTGCGTGCGTGCGTGCGTGTGTGTGTGTGTGTGTGTGTGGCTATTTCCCATGCTTCCCTGGATGCACTGATATCCCTCCAGCCCGGTGACAATAATGATCTGCCCTGCCCTGTTGTGTGCTTGTAGATCGGCTGTTTTCACTCGTTTAAATCATTTTTAAAATGGTTTTGGACATACAAGGTTTCCACCCGACAATGACGAAATATAACTCATGTAATCGGCCCACTGGCTTGTCACTTGTCATGATCTGAAATGGCAAATCTTTGAGTAGCAGCAGCGCTATAGAGAGAGATCTCTCTCTATAGCGCGCAATGAGGGCCTCTACAACTCTTTTTCCCGGGGTGAATCAGGGGGCCCAGCACGTCCCTGGCTACCTCCATTTGGCTAAACGTTTAAATGTTTTTAATCTTGTATTTTTCACCCCCCTAAGAGCTGCCGATTTCAAAACGGAAGTTATCTTGTTTTTTCCCCCCTCTCCTGATCCCATACACCTATCTCTATTAAATTAAGCTATATCCCTCTTCCTCTCCACATCTCAAGTACCATAATGCAGTATAGCGGACCTCCCTGCTCTTTAGACCTCCCCCTCCCCCCATCCCCCATTTTTGGGTTATCATTCTGTACCCGATAGTTCTCAGCCTGCGTCAGCTAATTTTAGGGGATGACACTGCTGAGTGTGATAAGAGTGGAATATTATTATATTTCTTCACTCTTAGGTTCTCAGGTGGGAATCTCTATAACCCCTCAACGCGCACGTGCGCACACGCGCGCGCGCACACGCACACACACACACACACACACACACACACACACACACACACACACACACACACACATTATTTTCATATTGAAGCATGCACATGGCACACTTCTGTTTCCATTTTGGGGTTGTTATTCTCACGAGGCTCACAGGTTCAGTCTGTGTTTTAAATGTGTTTCATCAACACCATGCACCTGCAGACATTCTGTGTTTGAAGAAACATGTCATTGTGATGTATCTGAAGAGTTTTGTTCCAAAGCGACTGTCACTCATTCATTACATAATTGGATTGCTGCGTAATAGAAAATGAACGCTGAAAATGGCCCACTGATCCAAAGATGGTTAATTTACGAAGATACACTATCAGGGGCGCTGGAACTCCCAAATCCCAAGGGGAGCTGAGCTTGGAGGAGTGCGTGCAGCCTTTGGCCGCGCGCCAAAAAATCATGTTTTTTTTATCCGGTTTTGGGTTATTTTTATTACGGTTTCGGGTGCTTATTCCCGCACAACGGTGTAACAAGGAGCTATATAGTTACTAGTTATCTTAGCACACAGTGCAACACACGGCACGCATGCACACACACACACACACACACACACACACACACACACACACACACACACACACACACACACACACACACACACACAGTCACTCACGCACACACTACAAAATCGGGTATTATTTTTGTAACAGTTTTCTACTGTTTTTCATTCCCCATATACAATGGTGTTAGTTTGCAACAATGAGCGTACAGACAGTTTCTAGTTCTCAAATAAATAGACTTTGATGTGCCATCAAAGCGGGATTTTATTTTAAAACAAAATTTAAATTCGACTTCCCTTCTGACCGGAGGTGTCAAGGTGACCATGTGATTAGGTGACCATGTGATAATCAAACACCTTTTTTTCAACATATTTTATTCCCCAAAGTCAAATACATTATTGTTTTAATATAGCTCTGTGTGTATATAGGCCTATATAAAAAAAAAGCAAAAATTTAAAAAAGCAAAAAACACCAGGGGAGCTGCAGCTCCCTCAGCACCCCACTTCCAGCACCCCTGCACACTATCCCGATTGGAGCCACTAGAGGCAGATCTCGCCAACGTCCTATACTGGTGCTAGATCCTGCCAGAGTGTGTTGCGGGGACAGAGAAAGGTAGTTAATAATGTACATTTTCTCCTGATTTGTCCTTCTAAAAAAAAACATTTTAGCATGCAAATCTTGGGAATATCGTTGTGTCTTGTGAAGAGCGAGTCCAATAATTTGTTCAGTGACCACGGGGCTAATCAGAACGGGTACACATTATGGTGGATTATTATTTTATGCTTTATCTATTAAAAAATAGCAGATATACAAGCTCACATCGCGGCACCGAGTACCGCGCTGTGAGCTTGTATATCTGCTATTTTTGGAAAAATCTTGAAAATTAGAATTTTGACCCGATTCTATAAGTGTATTTTGAATCCTTCTAAGGTTTTTGGAAAAACCCTATGTTTCTATGTCAGCAATCTGGCCAGCCATCGTCAAAGAAAAGATCCTTTTCACTTAACTGGAGCTCAGTTAGTCTGTTCTTGAGAGACTACTATGTCAGTGGTTCTCAAACCTTTTCATGTGAAGGACCCCCAAACTGATATGTATTTGGCCACGGACCCCCGTCTCAAAATATTTAGTTCCAGGGACCCCCCAGTTGAATTACAAACATTCGCTCTAAAAATACATACATTCAAATATTTGCACACATTTTCACGACTTTTTCAAAAAATAGCAGATCTACAAGCTCGCAGCGCGGCTGTGAGCTTGTATATCTGCTGTTTTCCAATAGTTAAAGCATTCAATAATCCTAGGCCTAAATGGGTTAATAGTTCAGAAGCTGTGTTCATGTTGTTCACTCTCCTGTTGTAAATGAGACTAATAAGACTTCAGCCTGCTTCCTGTCTCCTAAAAAGGCTGACTTCGCGGCGTTCGCACAGATACAGGAAGTAAACCGTAGATGGTATGTCTTGCTATTTTGGTCTTGGACTGATCTTTGGTCGCCAGGGGTGTCGCACCACATTCTGGGCCCAGGATTCACTCACATTTTGTGCTTTAACTATTGATTCGGTGCCGCGCTGCGAGCTTGTAGATCTGCTATTTTTGAAAGATCTTGAACATTTATGCAAGTCTTTGAATATTTCAAATCCTTCTAAGGTTTAAAAAAAAAATAAAAAAAAAAAATGTTTCTATGTCAGTGGTGCTCAGACTTTTTCATGTGAAGGACCCCCAAAATGATATGTACTGTATTTGGCCATGGACCCCCATCTCAAAACATTTAGTTCCAGGGACCCCCCCAGAAGCAAAATTTGAATTACAAATGTTCACTTAAAAAATACATATGCCTATTCAAAGATTTGCACACATTTTCACGACTTTTCAAAAATAGCAGATATACAAGCTCACAGCGTGGCACTCGGTGCCGCGCTGTGAGCTTGTATATCTGCTATTTTTCAATAGCTAAAGTATAAAATAATTAAGGCCCCTCCACCTTGGGCACTAGTAATTCAGTCCTCCCCACCCCTTGTGACGACCCTGATTGTCGCAAATGAACTTGTTATTTGAAAGTTAAAAAGAAATAAATGGTGCAATTGTGGCATTGTGTGCTTGTAGATCGGCTGTTTTCACTAGTCTAGTTCATTTTTAAAATGATGAATACAAAACGAACGGTCTTGGACATACAAGGTTTCCATCCGACAACGAGGATATGCAGTGCAGTTCCAGGGCGGTGCCTCTGGCCATGATTCTCAGTGGTTGACGGAGGCAGGAGACTGTAACAGCAGGGGGCCCCAAATCCTTGGCTGCTGCACGAACCACAAACAGTTTAGCATTCCGTACTCAGAACTGACTGTGCAACTGTTTATCACACCAAATGTATTATTAATTTCTAAGCCTGCAAAAATATTGACCCCGGTATTTGTCCGACCTAATCATGTTTATTTTATCTCGCCCGTAGCGTGTAAATCATGCTAAATCAGCTTTAATTACACTGGAGTCAGTTGAGTTTGTCAACACTACGGTCGAGGTAGTACGCAAATTTAGGTTCAAGGGCAAGATAATGTTTTATTTTATTGCTTTCACTGCTTTGCTGGTTTGCATGCATGAATGCACCTGTGTGCTCTTGTGATCTTATCCGACGAGGCAAATAATTGGAATTTATAGTCGGTAATGGATAACGTGGCAAATACATCCAGCCAAGCTGTCGTGGCCCATAACCCATCATCATGGCCATTCATTTTCCAGGAGCAACTGAAAATCAGCAACTTCACCACAGCACCTGTGAATGTATTTTTCTTTTTGCCCTTTTATTTCTTATTCATCTTTGATAATATATTGATTCTCAGAATACAACATGAAGGGAAAATAAATCTATACTTGCAAATAATACACCTTTGCATGAAATGAGTGTCGTTGGAAGGTGCGTTGACCCCAGTTGACCCTAGGTCAAGGTGCGTTGACTCCAGGGGAAGCTTGGTTACTTGAAGTAGCTACCGCCTTATAGGGATGGGACCATATGAGATATTATCGTTTATCGTGATGAAAAACACTCAGGATAATCGTAACGTGGAGATTTACATTATCGTGATATTGTCCTCCGTCATGCACTGGGATCAATTCACCTTTTATTGGCAGAGCTGCATATCTGGTACCACTTAAACCCTCTATAATCGGTAAAAGGTACTTATAATATACATACTTGATACAGTTTATTCACTCTTTATCAAATGTCTTCATCCACCTGATTTCTTTTAAATTGGCCTCTTGGTGGCACTATGCCAGACTGTGTTGTGTTTTGGCCTTTAACTCTTATAAAAACAAAACTACATTAAAAACTACATTTTCTCCTTCCTTCCTTGGCTCGTCCACAGTTCCCACCTACTTCCACCCAAATAGATTTGTATTGTCCTATGATAAACCTCATTCAAATTAGTAATTAGTAATTTGTCATTTCGATTGGCATTTCCACCAGGCATTTGTTGGGCTGGCCGCCTTGGCCGACAGAATTATATTTTACCGGCCAAAGAATAAATTAATCGGCCATATTATAATTAACGTCACAAGCTTTATTTACAGATGGGCTGCTTGCACCCAAATGATAATTACACCTCATAACGTTCCACTTGCAATCTGTTCTACAGATGCAATCTGTTCTTGTTTTTATAGCTAAATATAGTTAAAGGAGCTATAGTCAACTTTTTCTTGAAAAACGGATGCTAAAATAAAAATAATATTTCGAAAATATTTTATAAAAAAATAAGCTTCATATATGTGTTTCTATACAGAAATGACCACAAAAAGCGTAAAATAATGATAAAATAATCATTTTGGCCTTTGTCAGACCGACACTTTGTTTACATTCTAATCTATAGACTAGGATGTAAACAAAGTGTTGGCCCTACAATGAAAAAGTTGACTATAGCTCCTTTAAACAAGATGTCACAAAATAACTGAATAAAGTGGGAATGAGTGAACTGCTGTCGCAGTATAAACAAATTAATATGTTTTGGGCTTTACATCTCATTCAACCTTAACCCATTTAGAACAGGTAGGCCTACACATTTTGTGTATCATTATTTTATGCTTTAACTATTGAAAAATAGCAGATATACAAGCTCACAGCGCGGCACCGAGTGCCGCGCTGCAAGCTATAGCAGGGTTCCCACACATTTTTACCAATTAATTTCCAAAACTTTTCGAAAACTTTTCCAGAATATTTAACCCAATTTCCAGGACTATATAACAATAATTCAGCTCAATAACAGGTCGCTTACTCCTATGCGCAATGCCCAAAGACAGGTAGTGTATGCCAGTGGTTCTCAACCTTTTCAGGCCGTGACCCCCGAAATAATCATATTTGAACTGGGGACCCCCCACCCTGACGAGCACTAAGAGTTGAGGAATTTTGTATAACACGGTTCTATTGTGAAAATAGCAGATCTACATGCTCACAAGTGAGCATGTAGATCTGCTATTTTCACAATTTCTGTATCTAATATTTGACAATTTGGCCCATGTTTAATTTGTCATTTCAGAGGTGTTAACAAAATCAATAACCAAAGACAATGCATATTTTTTCCAGGACCTTCCAGGGCCCTTGATAAATTCCAAAACATTTCCAGTACTGGAAAAATATTTTTCTAATTTCAAAATACTTCCAGGAATTTCATGACCGTGGGAACCCTGTAATAGGCTAACGCTAATCTTACTGCCACCAAATTAGTTAAAATGTTCCCCGGCAATATTGTTGTTTTTTTTTTGGACCACGATTCTTTTATGAGAAGATTTTAAGATGATCTTCCAGGAACCAGGGGATGAAGGAGTGCCGTCAGGACTTGGCTGCAGTGTTACTACATGATGATAGAAGCCTGCATTGGGCAGTATTCTTCCTGGTGGTCGTCTTCCTCATGTGCTTAAGACCAAGACGAATGCGGCTATTTAATCTGCAGTGAGTAATGAGACAACCCTCTGGAGCGCCGGTGTAATGCAGGCTTTTTATACAACATAAGCCCTGTCAATCGCTTCTGTATTTGCAAGTAATGGAATTTCACTGATATCCCTGTTGCATGAAAGATGGCATGTACAGCAGACCGTGACAAATGGGTTCCCCCAGAAGACATACGACATGTTCTGGACGTTATATTGTTACTAATGATGTAGGTGATGAGGATTATGTGGACATGATAAATGATATCCCCTCGTTTCATTTAGAACTGCCTTGCGAGACTTCTCTGGTCATTAGACTTGGGTCAGAAAGTACCATCCTCTGTGTTTGTTTCGACCTGCTTGGAATGCAAGTGAGAGCTTTACAGCATCAAGGCTTTACAACATGTGGTGGGCAAGTGTTGCAAGTGTTCTTGCCTAGCCGCAACCAAATATGTTAAAGTGATCGCTTAATCATTCAGCCTTTGCCATATACCGGTAGGTCTGCTGGGAATCAACAATAAGTTATTAGTTAACACAGTAGGGCATTCACGAATAGTGATTTTTAGTATTCAAATTATTCGACCTCAAAGTATTCGAATAGTCGAATATTCGACAGGACTGGCCAAACTGTCAAATATTAAGTAAGCAAGAGGCGAACATTGTGAAAATAGCCGATCTACATGCTCACAAGGCCTCGCGTTGCGAGGCCTTGTGAGCATGTAGATCGGCTATGTTCACAATATTTATCTGCAGAACCGAGTCACATTAAATGTAATACCTACATTTCCAAGTGCTTGTCAGGGTGGGGGTCCCCAGTTGCATTAAAAAAATCGGAGGCTCTCTCCATTCCGACATGTCGCCACTCCGAAATTGACTTCTTGTTGTCGGAGTGGCGACACTCCCATAGGGGTTAGGTTTAGGGTTAGGGTTAGAGATAGGGTTAGTGTCGGAATGGAGACATGTCGGAAAGGAGACATGTCGGAGTGGAGAGATGCACCCACACCCAGTGTGAAGGGAGCGGTGCCTTTTATTAGTTAATTTCATTAAGCGCCTTTCAAAGCTTGGCCAGTGAGCCAAGTGTGGAAAAGACAGACATACGGACGGACGGACGGACGGACAAAGCCAGATGTAGGAGTGGTTAGTACAGCTCAAAAACATATTTTCTTATGCAGTATTGTTTTTGTTGCAGCTTTATTTTATTTTATTTTTTTAGACAGCAGGGCAGAAAGATGGGGAAGGATATGCAACCCAGGTTCTTTTATATATTTCAGCTCAGAATAACCACACCAATTTAGATTTACCGTACCATTTATTGCAACGTTGTTATCATATGCAATGCTATTGCATTTAGTGTTGGCGGTGTAGCTCTGCAGTGATCGTACAGATTGTCTGCTCGAACATGAGACATAATCTGATATCACAACCCCCCCCAGAGCAAAGCATAATATACAGATTACATGTACATAACATTGAACCTTCAGTTGCATGATTTAAGATCACATATCATAATCCATAGAACACAGAACAATCTGTAAACAATACATATAACATGAGTAACTACATTTACAGGGAGGAGGACGGGGAGGTGGAGGGATTGTTTAACCCTTACAGCTGCACAGCCAGTAGTAACAGCTAAACATCTAGACTGAACATAGAACAGGAAGCTGCTTAAATCATAGACATAGACAGGTAGACGCCTCCTTCGGCTAGGGGGCGTATGCCTTTAGCAACTAAGGGAATCTTCATTGCTTCCGTGTTCATTGCTTCCCCGTGCGTCACACATACGGAAGTCGGTAAGCCAATCAGAGGCAGGTGGGGGCTGGTCTTTACGTATGCAGCCTGTAAGAACAGCTGAGCAGCGCAACATCGGAACTGGCTCTGTTGAATTGAATTGTGGTCCTTGGATAAGTCACGGAAAAGACACGCTGTGATTGGCCAGTAGTCACTTTGACTGACAGCGTTCCCTTAGTTTTTCCAGGAAGTCCTGACTAGAACTTTTGCACATCGCTCCAATTAACTGCAGAGGCGAACGAGGCATCTAGCTCTTTATACCTGTGGCTTAAATAGACTGTTTGAGATGCATTGTGGGTAAGAGGGCGTATGAGAATTAAGCTTGTAGCCAATGAGAATGAACTTGAGGTGACGGACTGCTCTGTGGGAGTGTGAATGAATTAACTTGTTAACAAATGAAGAGGGGGTCCGGGGAGATGGCAACAACACATTCTGCCTTCCATATAAAAGAACTTCCAGGGGGCACGGTGGCACAGTGGTTAGCACTTCGCCTCACAGCTAGAAGGTCCTGGGTTCGATTCCCGCCGGGGGACGCTGTGGGTGCTGGGGGTGTGTTTCTCCCTCCGCATCATCAGCGCCCACACCCTAGGTGAGGTCGGCTATAGGGCCTTTCTGTGTGGAGTTTGCATGTTCTCCCCGTGTCGCCTAAGGTTGATACCCTCACAAAAACATGCAGTCATACTGGTCTCAATAATGCCTCCCAATAATGCCTGATGGAGGGGAAAGGAACTGGTTGGAATAACGTGTTCCTTCCACGCGCTACGTCCAAACTAGGGAAATCTCCGCTGTCAGGTGAAAAGAAGCAACTTGGACTCCTCATGCATAGAAGGAAGCCTGAGGTCATTCCGTTGTCTCCCCAGGCGTGGCAGAGGGAGAGCAGAGCCCAGGATTACATAGGCAATTGGCACTGGGTGAAAAAATGGGTTACAAAAATTGTGGGATAAAAAAAGAAAAAAAAAAAAAAAACTTCCGCAGGCTCTATTTGAAATAGAGACGGTGCTGTGCTGGCTGTAGGATACCAGCATGCCCCACTATGGCAGCTTTGAGGCCTCCTGTCAACTCGGGGTCTTTGGAGTCATTCTAAAATGTTTGCCCGTGTCTGCCATCCTGCACATACTGTAGTAGCACAGCGGCTGTCGCCGCAGATTAGGAATTTCAACAGGGGGTTAAAAAGAAGAGAAAAAAAAAAAAGAGATCTCTTTGATGGCTCCATCTGTATGGGAAGGCCTTGGACAGTTCTACGGAGCCACCGATGGGACAGACTAATAAACCAGTGAAAGCCAGTCGGAGTCGACTTTCCGAGGGCCCAGGACACTGAATCACTCCAAGCTCTTGGCTGTCTGTGCAGGGGCGTCACAAGGGGGGGGAAAGTGGGACTGAGTTATTATAGGGCCCAAGGTGGAGGGGCCTGGAATTCTTTTTTACTTTAGCTATTGAAAAATAGCAGATATACAAGCTCGCAGCGCGGCACTGTATATCTGCTATTTTTGAAAAGTCTGTGTGCAAATCTTTGAAAATATGTATTTTTTTAAGCGAACATTTGTAACTCAAATTTTGCTTCTTGGGGGGTCCCTGGAACTAAGTATTTTGAGATGGCGGTCCGTGGCCAAATACATATCATTTTGGGGGTCCTTGACATGAAAAGGTTTGAGCACCACTGACAGTTTTTTTAAAAAGAATAATAATAATAGAAGGAATATTCAAAGACTTGCACACATTTTCAAGATTTTTCAGAAATAGCGGATCTACAAGCTCGCAGCGCGTGTATATCTGCTATTTTTCAATAGTTCAAAGCACAGAATAAACTTCCATCCCCCTATGAAGAACATTCATGGGGGGGACCCGCAGTGAGTCCTTGTACCCGGGGCCCAGAATGTTGGTGCGACACCCCTGACTGTCTGCGCTGTCCAAAGTGACTCAGGGCTTTTATCCCAGCCGTCGCCCAGGCAGAACTAATGTCCCGCTTTGACACATTCAGAGACAATCCGGGTTAAGAGTGGGAGTCTCAGAGGCACTGAGTCCACACAACCAGCCTCTGGTCAGGGAGCTCTAAATCTGCAGGCAGGACCGCTGCTTCCTCTTCCTTAAAACCCATTTAGGCCCAGAATTATTGAACGCTTTAACCAGTGAAAAATAGCAGATATACAAGCTCACAGCGCGGCACCGAGTGCCGCGCTGCGAGCTTGTAGATCTGCTATTTTTGAAAAAGTCGTGAATACTGTATATGTGCAAATCTTTGAATATATGTATTTTCAAAGCGAACGTTTGTAACTCAAATTTTGCTTCTGGGTGGTCCCTGGAACTAGATATTTTGAGATGGGGGTCCGTGGCCAAATAAATATCAGTTTGGGGGTCCTTCACATGAAAAGGTTTGAGAACCACTGACATAGTAGTCTCTCAAGAACAGACTAACTGAGCTCCAGTTCAAGTGAAAAGGACCTTTTCTTTGACGATGGCTGGCCAGATTGCTGACGTAGAAACATAGGGTTTTCAAAAAAACCTTACAAGGATTCAAAAGACACTTATAGAATCGGGTCAAAATTCTAATGTTCACGAATTTTCAAAAATAGCAGATCTACAAGCTCACAGCGCGGCACTCGGTGCCGCGCTGTGAGCTTGTATATCTGCTATTTTTTAATAGTTAAAGCATAAAATAATAATACACCATAATGTGTTGTGAATGGGTTAACTTCTAACTTTTGTCCCAAAGCTATCAATACAAAGGACAAGAGTAAACACAAGGAATTACTTCAGTCCAAAATAGAGCGACTTGGCTTATTTATGGGTTTTTTTTGTCCGAAATGGGCTTTGTTTCAAAAAGGTGTTTTCAGACTTTGGTGGAAACAAATGTAACAAATGTATTTGTTGCGACCGTCAGGTCGCAGTTACTATCAAAACCTCCACCGGCTGTCTGTCAGTCAGTCTGTCTGTCAGTCTGTCAGTCACACGTCACACTTTTGCCCTTCTCATATCTCCGCCACCGTTGCCCCTATCCATGCCAAAATTTGCACACACTCCTTGCCTGCCAAACCACTACTTTCACCTCAATTCTCACATGGCCCTCTTCTAGCGCCACCATGAGGCAGATTCTTGCAAAACACATTTTTTGACATATAAATTCTGCCCTAAAATCATGCAAATCGGTACACACTTGGTCTACACTCATGTCTTCAACATGAATCTTTCCCATATAGCGCCACCATCAGGCCGATTTTTTCAAACACATTTTTTGGGCACTGCTCCTACAGATTTTGCCCTAAAATCACGCAAATCGGTACACAGTATGTCTACACTCATTCCATCCTAGCTGGCTCCCACAGTGTCAGTTTTCTTGCTGCCAGTTCCAGGGTGCCTGCATGCGTTGCCCTGCCAGCCTCATCCTTCTCTCTCTGACCTTGTCTGTGACCCGCGGGACGCCTCCGTAGAGGGCCACGTTTCTGATGTGGTCCTCCCAAGTCGTAGCTCTCTTGTGTAGACCATCCAGGGCCTTTTCCTACTGTGCTGTAGGTGCGAGGCGTTGTGTGCTTGTAGATCCGCTGTTTTCACTACTTTTGTTTGATGGCCTTGCATGATGAAGCAGGGCTTTGCTTTGCAAAAGAAATTACAAATTTGAAACTTGGAGATACGAGGTTTCTGCCCGACAGTGACGATATACTGTATATATATATACACATGCATACATTCTAGCTGTCCTTCTGTCCTCGATGCATAGAGCCTGACATACCGTAGATCTGCAAGAACTAGAGGGATGTCAGTCTTCAATATTGTAGTAGTGCAGTTATACTGTACCACCATCAGTACTTGAAGTGCAATAATACTGCCGGGTTATTCATTGAGTCATACAGTGTCATTGTGACAGATCTCCTTCTGCAGAGGGCTCAACATACACACGTCTTAACACATATAAGATCTCCTTCTGCAGAGGGCTCAACATACACATCTTAACACATATAAGATCTCCTTCTGCAGAGGGCTCAACATACACATCTTAACACATATAAGCCAAGCTTCTCTCAACCTGTAAGGCCATCATCATCGTCATCATCATGTGATTATATTGGTATTTCTGACAGGATGAATAACAGCGTATATCCTTGTAATCAGGGTCCCACGTCCAGTATTGACATTAATAGACTTGGCTGCACGAGTTCATCAGCAATCCCATCACAACCTTATCAAGCATTATGGTCTGACTGCTGCTTCACAATCAAAAACTGCAGACGCAATATATATTTTTTTCCATCGTCAAAAACCATTGCTTGTGGGGGTTAACGAGTCCTGCCATTCCATCAAGCTGACAAGCAAGCAGGACAATCCACACGGGACACTTTAATTGTGCACTCGATTTAAAACTTGTGACCTTACCCTGGCCATGCCTCGCAGGTGCTGACGAGTGCAGGATTTTCTCACAGTTGTCTGGTCCATATCACACTGTCCTGCAGAACAACACCACACAATGAAAGGTCTGCTCCAACTGAAGACCTCATTATGTGTTTGTATGGGTGGCATGTATGTATGCTATACAGGACTGTGTGTGTGTGTGTGTGTGTGTGTGTGTGTGTGTGTGTGTGTGTGTGTGTGTGTGTGTGTGTGTGTGTGTGTGTGTGTGTGTGTGTGTGTGTGTGTGTGTGTGTGTGTGTGTGTGTGTGTGTGTGTGTGTGTGTGTGTGTGTGTGTGTGCGCATTATCAATGTTCTTTTTGGAGCGGTGAAAGCGCTCCCAATAGACAGGTATGTCCGTGGGTATGTCTGTGGGTGGGTGGGTGGCTGGGTGGCTGGCTGGCCGTGTCCGTAGCCTGGCAATACCTTGAGTGGCCACACACAACACACTAGTTAAAGGAGGGGCGCTGTTTTGTGCAGGCCAGGCACACTCAACACACACACACACACACACACACACACACACACACACACACACACACACACACACACACAGGGTATAGCTGCTCAGATTCACCGCTCCACTTCGAACCGAGGTTTGATTTTTCAAGTATAAAGTTGTCAAATATGTAAGTATTTTCATTGTATATTCAGGTTCAGTGTCATACTGCATCTACCATGTGCAACTTCAAAGCCTACAAGCCAAACAGAAATGTAATTATCAACAACAGAAACACAATTAAATCATTAATCGCAATTATTTGAGTGACAATTAATCGTTATGTAAAATGTCATAATCGTGACAGCCCTAGCGTGCGTGCGTGCGTTTCCAGACATGCACATTTGTTCACTTTGTCTTGCATTGTGGTCTGTGTGTTGGGCTTTGGCTGAGTGGTATAGAAGTGCTGTCAGCGCAGGCACCTGTACAGTACAGTAATGGGGGAGCAGTGGTTTATGATGAAGTGCAACAAGAGCAGCCGCTGGCAGTCACCTTGAGACAAGGGTCACACTGACTCCAGCCTCGTAAGCCATAAAAGCAGCCATAATAGGCTGTGTCTCCTCTGCCAGACACGACCCCCTTTTACACCAAAGTAGAACAGCATAACCTGTCAGCACGCCACATTCATACACTATAGCACCTAAGTGAAGTGAACATGGATACAAGGGCGTCACAAGGGGGGGGGGGGGGAAAGTGGGACTGAGTTACCAGGGCCCAAGGTGGAGGGGCCTTAATTATTTTATACCTTAGCTATGGCAGATATACAAGCTCACGGCATGGCACCGAGTGCCGCGCCGTGAGCTTGTATATCTGCTATTTCTTTTTTAAAGTCGTTGTAACTCAAATTTTGCTTCTGGGGGGTCACTGGAAATAAATATTTTGAGATGGGGGTCCATGGCCAAATACATATAATTTTGGGGGTCCTTCACATGAAAAGGTTTGAGCACTACTGACATAGAGAAATAGGTTTTTCAAATTTGAAATATTCAAAGACGAATTTTCACGTTTAAAAATAAATAGCAGATCTACAAGCACGCAGGTTACAATGTGAGATCCACATACAGTTAAAGTATGTAGAAACATAGGGTTACAATGTGAGATCCACATACAGTTAAAGTATGTAGAAACAGGGTTACAATGTGAGATCCACATACAGTTAAAGTATGTAGAAACATAGGGTTACAATGTGAGATCCACATACAGTTAAAGTATGTAGAAACATAGGGTTACAATGTGAGATCCACATACAGTTAAAGTATGTAGAAACATAGGGTTACAATGTGAGATCCACATACAGTTAAAGTATGTAGAAACATAGGGTTACAATGTGAGATCCACATACAGTTAAAGTATGTAGAAACATAGGGTTACAATGTGAGATCCACATACAGTTAAAGTATGTCATAAACATACACATACTGCTAAAGTTAAAGATAGCCTGTTGGTGCTCTCAGTTGCACCCGTTTAATCACTGTTCATAAGGTTGCTTGTACTTTGTATTTTTGTAAATGTCAACACAAGGAGGTACAACAGCACTACAATCTCAGGTGATGTTCACCTCTGCGGTAGCATTCATTCTTCAAGGGTGATGAAACTCCCAGCTTTGTTTCCTTGCTCACCCCAGTAGTTGCATGCACTGATATAGGCATGGAGGGAGAGAGCAGTGGGGGTCTATGACCTGGACTGGAATAAATGCAGGGACGTGCTGGCCATTGGGAAAAGCGGGACAACTCCCGAACGGCCGGTTCATTCTCGGCCGGTCCAGGCCGGCCATTCGAAAAAAAATACAAAGAAAATATCGGCCTTCGTTCCCTTTTGGAGGCTGGGCGGCCAACAAAGTAAATCGTCACTGTCGGGCAGAAACCTTATGTATCTCCAAGTTTCAAATTTGTAATTTTTTTTCGCAAAGCAAAGCCCTGCTTCATCATACAAGGCCGTTGCACAAAAGTAGTGAAAACAGCAGATCTACAAGCACACAGAGGCGTTGTGTGCTTGTAGATCGGCTGTTTTCACTAGTTTAAATCATTTTTAAATGATAAATACAAAACAAACGGTTTTGGACATGGGTTTCCACCCGACAATGACAAAATATAACTCATGTAATTGGCCCACTGGCTTGTCACTTGTCATGATCTGAAATGGCAAATCTTTGAGTAGCAGCAGCGCTATAGAGAGAGATCTCTCTCTATAGCGTGCAATGAGGGCCTCTACAACTCTTTTTCCCGGGCTGAATCGGGCCCAGCACGTCCCTGGTATAGTGTAGGCCAGGGTTTCTGTGTGTGCCGTGACAGTGGGTGCCATTAGTCCAGGGGTGCCAGCAGAATACTAAGATAAGATTTGGAATTGATCAAACTCACTTCAGTAGGGCTGTCACGACATTTTACATGACGATTAATTGACACTCAAATAATTGCGATTAACAATTTAATTGTGTTTTTGTAGTTTACAATTAAGTTTATGTTTGGCTTTTAGGCTGCTAAGTTGCACATGGTAGATATGACACATAACCTAAATATACAAAGAAATTACTGACATATTTGACAACTTTATACTTAAAAAAAGAACACTGTGGAAATAGCCGATCTACAAGCTCACAACGAGGTGTTGTGAGCTCACAACGACGCGTTGTGACACGTTGTGAGCTTGTAGATCTGCTATTTCCACAATTTTTTACTTTAAAAAAAAAATATATAATCATTTTTCGACATGGAAACGATTGACGATTATGAAAAATAATCGCGATTATGTAAAATAATTGTGATTAGGCAATGGACCAGTACCGGCTCCGCCCCCTCCAAAAGCTGCCTCCGCCACTATCACAGCGCGCCGCTATTGGCTTCATTCACTTCAATGGGAAATACGGCGGATTGTACACACATTTTACACATTAAATACTAATTCAGTGTTGGACCCAGAGCTTTGAAATCTCTTCCTGGTCCGTCGGCAGGGCAAGGCATGCGTTGGAGGAAGGTGTAGTAGCCTACACGGCTAATGGAACAAAACTATGGAACAAAACCGCAGAGGAATATTTGGGGAAAAAAAGAATGAGGAAGCCCCTGTCTGTTGGACCACAGATCGCCGTTTTTTTTATATCAAAAAGACGATTTAAATATGAATACACTGTGTTGGCTAAAAGGCCATTGACCCATGACTACAACACCTTATTTGTTATGTAAAATAGCTACTGATAAAGTAGCCTAATGAAGAATGATAATGAACAACGCGAAGTGTATTTCTGACATGCAGCAGGATGTGTGCACTGTGCAGGTGCGTCACAAGAGGGGGGAGAGGGACTGGGTTACTAAGGCCCATGGTGGAAGGGCCTTAATTATTTTATACTTTAGCTATTGAAAAATAGCAGATATATAAACTCGAGAGTGCCGCGCTGCGAGCTTGTATATCTGCTATTTTTGAAATCCCCAGATGAAGAACATTCATGTGGGCCCGCAGTGAATCCTTGTACCCAGGGCCCAGAATTTGGTGCGACGACACCCTTGCTCGTTTTGTGACTCGCGCGGCTAAAACTTTTCGGAATCGAGATGTTTTAACGCCAGAGATATCAAATGTTCTAGATTTATAAGCAATCGGCATGATAAGAAACATGTAGGCCTAGCCTACATTTGAAGCAGTTTATTCTGGTTGTTGTGAAATAAGAGAAATAGACAGAATAGGATACTGCCTACCTCATTCGTCGCTATAGGCTGTTTAAACACCATCATCACAGTCTTCACAGATCAAATACATTAACACGCCGTTTAGGCGTCAAATTCACTTGTAGGTATACAGTGATGTTACTAGGTTTTCAATGTAATGGGTCCCGGGACCCACAGGTGGTCATTCAAATGGGTCCCAGAAAAGTTTTATGAGTCCTCAATACAATGTTTTCGAGCGCTGTGAGCTTGTAGATCGGCTATTTTCAAAATGTTTGCCTATTTCTTATATTTATTTTACAATTTGGCTAATGTTTGAACTTAGAACTACTAAAACTACTAAAACATGTGCCCCTAATGAATTCGGGCGCGCAAAATGGCGTCGGACGTCGGTGGAATCAAAACATTGACGTTTCTATCGCCTGTTTAAGACTTTCTACGTGGATTTTATTTGTGTTAACGTAGGGTAAAGTAGGATGCTTTCACCCATGAACAATGGTGGTGTCTGTGGAATTTTAAAATGTTTTTCTTTTACCGCGACCCGGTAAATTATTTTAACATGGACTCCAATGGAGGCGCATCCCCGGGACCCCAGGACCATGACATGAATGAGTCCCTGGGCGACTTGAATGAGTTTTTGATGCGGGATGCGCACGTAATGACATCACTGGGTATATTTATTAGGTTGTTGTCTTTCTTACCTTATGTACACAACTGTCCAGTCCAGTGATAAGTTGCTTTATATCAGATGAAGTAGCCTATTCCTTGGTGCTTCTTCATATAAACACATACAATGTTTGTGTTGGTATAAATGAGTAGCCTACACATTTTCTCAGTTCATATGACTTGATGAAAGTAACTCATATTCCGCCCAGGTCAATAACACTAATCATTGTAATGGCATGAATCGATCTAAACAAATAAAGTCTGTGCTGATAATGATGATGGTAGTATGCTTATGGCTTATGTTAGGCAGGCCACTTAATAGATATATAGATAGATAGATATCTTTATTATCCCAAGGGGGATAATCAGTAGCTATTTAACATAACAAATAAGGTGTTGATGTTATAGTCATGCGCCATTTAGCCAATACAGTGTATTCATATTTAAATCTTTCCGAGTCAGTGTAAAACGGCTCTGAATCCAGCAGAGAACTTCTGTATTCTCTGCTGCTTTGTTTTAATAGGCCTACTACATATTTTTCTAATTTCATGCCAGGTCTTGTTGACGGATTTGGAAGAGATTTCAAGGCTCTGGGTCCAAAACGCGACATGCAGTGTGTCTGTGTGTGACATTCTCCTCCATCGTGCTGACAGTGTTGTTGAATGACTGTGTGAGGGCTGTCGGACTTCAAAGCAGTAACGTGGAGGGAAAGGTGGGGGCGGAGCTCCCGGTACTCGTCCATTATGTAATAATTCTCTAGGTCGTCCTCAGACGAGCCTTCCATCGTCGCTTCCAGTCATCCCGGTTCTCCATACATCTGGCCAGCTCGTTGGAGCTTTGTGCTCCTACGTCTTTCTTGAGTACATCCACGTATGTGATTGTGGGACGTCCTTGTGACCGGTGCCCATGTGTTGGTTCCCACAGCACCAGTTTGCTGGCAGGAAGCTCCTGATGTCTTTGGCAGTGTCCTGCTAGTCTCATTCTTCTGGCAGCAATTTTATCGCTAACCCTTGGTATTCCCTCATATAGGCTCTTGTTGGTAACATGTGCACTCTTGCTGATGTTAAGTACTGCACGCAACATTCTGGTGTAGCACCCGTCTAGAGACTTCTGCAGGGTTGGCTTCAGGGTCCACAGCCCTACATTAATTTAACGCACATATCTGTCCAAACATTCTTTCTTCCCATAGAGAGACCAGACCTGAAATGCCACGAATCAAATGTCATTCTATTTCATACCTTTAGTGAGGAAGTGAGCAAGAGAACAGAGGTGTTATACAGGTAATGTAGCTTGTTTGCTGCGCTGTAAGAGGCATCAGCAGAGGTGAATAGAGGTCATTATTAGGGGTGTAACGATATAGTAACTGCATCGAAATATCGTTTTTTTATCTAAAAAATCGAAGTATATCAAAATGAAACGGCTAAAATCGAATCATATCGTTTGACTTTGTATCGAATCGAATCGGCAGTGCAAATAATCGATTGTATCGATACTACCTACTTGTATCTATACTTGTATTTGCTGTAACATTTTTAAGAAGAAAAAATGGAAAGGAGGCGTTTAATTACTTTTCCTTTCCATATAGCTACACTGGTCTATTGATAAATGTATGTAATGTCTATGTTCATGTCAATGTGCAGGTTTGTACATATGTGTTCAAATATAATGTCCATGTATTTGCCAGATAATCGCTGTGTTTATTTATTTATATCCATAATAATACATGTTTCCCTTAAAAACCTGCACTATCCACACTTTTCACACAGATTTAATTTCTTTGCTAAATAGTTACTATATCGATTTTAAATCATTGAATCGTATCTTATCGTATCGCCATGAATGAACCAATATCCTCCATGTATCCTATCGTCAACCATGTATCGTGATATGTATCTAATCGCTATCGTTACACCCCTAGTAATTATGGTTGCTTGTGAGCCTCTCTGTGAAACACTTCTAGTCTGGAGATGGAAAAGAGAAAAAAAAAAGCTTTAATTTCCGGTTACATTATGGTCATAACCAAATGTTCGGTTTGATGTTCAAAGCTGTAGAGCTACTGTAATTTCCAAAAATGCACATACATCCTCTTTGGAAAACATGTCACAAGTTTGCTGGAGTAGACCTGGGACTGCACCCACCTTCCTATGTTCTTTGTTCATTGTCATTTTGGTAAGACTCTTGCATTGCAGTCATCCTGTAATGAACTGTAATGCTATTGTTTGGCCAGTGTTTGAGACTCACAGTCTTGAGCCATACAGTAAAGAACAACTTTGTTTTTTTACAACAAGGGTTCATATTTTAGATTGTAATTAGAGAAAAGAAAAAGTGAGTGTTAAAATGTTTTCATTTGCTTTGTTCTATTGTTTTATCACGTTTACCGTGCTAAAATGTGGGGCATGCGTACGCATGGGGGCATGCGTACAAGTGGCTAAATATGTCTTTTTAGACACAATAAGCCATCAGTTTCTTTATTGCTATTTACAGTAACACTTCTAGCCCCCATAAGTCACATCCAACCATGAAAGGTTGTGTTGTATCTTGGGAATGGGCTTATTCTGTGTAAAATGACATATTTAGCCACTTGTACGCATGCCCCCAACCACTGAAATAAGAATCTCTAAAACAATAGAAAGAAGTAAATGAAATCAATTCAACACTCATCTTTTATATTCTTTAATAATAATTAATCTAAAATATGAACCCTTGTTGTAAAAAACTAAAGTTGTCCTTTAAGACACCAACGCTACGAAGGCTATTATGGAGGAGGAGGAGGCAATCGTTATGGAATGATAGAGAGAGACTGGTTTAGAGAAAGGAAAGAAAGATGAGACAAGGGTACGTAGAGATGCCAATACAGTTGTATACAAAGGGAAATGGTGAAAGACCACTTTTTGGAGAGGGGGGGGGGGGGGGGGAGAGAGAGAGAGAGACATACAGGAAGAAGGGGAAAAAGATAAATTGGTGGGAAGTGTCAGTCTAATTGGTCTAAAGCTGTCAGGCCATCCAACAAGCAGCCTGCTGCTAAATGGGCTCCGTGGCTCTATTCCTTACACCGCCTCCACCTCCTTCACCTGCCTCCACCTCCTTTACCTTCTTTTACCTCCCTCTCTTTGGGTATGGAGTGTTGAGTTTGCCATTCTGTAAGCGTAAAAGTGCTGTAGGTGGTCAATAATAATACACGTGTGTCGCCATTCAGGTTCAGCCAGGAATGAATAACAGCATGTTTATTTGCGCATGCTCAGAGTGCATTAGCAGTGTGGGGAGGTGTGCACGCAGGCACAGGATGGCATACAGTGACATCACCACATTAACATGACTTTGTATCAGTATTCAACACCCCCACTCAAAGACATGTTTGTAATTCTCTAGAACAAAAAAAAGAAATAAGGCACTCTTACATCTGACATTTCAATTAGACCTGATAAATCACACTCCAAACAAATAACTTTTAAATGTATCCAACTTGACCTTTGTTAGTGGCTTGGTTAAGACATCAGCAACCATTTCTGTCGTAGGGCAGTATTCTATTTCTATCTTACCCTCGGCTTGTGCAGACCTAACAAAATGGTATTTGATGTCTACATGCTTGCTTCTTTGTCTGCAAACCGGGTCCTTTGAAAGAGCGATAGCCCCCTGGTTGTCTTCATATATTTTAACTGGTGTGTGCTGGTTACCTTTATCCATTCCTTTTAATAATTGCACCAAGTACATGCTCTCTTGAGTGGTAGCTGCCAGCGCCATATATTCGGCTTCACAAGTAGATAGAGCCACTGTGGGCTGCTTCTTACTTTTCCAGGATATAACTGGACCACTCTTATTTAAGCTAAAACAATAGCCTGTTGTGCTTCGCCTATCCTGTTGGTCTGCTGCCCAGTCAGCATCGCTGTATCCTTCAAGTTTTAAGTTTTCTTCTCTCTTCTTAAAACACAATTTGTGATCAATAGTACCTTTCAAATATCGTAAAACTTGCTTTGCTGTTGCCCAGTGCTGTTCCTTAGGCTCTGATAAATGTTGTGACAATTTACTCACAACCCAATTTATGTCAGGCCTGGTGCTTGTCATAATGTACATCAGACTGCCTATAACCTCTCGATAGCCAGTTGCATTTATCACCTCACCTTCGGTATCAAAGTTTAGTTTTTGTTCGCATGGAGTTGACCTTGATTTGCACTCTAACATACCAAACCTTTGTAACACCTTTTCAATGTGTCGCTTTTGACTCATGTTGACCTCTCCTTCACTCTGAGTGAAGTCAATTCCAAGAAAGTGTTTTATTCTTCCTAAATCCTTCATTTTAAATCTCCTATTTAACATCTCCTTGACCTCACTGAGCAAGTCATTGTTACTGGCCGCGATGAGCACATCATCTACCCATATTGTCATTATCACTTTGCCCTTCTCAGACTGTCTGCTATAGACACAATGATCTGCACCATTTTGTTCAAAATCATTCACGGTAAGGTGGTCATGTAGTAGCCTGTTCCAATTACGACCTGACTGCTTCAAACCATACAATGACTTGTTCAGTTTACAGACTAGGTGTTCACCCGTTTTTGACTTGACTTCAAAGCCTTCTGGCTGCTCCATATATACCTCACAGTCCATTGGAGCATGGAGGTAAGCAGTTTTTACATCCATCTGATGAAGAATGAGATCCTCCTGTGCTGCCACCTGCATCACAGTTCGTACAGAAGTCATATTAGCAGTCGGTGAAAAAGTTTCCTTATAGTCAATTCCCTCTACTTGACTATATCCCTTAGCCACATACCTGGCTTTATAAGTCTCAGACCCCTCTGGGTTTTCTTTTACCACATAAACCCACCGACCCCCCACTGCTTGCTTATTTTCTGGCAGTGTGGTCAAAGTGAATGTTTCATTTTCCCTTAAAGAGTTTATCTCCTCCTGCATTGCCTCCGCCCAATGTTTTGACTTTTTCGAGCCTATAGCCTCAGTGTAGGTTTTTGGTACATCATAAGCCACCCTGTAGAAATAATCTACATCCTCATTTTCGTCCTCAGACTTAACTTTACAATTATATTCTTTTAAATATCCTGGAGTCTTCCTTTCTCGACTAGGGTAGCGTCGTGTGCTCTCTTGAATATTATCTGTCTTGTCTTTTGGCTCTGGCTGACTAGCCTCATCTTGGACAGTGATATCACTGTGATACTGTACGGTAGGCTCAGGCTGTCTCTGACTCTGATTGGTGGTTTCTGTCCTCGCCGGTATTATGGGTATGATGTCTCTGTCACTGTCATCATACATGTCAAGATCTGTCTGAGTTTGGTTATCCGCATTGCTTTTTGTAATAAACTTGACTAATCTATGCTTCATGACTTTCCTTGCCTCAGGGTAATAGACCAAATATGCAGGGCTGTATTTATCGTATCCTACGAAAATACCTTTCTCACACCTTGAGTCTAGTTTCTTTTGATCCTGCTTGTAGGCATAGCATTCTGAACCGAAAATCCTCATATTAGACAGGTTAGGTGTTTTTCCAGTGAATGCATTGTAGGGTGTCTGTTCTATGCGTTTACAATAACACCTATTGCGGGTCTGTGCTGCTGTTTGCACAGCATATGTCCACAACTGTTTGGGTACATTAGATTCCAGTAGCATACATCTAGCCATCTCAAAAAGGGTTCTCCAACTCCTTTCGGCTGTACCGTTCTGATGTGGTGAATAGGGTGCACTTTTCTCATGCCTTATACCATTCTTTGTCAATAAAGACTGATACTCCTGCCCTATATATTCACCACCCTGATCAGATCTCATACATTTGATTTTCCCATAGGGGGCAGTATCAGCTATGAATTTCTCTGTTGCTGCTGCAGCATCACTTTTTGACTTTAGAAAGTAAGGAAATATCATTCCACTATAATCATCTGTGAATCCAATGGCATATCTGTATCCATCTTTATCTGCAGGCTCAATCGGACCAGCTAGATCTGTATGCACTAACTCAAGTGGTGCCTTTGCCCTGGCATCTGCCTGTCTGTTTCTGTATTGAGTGAATTTCCCCTGTGTGCATACTTCACAGCTTAACTGGGACTTATCACGTTTCCCTTTGATTTTCATTCCCTCAACAACATGCTCAAGTTTCGCAACATCTTCAAAATTACAATGACCAAGAATTTTATGCCAAGTATTGATATCATAGCATCCTTTACATTCATCAGTATTATCATCTACTGTACCAAGATAATACAATTTCCCATAGACATCAATCTTAAATTTGGTACCATTCTCATGTCTGATCCAATCATCACCTTCTTTGAAGTGTACCTCGGCTCCGCTGGTTGTCGCTGCTTTAACAGAGAATATGTTCTGTGGGAAAGACGGGATGTACAGTGCATTCTTCAGACGTGTCTTCACCTGTTTTCCTTCATCGTCGATTAAACCGACCTCTGCCTCTCCCCGCATCTTCGCCATTCCGGTGGCTCTGGTTCCGTCCGCGAGTTCTATCACATGGCTCATTGGTTGAAAGTTTTTATCACAAGACTTAAACTTTGTAAAGTCATTAATCATGTGCGCTGTGGCACCACAATCAACCATCAGTCCCTTCTTGTTCGTCACACTACAATCGCTCATCTTGAAAAAGAACTCTGTGTTCTCTTCGCCACCCGCGCCTCGGTGGGGGTCCCCGGTCCGCTCCTCGGTTCCTCCACGCGCTGCATTCACCCCGTCGTATCCGCGTCCTCTCCCTCGACGTGTGTCCCAATCGCGCTCTGACCGTCTCTCCTGGGGCTCGTTGGTACATGTCCTGGCGAGATGTCCTTTTCTTAAACACCTGTAGCATTCAACCTCGGATAGGTCGCGTTTCCTTTCTCTTCCACGTCCACGCGCTGCTGCCGCTGCCCTCATAACGTTGTCCTCGTCTTCACTCACCGTCTTGTATTTTTCGGTGTTTTCGAAGCTCCTCAGCTTCGCCTTGAATTCGCCGAAAGTCAGTTTGTCATCTGTTTGGGTGATGTGCACAACAAACGCTTTATAGGACTCAGGCAAGCCTTTTAGTACCGAAGCAATCTGTAACCCATCACTGATATTTTCTTCGGCCCTTCTCAATGATGTAAATATCGTCTCCGCTCGAATTATGTAGTCAGTGACAGTCTCGTTGCTTGTTTTGTGGAGAGTAGAAAGTTCACAATAAAGACTCACGACACGTGGCTTTCCTTTGCCGGCGTAGTGCTCCCGTAGTATGTGCAATGCTTTTCTTCCATCTCTGTCCGCATCGCGCATCACAAGGGACAAACTTTTGTCGTCAAGACACTGTACTAATTCTGCATATGCTTCAGTATTGTGTTTTTCATCCTCATCAAGGGCATCTTCGTCGTCGTAGTCAATGTCTGGCTCCTTTGTTATGGTGTCACACAGTCCACGCAGTTGCATGTGTGCCAAGAACCGAGTCTCCCATAACTCGTAATTCTTTTCCTCACCATCAAATAAAAGCCTAAACCACCTTTGGCCACTTTGACTGGGCCCATAACCTGTTGAGTTTGCCATTCTGTAAGCGTAAAAGTGCTGTAGGTGGTCAATAATAATACACGTGTGTCGCCATTCAGGTTCAGCCAGGAATGAATAACAGCATGTTTATTTGCGCATGCTCAGAGTGCATTAGCAGTGTGGGGAGGTGTGCACGCAGGCACAGGATGGCATACAGTGACATCACCACATTAACATGACTTTGTATCAGTATTCAACATGGAGCAGGGACATGCTGGGCCCCTGATTCAGCCCGGGAAAAAGAGTTGGAGAGGCCCTCATTGCGCGCTATAGAGAGAGATCTCTCTCTATAGCGCTGCTGCTACTCAAAGATTTGCCATTTCAGATCATGACAAGTGACAAGCCAGTGGGCCAATTACATGAGTTATATTTCATCGTTGTCGGGTGGAAACCTTGTATGTCCAAAACCGTTTGTTTTGTATTTATCATTTAAAAAATGATTTAAACTAGTGAAAACAGCCGATCTACAAGCACACAACGCCTCGCACCGTGAGGCGTTGTGTGCTTGTAGATCTGCTGTTTTCACTAATTTTGTGCGACAGCCTTGTATGATGAAGCAGAGCTTTGCTTTGCGAAAAAACATACAAATTTGAAACTTGGATGAGGTTTCAGCCCGACAGTGACGATTTACTTTGTTGGCCGCCCAGCCCCCAAAATGGAACGAAGGCCAACATTTCTTTTTTTTCCCTAATGGCCGGCCTGGACCGGCCGAGAATGAACTGGCCGTTCGGGAGTTGTTCCCCAATGGCCAGCACGTCCCTGGTATGGAGACTCCATTCTGCCCCACAAATCAAATCATATTGTCATTTTTCTATCTCTTCTCACTTGCTCATGCACCACCACTCCCTCCAACCTGCTCCCCCCCGTCAAGTCTCTCACTGCACCACCACTCCCTCCAACCTGCTCCCCCCGTCAAGTCTCTCACTGCACCACCACTCCTTCCAACCCGCTCCCCCTCCCCCCCCCCCCTCCAACCCGCTCCCCCCCGTCAAGTCTCTCTCTCTGCTCATTCTCTCCATTCCTGTCTCTCTCTCCCTCTGTCACCCCTTCTCTCACTGCTCATTCTCTCCATTCCTGTCTCTCTCTCCCTCTGTCACCCCTTCTCTCACTGCTCATTCTCTCCATTCCTGTCTCTCTCTCCCTCCATCACCCCTTCTCTCACTGCTCATTCTCTCCATTCCTGTCTCTCTCTCCCTCCATCACCCCTTCTCTCACTGCTCATTCTCTCCATTCCTGTCTCTCTCTCCCTCCATCACCCCTTCTCTCACTGCTCATTCTCTCCATTCCTGTCTCTCTCTCTCTCCCTCACCCCTTCTCTCACTACTCATTCTCTCCATTCCTGTCTCTCTCTCCCTCTGTCACCCCTTCTCTCATTCTCTCCATTCCTGTCTCTCTCTCCCTCTGTCAACCATTCTCTCCATTCCTGTCTCTCTCTCCCTCTCCCTCACCCCTTCTCTCCATTCCTGTCTCCCTCCCTCCGTCACCCCTTCTCTCCTGCTCATTCTCTCCATTCCTGTCTCTCTCTCCCTCTCCCTCACCCCTTCTCTCCATTCCTGTCTCTCTCTCCCTCTCCCTCACCCCTTCTCTCCATTCCTGTCTCTCTCTCCCTCTCCCTCACCCCTTCTCTCCATTCCTGTCTCTCTCTCCCTCCGTCACCCCTTCTCTGTACCTCCTCTCTTATTCACGTTCCCCTCTTCACCTTATCTCACTCCTCTTCCATCACTCCTCCACGCGGCCCATAAGAAAGGTACATGTGATGCAATCGTGGATGGAAGTTGGATGGGAATCTTTTTCCCATTACCTTTGCTGTAATCCCATCCTATTGGTCACAGACCGGTTGGTCTCCATTTTCTTGCTGCACATCACTTTAGGAATGTAACGAGTATTGTTTATTGTTTTTCCGCTTTTTATTTGTGTTTTTATTCATGTAGCAAACCTTTTAGTGATGATAATAAACTAGAACTGCACTCTTTCGAGGTGCCAACTTGCGTCTCGTGCACAACTAGGTCATGTATGGCCTACTTGTGCGCCAGCAGAGTGCACCATGAGGTGCGCTCACCACTGGCGTCACCACTGGCATCACCAGGAATGCTGGTCCCTCATTGGCTAACGGCTGTTAATGATGACATTGCCAGAAATGCTGGTCCCTGATTGGGCTACAGGCTTAAACACACACAGCAACCTACAGTACCTACTAGAGATGGACCGATTGCAAAATTCTTGGCCGATACCGATCCACCGGTTTTATGAAGGTCTGACCTGCCAAAACCGATTTTTCCGATACCGATTTCTTTAGCTAAGAACTAGAAAATAGGGTTGCTCCAATACCCTTTTTTTCAGGCCAAGTAGGCCTACAAGACATACTTCAATTTGAGTACCAATAAGCTAGAAGAACACTAATGCCAAATCAATCACAATAGTACAATATCCAAAAACACAGACAATATCCAGTCTAATATGACCGTCTGGACTAGGCAGGAGGAAAGCAGGTGACGCATGATTTTTTCCGCCTTCTTTTTGGAGACAACATTGACACAGGATTATGGAATATATCCTTACATTGCAAAGGTAATCAGCACCATCTGTATTCTGTAGGCTGCCACTAAGTAGACTGGCTGCTACTTGCTAATGTTTACTTTAGTCACAGGACCAGAGCATCATGCTGTGCAGTGCCATAGACACAATTGGCATAAAAACGGTATTTATGTCAGTGACCTGCCGGTCACCGATTCGGCCGGTTTGATATCATACCTGCCGATTTTTGATATTGGCCGATTCCGATGTCCATCCCTACTACCTACGTACATACGCAGCCGAACGCAATACTTGCACTAGTAAATTACCTTCTGATAAATAATAATAATAAAAATAAAGAAAACACTTAATCGTTCCATGCATGCGTGGAAAAGGCACGTGTGTGATTGTGAAATCCTCTTCAGTAGCCCTGCCTGGGGAAATCACATTCCTGACTCCCTATATAATACCAATCAATGCCCAGGTGCAATTTTTTTTGGATCGATTGGTCAACCCAATGGTCAGCCAATGGTCAGGTTGACATTTCACATAGACTTGTCAACCTATTGAAAGTAGGATAGGAGCGAGCTTGAGGAGTAGGCCTGGAGCTGGACAGGACTGTTGAACAGGGTGCCAGCAGAAGTGGAACTGCCTTTCAATGTCACTGAAGTGGAAGAAGTTTACCCAGTCGGGCAGCTTGGCTCGTGGCAGCCTCATTCCTTCCCATGTGGGACGTGTCGTGTTCACCGCCAAAAGAAACTCCTTTTATCTTTTAAAAGGGTTCACATACAGGCATGCACTCCATCATACACACAACACGTGCATGCACAGACAAACATCCCCTCAGACATGCATGTACTGTACTGTATGTGTATGCATGTTTGCACACATCAACACTCTAATGCACACACACACACACACACACACACACACACACACACACACACACACACACACACACACACACACACACACACACACACACACACACACACGATTGCCCCTGTCTGCGTGAGTGATCGTTTGCCAAGAAAATCAAAGAGTTCATTTTTTAATGCTTAAGACTCCATTGCTACGGCCAGTCAGTCTATTTAATAAAGCTGCCCCAAATGAAAACCCTGGCCTCCACGGTGCGAGTCGGTCACCAAGCACCTGGGCGTTGATGACCTTGGGGAGATTAAAACCCGTTCAGAACGGGTACACTGTATTGTGTATCATTATTTTATGCTTTAACTATTGAAAAATAGCAGATATACAAGCTCACAGCGCGGCACCGAGTGCCGCGCTGCGAGCTTGTAGATCTGCTATTTTTGAAAAATCGTGAAAATTAGAATTTTGACCCGATTCTATAAGTGTCTTTTGAATCCTTCTAAGATCTTTTGAAAAACCTATGTTTCTATGTCAGCAATCTGGCCAGCCATCGTCAAAGAAAAGGTCCTTTTCACTTAACTGGAGCTCAGTTAGTCTGTTCTTGAGAGACTACTATGTCAGTGGTTCTCAAACCTTTTCATGTGAAGGACCCCCCAAAATGATATTTATTCGGCCACGGACCCCCATCTCAAAATATTTAGTTCCAGGGACCCCCCAGAAGCAAAATTTGAGTTAAAAACCTTCGCTTTGAAAATACATAATATTCAAAGATTTGCACACATTTTTTCCACGACTTTTTCAAAAATAGCAGATCTACAAGCTCGCAGCGCGGCACTCGGTGCCGCGCTGTGAGCTTGTATATCTGCTATTTTTCACTGGTTAAAGCATTCAATAATTCTTCTAGGCCCTAGATGGGTTAAAGGCTCCGCAGTCTGCGACGGTTGGAAACAAGCAGCCACTCCTCCCGCCTCCCAAACTCCCAGCCGCGCGTCTCTTCTCTTTACGAGCAGCATAACAAGAAGGCCTTTGAATGTCTCCCTCCAGGGGACGGCTATGCACATTACATCAGAGGGCCCGAACGGAGCAACACAAGTGAATGAAGCCCTGGGGGTCCCTGGGGGAATCCTGACCACAGCCTGATAGAGTTAGATCCTGTGTCCGACGCTGTCGAGAGCAACCCTGGAACCCCTGCACCCCCGACCGCCCCCCCACGCGTGTGAAACAGACTCAGACACGCACGCACGCACGCACACGCACACGCACGCACGCACGCACGCACGCACGCACGCACGCACGCCCGCACGCACGCACGCGCACACACGCACACGCACACAGACACGCACACAGACACACGCCCCACTCCTATGGGGGAATGACCTGCAAACCACTCACCATATAAGATTGCAGGGTCGAGGATTGAATTGTACTTTGAACACCGCGGCCCTTTATTACATCAGGGACAGACGATCCCCACAGGTAACAAGTCAGTGGACTTGTTGGATTTCAAAGCCTCAGTGGAGCTGCAGGACCCACCATACCTGTATCTAATCAAATTATTGGTTGGCACAAAATGTTAAAGTTATACTGTGTAAGTTGCTAAACTAGTGGTCAGTAGCGGTATTGCTTTTTTCGGCCGTTTTTCGCCCGGAGTCGTCGCGGACCACCGCCGCGGACCACCGGAGCGGCGCCGCAAACCACCGCGACCGATAGTAATCCGTGGAGGGGTAGAACGCATGGTAGAACGTAATTTTCTGGCCAGGATTTGGGGATTAAGAGGTTAAAATCCTTCACCATGGTAAACACTGTAGCTGAGCGGAGGCTACTTCCTGAAGACCAGAGCAGATAAGCTTTGATTGGCCGGTAGTGTATCATGTGTGTATTATCTGCGATGTGATTGGCCAACGTATACAGATGATGCAGATGACACTATTTTTCCGTGAAAACCGGGCCCCGGTAAGGATCATAGAAAACATATGAAGCTGAAAATAACGGAGTGGGTGTTCTAAAACTTTAGCGATTTAAAGCCATACTGTGTAAGTTGCTCACCTAGTGGTCATTAGCCCTATAGCGAACCGCGGTCGCGTCCGCGTCTTTCGGCCGTTTTTCGTACCTTCAGACCCCCGCGTCTGCCTCCACCTCGCTGAGATCTATCTTTGGAGGGGTCCCTTGTTCCTGTGTGTTCAGTAATTCCAGAGATACACTCCTTCACCCTGCCTGGTAGGCGAAATTACCTAGAGACTGGATGGTACAAACCGGCGACAACAAAATGGCGACCCCACTTCAAGATGCGATGTGATTGGCCGGCAGTTGTATAACCCTCGCTGTGATTGGCCGGTAGTGTGATGACGCAATTTTGGCGCGAGAACCGGTCCCCGGCAAGGATCTCAGTTTACATATATAGAGAAGGCTTTACAGGCTGAAATTCACGGCGCGGATCTTCTAAAACTTTTGTGTTTTAATAGTTAGGAGAATTTTAAGATTTGTTTTATAAAAAAAGTTACATAGTACAACTTTAACAGTTAGGACAATTTTAAGATTTGTTTTATAAAAAAAGTTACATGGTATAACTTTAAGTAATCATGGTGCTTATAGTCGGTACCCAAATTAACACTTTTGGATGGCATGCTAAAGCGATATTTCACTTTCAAAAAAACTTTTGGTCATTTTATCTTCTAATCAGGCTTTTATGAACACCCTGAACAGTTTTTAGTTTGCTTGATTCAATATTTAGATGTTTGATGTATGTAAATGTTATCAGGCCCTCCAGGCCAAGGGCCTCTCCCCACACACACTCATTGTAACTTCAAACTTCATTTTAACCATGATAGATTGATTAAAAACACCCATTATTTTTTTTCTGGTGACTCATAATACCCTCCTAATACGTGAGCAGGCTGTGTTTTTTCAATAACTTTTTTTCATCTATTTTTAATAATTATTCTTTGTATTTCATTTTTTTTTCCATTTTCCCAAATAATTATTAAAAATAAATGAAAATAGTTATTGACAAAACACGGCCTGCTCACGTATTAGGAGGGTATTATGAGTCACCAGAAAAAATAATGGGTGTTTTTAATGAATCTATCATGGTTAAAATGGAGTTTGAAGTTACAATGGGTGTGTATGTGGAGAGAAGCCCATAAGCTGTTTCCCTGTTGAAAGTGGAATATCCCTTTAACTCTTTGGTTGGTCCTCAAGTCAACATTCTGAAGGATGATGTTAAAGGAGTAGTTCACCCCAAAATGATGTTTTTTCTATTGATTAGTCATGCCATGGAGACTAGAGTTCAATAATATTTTTAGTTTTTTTGTCACATTCCTAAGACAAAAATATGATAACAATACATTTACCCCCATTTGTTCCGGATGGAACGGGTCCCCATCCGGAATCAATGGGGGTAAATGTACTCGAATCACATTTTTGTCTTAGGAATGTGACAAAAAACTAAAAATATTATTGAACTCTACTCTCTATGGCATGAGTAATCAACAGAAAAAACATCATTTTGGGGGTGAACTACTCCTTTAAAGTAACACATAGGTCTGCTTTCATAATTCATATGTGAAGCTGTGAACTGCTGGGAAATTAAAGATGACACAAAGTAGCCAATAGAATGTCAAGAGGGACAGAAGTGCATCATGTACTGTAATGTATGCCATTACCATTTTGTAGCTATAACTGAAAGTAATTCTCAGTATGTTCACTGTTATTGTATTGACCATGAATGTTGAAGTCAGAGAACCATATCAGACTGGCCCAAATGTTTTGGCCTCCAGATTGGTTTGATCAAGTCTGAACAACAGGGACGTGCAGAGAATGTTAGAGAGGCAGGGGCTGAAATTTCTAAAAGGGCCTTTTGGTGGAAATATAGAAAATAGCAGACCTCCAAGCTCACAACACCATAGTAAAAACTGCATTCATGGTCTGGAAAGGACACTTTTTACAGACGGATAAAAGGGCAGGGGCTCAAGCCCCCTTTGATGTCTATGTGTGCACGTGCCTGCTGAACAACAAAACGATGTCCTAAAGACTTTCAAGCTGGCGTCCCTTTTTAGGGCACCATTATGTTCTCTTGTAGATCTGCAAGGCCACAATGTGCTGTGAGCTTATAGATCAGCAATTTTTTAGATTAATTGTACGACAAAGTATAGCATTGCTATCTGGCAGAAACCTTGTATCTCGTTACTTTTCAGGAAATAGCCACTAGGCCAGCAGGCGCCCCCCCTTTTACATTTTTTTTCACTGGTTAAATAGCCAATCTACAGGTCAATTTATTTTTTATACTTTCACACTTTGTTTTACTACAAAGTAGGGAATTAATTTACGAATATGGAGATGCAAGGTTTCCACCCCACAGAGACGGTATAAAGTGGTCACTGGTCAAATGATATACACAAGATGGCAGGGAATAACGGTCCATTTCAACTACACATGCACTCACACACACACACACACACACACACACACACACACACACACACACACACACACACACACACACACACACACACACACACACACACACACACACACACACACACACACACGGTATATTGCAAACTTACATAAATGTCAGAGGTAATGATTAAACAATGGGTCAATTTAAATACCAAAACATGCACCAGTAAGTATGTGTGTATACAGTATACACACACGTTTACCCTCCTATTTCTGTCACACATTTGGTTTCCTGCATTATGGAACCATCAATCACAAACGGGGCTGCTTGGCCTGTAAACCTGTGGACGTGAATGATTTCCCACAAAGCAATCTAGATTTACAGACATTTTTTCTTTTGTTGTAAAACTAAATGAGGAACACAAGCGGGAGGCGGAGTAAGTGGGGAGAAATGGACGGTGACACCTTTATAGCTTAACCCATTTAAGCCTGACATTATTTAAATTCTTTAGCTATTGAAAAATAGCAGATATACAAGCTCACAGCGCGGCACCGAGTGCCGCGCTGCGAGCTCGTAGATCTGCTATTTTTTGAAAAAGTTGTGAAAATGTGTGCAAATCTTTGAATATATGTATTTTTTAAAGCGAATGTTTGTCACTCAAATTTTGCTTCTGGTTGGTCCCTGGAACAAGATATTTTGAGATGGATGTCCGTGGCCAAATAAATTAGAAGGATTCAGAAGATACTTATAGAAGCGGGTCAAACATATTCAAAGACATGAATGTTCACGATTTTTCAAAAAAAATAGCAGATCTACAAGCTCGCAGCGCGGCACTCGGTGCCGCACTGTGAGCTTGTATATCTGCTATTTTTCAATAGTTAAAGGGCCAGTTCACCTCTGGGACAACCCGATCTTATTTTATTGTTGTTTGGGACAAGATCAACACAATCCTGAGTTATTTTTTGTGTTCAATCTGTGTTTTGAGATATTTTAGTATTTCAGCATGAATGCTGCATATGATGCAGCATGATGACTCATATGATGATCATCATTCATGCTTCATTGTGTTGATCTTGTCCCAAACAACAATAAAATAAGATCTGGTTGTCCCAGAGGTGAACTGGCCCTTTAAAGCATAAAATAATAATTCGCAATAATGCGTACCCGTTATGAATGGCTTAAGTGTGTATTTCTAATCAATGTAATTTTTGCTCCGCATGTCAGGATGACTCCGGGAGACTAAAAGGCCTGCGACAGATTCATTCCAGAAGAGGAGGAACGGGGCGCCCTGCCTGGCTTCCCATCTTTCCAGACGACTGCGTGGATGGTGAGTGGTGACAACCTAATGAAAGGTTATCAGCCTTAATGTACTGTCTGTGCCTGTACATTTTATACTGCTTAGATTTTTCATTCTGACGGCACACACAATACGCACGAGGAATACACAATCAGCATACATTGAACTGGCCTTTCATGTTGAGATTGTGAGGGTATACAATACTACTGTGTGCAAAAAGTGGCAAATTTGAATTCGGAGAAATTATTTTTAGGGATTAGAGAGATGGTATTTTGTTGCTCCTGGATATTTGAAATCCTTTTTGGCACAGAAAGGGCTTTGTGGGGCCATTCACCGCATGTCAATCACTGACAACGTTTTGGGGCTTTGGGGGAGGAGAAGCAGCTTTCAGTCAGCTCTATCAGGCAAACAAATAATATCATTTCAGGATGCAAATGAAAGCTCCTGATGCATTTTTTTGAGTTCTCCCAAAATACTGTGCACACCTAGCCTGACACTCAGCCTGAATTGACATTTCGTTTCACTCCATTATTCAGTCTGAGGTCGCTCCCACCCAGGGCGATTGCTGGGATGGGCGTTGCCAAAGAGGCAGTCTTCAGCGATTGGTTCACCGTCTGACCAACACATAACGTAGTGTTGTTATGTGTGGCTGGCTAGTGGCTAGCCTGTTGCTTGCTAGTGCTACTTGCTAACCAAAGAAACAGGCAGAATAGGAGCACTACGAACTAGTAATCACACACAACATAACATGCCTGCTACTGGTGTTTCATAGCGAGATCGATACGATCGCATTTTACCGCAATTTACCGCATTTTATCGCGTCGCGATGCGCGGTACGGTACGGCGGCGGCGCTGGTGTACTTGGAAACGCACATGAGTTCTGGGAAACCCCCACCCACGCTGATCACAAGACACTGATTCACGACGCTGATTCGCCGTACGGATTTTCTAACGAGGAAGGCCTCTTCAATGAGAGCAATTCTAGACCCCTGAATCGCCAAAATAAAAATGTAAAGGGGTGTGGCTAGCGATTCAGGGTCTGGAACTAGGCTAGTGCACACCTCCTCCTCCCCCGTCAAACAGGAGTCAAGGTAAATAGAGCAATATTCAAGTGCTTTAACCCAAATTTGAACTAAATGATAAAAATAACTGTTCTATACATCGAATTAGAATAGAATAGAATTTTAATATTAGCAAACCCATTTGATTATTGTTGCATGTTTTGTTGTGGAAGCATCCTAATAGTTAAATACGTCTGAAATATACCAGAACTAAAAGCCACGTACCTGTTTGTAAATTACTGTGGATAAATGTGTCCCTTAGCAGTATGTTAGTTTTCATGTGACCTTAAATGTTTCATGGCTTAACAACGTAGGCCTTTGGAGGTGTTGCTTCCATGAGATAATGTTTCCAGGCTTAACGCAGGCCTTTTGAGGTGTTGCTTCCATGAGATTATGCGGTGTGTATTCTTTGCAGACTCCAAGGGCCGCATGTGGTCACTCATCATTGATAACTCAAACCAGGGACGTGCTGGGCCCCTGATTCAGCCCGGGAAAAAGAGTTGGAGAGGCCCTCATTGCGCGCTATAGAGAGAGATCTCTCTCTATAGCGCTGCTGCTACTCAAAGATTTGCCATTTCAGATCATGACAAGTGACAAGCCAGTGGGCCAATTACATGAGTTATATTTCGTCGTTGTCGGGTGGAAACCTTGTATGTCCAAAACCGCTTGTTTTGTATTTATCATTTAAAAAAATCATTTAAACTAGTGAAAACAGCCGATCTACAAGCACACAATGCCTCGCACCGCGAGGCGTTGTGTGCTTGTAGATCTGCTGTTTTCACTACTTTTATGATGAAGCAGGGCTTTGCTTTGCGAAAAAAATTACAAATTTGAAACTTGGAGATATGCGGTTTCTGCCCGACAGTGACGATTTACTTTGTTGACCGCCCAGCCCCCAAAATGGAACAAAGGCCGACATTTTATTTAATTATTTTATCCTAAAGGCCGGCCTGGACCTATCTCTGTAGCCATTAAACGAAACGGGTTTCTTACATTGATGCTCCTACAGTACATCATGCAAGCACCAGTTAAAGTTACTTTCCATCCCTCATATACTGTGTGCACAGTGCACATCCCATAACCCACACACTGCACATCATTTTGGAGCTCATATCTTTGAACGGGTAAGAGCTAGTATGGTGTATATGGCAAAAACTAGTAACAGTATCTGACTGGAATATTAAGGACATGGTATTGAACTGATTCTATTACCATTCCATTATCAACAATCAAGCTTATGCAACTTTGGAACGAAGACATGTTGCTATTTTCAATTTGCACCATCTGAAGTTGATGTTCTGCGGTTTATTGTGCTTAATATGCGATTATTGCGGGGAATATGCGGGCATTGTGAAACCATGCGACCCCCCGCATAATCTGCGTCATTTATATGATTATTGCGGGAAATTCTGCGATCACATAATCGCGTTTTTCTGGAGGGTCTAACTGAATATTGTCATTGACATGCATTATCTGCTGGTCAACAGCATCAGGCCTAAACTGTAATTATTCCAGGATATTACTTTTCTTTTTCCCTTTTCCCCCTTAGCCAGCATGAATATTTAATCAAATTGAATTCTACATGGGTAGAAAAGGCTAAAATGTCCCTTTACAGCAGGGTTCCCCAATTAGTTTTCCCCAAGGGCCGAATCATGTCTAGAGTACCAAGCCGAGGGCCACAACATTGAATCATGTCTAGGGTTTTGATTGATTGATTGAAGGCTTTATTAGAAGTTTTGCATAGGAAAATGTACAGTTTCATGACGGTATACAGTTCACTGGTACAAGGTCTACTAAAAGGAGATCCATTTAAAGACTAAGCTTATTTCAACAGGAAACCATTAAAGTATCTCATACCAGTAAGACTCCCTAATCGGGAGATAAGCGACCGTAGGTGGCTTATCTCCACAAATAGGGCAAAAATTTGTTTTTCCAAAATCTTCCTGATCCATGTTGATGACATGAGTGTAGACATGCTGTGTAGTGATATTCGTGATTTTAGGGCAAAAACTGTAGGAGCAGTGTCCATTGAATGACAGACAAATAGAACACAGTACTATGCAGTAGATATGTAAAGAAAAGGAAAAAAAAAAGAAAACAGTAAGTCTAAACAAACAGTAAGTATATACAAGGAAGGGGCAGGGGAGGGTAGGGTTGGGCTAGGTTTTTACCAGTTGCGAACGGCTGCTGCCTGTAAGTGATTTTTCAGGGCGATTTTAAAGGATGCTAGTGATCCACACTCCTTTATGGCCTTCGGTAAGGCATTCCACATTTTTGTGGTATAGCAGAAGAACAAGTTTGACCCTTTCTTTGAGTTGACTGAGACTCTGGGTTGAACGTGATCTGTGGCACTGCCTCTGGTGTTGTAATTATGGACATCCTTAACGTTTACCAAGCCGAGGGCCACAACATTGCATTATGTCTAGGGTACCAAGCCGAGGGCCACAACATTGCATTATGTCTAGGGTACCAAGTAGTGTTGCCCGATCCCGATCACGTGATCGGATCGGCCGCCGATATGGCCGTTTTTATAAGATCGGAGATCGGGGGGAAAAAAAAAAAAAAACGATTTTTTTTTTTTTTTTTTTTTTTCAAAAAAATATTTTCTGGGAGTACTGAAAGTTACAGGTAAGGTGAATGCGATATGAAATGTAAGCTTACCATAATCACAGTAATCCTTAATCATTTTCAATCATATTCAAGGGCTTTTGGAGAAATGAGACAGACAGAGCACTGCAGAGGGAAGGTGATTGTGTCAGACTCTGTATACAGCTGGCAGCTGATGCCAATAAGTAGTAATTGGCCCCTTGCTAATGGATCAAAGGAAGGCAATTATGTCTCTCTGCACTGTCAACTAGCTCAGTGGTTCTCAACCTGTGGGTCGGGACCCCCAGGGGGGTCCTCAAATTATTTTGGGGGGGTCCCCAGATGATTAACTTAATGTGCAACATTGTTTTCTCTCTCAACAGTAAACAAATCAACATAAAGTTTAAGTGTATAGAGGGTATCTCCACATTTCGAAAGTGAAAAATTAAGGACTTTTTAATACCTCTAAAATGACAAATTAAACATTGGCCAAATTGTCAAATATTAAAGCCAGAAATTGTGAAAATAGCCGATCTACATGCTCACAACTCCTCGCGTTGCGAGGCGTTGTGAGCATGTAGATCTGCTATTTTCACAATAGAACCGTGTTATACAAAATATACTTCCTCAACTCTTCAGGGTCGGGGGTCCCCAGTTAAAATATGATTATTTTGGGGGTCACGGCCTGAAAAGGTTGAGAACCAAGTGATAGAATGAATAGATTTTTTTTTTCTTCTTAATGCCTTGCCAAAAGATCGGATCGGGAAAGATCGGGATCGAATCGGAAGCAATAATATTTGATCGGTATCGGATCGGGAGCAAAAAAACCCTGATCGGGGCATCCCTAGTACCAAGCCGAGGGCCACAACATTGCATTATGTCTAGGGTACCAAGCCGAGGGCCACAACATTGCATTATGTCTAGGGTACCAAGCCGAGGGCCACAACATTGCATTATGTCTAGGGTACCAAGCCGAGGGCCACAACATTGAATCATGTCTAGGGTACCAAGCCGAGGGCCACAACATTGCAGGGGGCGACGGTGGCGTTCCCACTACTCCAGCGACAGTTCAGATATCGTCGTTGTCGGGTGAAAATCTTGTACGCTCAAAACCGTTTGTTTTGCATTTATCATTTTAAAAATGATTTAAACTAATGAAAACAGCCGATCTACAAGCACACAACGCCTCGCACCGCGAGGCGTTGTGTGCTTGTAGATCTGCTGTTTTCACTACTTTTGTGCGACGGCCTTGTATGATGAAGCAGGGCTTTACTTTGCGAAAGAACATACAAATTTGGAGATACGAGGTTTCCACCCGACAACGACAATATACTAGTGTTGTTGCTGCTCTTATACCACCATTATTACTGGGGTTGGTGGGGGCCAGACCAGGGGCATAGTTCTGCCGATTTAAAATGACTCCAATACGGAACTAAAACCTCCTATGATTGGCCGCTAGTTGCGCTGTTTTTCCCCCCGGCCGATCGCAAAAAGAATTGTGCTCCTTTGGATCCCATTCATTTTCCCCTTTCGTTTTCTAACCATGAATACTGTATGGTTCCTATCGCTAGTTAAAAATTGCCTTTCAATCACCATCATATTCGTTTTGTCGAGATGTGGTCCAATTTATTTTAAAATTATAAAGTTGCGGGGGGGCGTGGCTAACTAAAGTGATTCCAGCCGGCTGTGTTCTTATTCGTATGATGGCGACACCCATTCCAAGGGGTAGAAAGGGCCATTTGCGCTGCATAGAAACCAATGGCTTCGCATCGTCCATATTTTTCTACAGTCTATGGGCCAGACAGTAGCCCCCCATAGGGCCGCCTATTGGGGAACCCTGCTTTACAGACTAAATGTGCTGCTTATACAGCACACGTTACATTACACCTGACACCACAGTAGTGCTGCTGGCCCCATCAACCAAGAGGGGAGAAAGGTCCTCCAGCGCCTTTTCATAAAATCCCCCGTTCTGTGGTTACCTTCACCCTTAACCCCCTCCCCTTCCCCCCGATCAATAAATATGCTATTTCAAGTCATGATGGGAAAATCAATCTAGGATACGACACACACACACACACGCACACGCACACGCACACGCACACGCACACGCACACACGTCTCTCCCTCCCTTGTCTGGGTTTCTGTGTTGTGCCTCCAAGGACCGGTTGTGAAAGTGGAAAGTGTTTTTCAGTGACTGCTCTCCTCTCCTCTGGATGCAACTGAACGGGGCGATTAATGAAGCTTGACAAACATAAGAAATGTGTTGCACAGGAGAGCAATGGATGCCGTTTGAGACTTTTTATTTCCCACAAATTTCACTCACCTAAAAAACAAAAGGAGGAAAAAAAAAAAAAAAACAAGAATAAAAAGAAAAAGGTCTGAGCTTGCGGCAGCATGATGAATTGAGGAAGACTTTAAAAATGGAAAAGAAACAACATTACAATTTCTTTTTGAATTGGTGGCTTTTGATGCTATTATTATTAAAAAGAAAAGTTACCTTTTTGTATCCAGGGCACTGGACATAGCATACAGTATACTGTGTGTGTGTGTGTGTGTGTGTGTGTGTGTGTGTGTGTGTGTGTGTGTGTGTGTGTGTGTGTGTGTGTGTGTGTGTGTGTGTGTGTGTGTGTGTGTGTGTGTGTGTGTGTGTGTGTGTGTGTGTGTGTGTGTGTGTGTGTGTTTAGATGTATCAAAGCCATTTAAATGTATCTCTCTCTCTCCCTTTTAAATGGCGACATACTACAATCTTTGTTTTTACAGTGCACCTTTTAGTAATACTGCATGGTATACTTCTATACGAGTGCATTTTAGTACCAAAATAGAGTATTGTCAAACCATCTCTGCATAAATTAACAGTGATGTGCAATTGTAAATTGCCAAAGAATAGACAGCTCTGCCCACAACACTTTAAGCCTTTAACAATTGGATATTAGTATAAGGCATCGAGCGTGCAAGAAAGGTTTCATTCTTAATCTTAAGTGATTGCTGTTCTTATAATGAATGACTCACAACCACAACTTGAAGCTTGAATTCCTAGATTGCCATCTTTCCAAGATACTACCGACCAATAGTGAGGACTGCAAGACCTGAAAGCTATATTCCGCCACATCAGCCAGACAATAGATGTGAGGCAGTAGACATCACCGGCAGAAAGAACATGGTATAGCTGTTTATGTTACTCTATAGCAGGGTTCCCCAAATAGTTTTCCACAAGGTCCGGATTATGTCTAGGGTACCAAGCAGAGGGCCACAACATTGAATTATGTCTAGGGTACCAAGCAGAGGGCCACAACATTGCAGGGGGCGACGGTGGCGTTTCCGCTACTCCAGCAACAGTTCAGATATCGCCATTGTCGGGCAGAAACCTTGCATCTCCAAGTTTCAAATGTGTACGTTTTTTGGTAAAGCAAAGCCCTGCTTCATCATACAAGTGCTTGTAGATCGGCTGTTTTCACTAGTTTAAATCATTTTTAGAATGATAAATACAAAAGGAACGGTTTTGCACATACAAGGTTTCCACCCAACAACGACGATATACTAGTGTTGTTGCTGCTCTTATACTACCATTATTACTAGGGTTGGTGGGGGCCAGACAGTATTCCCCCGCGGGCCGCAAATGGCCCCGTGGGCCGCCTATTGGGGAACCCTGCTCTATGGTCTGGGCAGATGGACAGAGGGTGTTGATAGTGTTGGTGATGGTAGCGGCGCTGGGTGCTTTATGGGAGCCTTGTGTAAGCTTTATGATGTGGTGGTGATAAATCAAACCACTGACTGGATGAAATGGACATCGCCACATAATCGACGCGTGTTGGTGCCAGTGTTGTTTGACAGCAAATTTTGATTTAGTTTTAGTCATAGTCTTTTGAATAAAATGTCATTTAGTTTTAGTCATAATTTTACTCACCTGAAAAGTTTCTAAAGGGCGAAGTGTCACCAATTCTTGACCATCTGGCCAGTGATGTATATCGGACCAGTTACCCATATATGGAGACCCCTGCATGATAGTCAACAATGTTATGTCAAAACATGCCCATATATGGGCATAACCAAATATGGGCATTCCCAGATATGTCCTTAATATTGATGACATTGGGACAGGGATCTTCATATATGGGCATAAAAGGGATTCTGGGAATACCCATATTATGGACTTTTACATTACAGGTTATGTCACCTGTAGTGTCACAGTGATGTGTCAAGGGAACCAACCCATAGACTGTAAAAATGTGTTGTACACACACGGAGACAAGCTGTGACATTTCTCATGGTAAACTGTGACCTTCGGTCACAATAAATAAACATTTGCCCACATATAGGCATGTCACTATTACTCAGATATAATCATAAACAAACCCGATACGGCCATATATAGGCATCATGTCACAGTGACATGCACACTAGAGGTTCGGGCGGCCTGAACCTCAAACCACCAAAAGAGCTTGGATTTCAGGTGGAAAATGACTCTGTAATTTAGGCCTATCCAATCTGAGACCAAATCATCACTAAGCCCGTCGCTAGTGTGGTGCAGGTCGGCTTGACTGCACACACAATGATCAGTACCAAATTATTTGGTACATTGTCAATTATAGTTGGAACATTCTCTCTCTTGTCTGTGGCGCTTTCTCTCCGTGCCGCTGCCTGCCAGTATTATTCCTAGCCTCCTTCCTAAGCCTCTCTTCTCCTCTAATGACCAACTGTTGAGACATGGCTCTGGAGCTGCTGCCAATGTCTAGATTATATATTGAATATCTTTTATGTAAGGCAAAACTATCTTTGACAGGGTGCGTGCGTGCGTGCGTGCGTGCGTGCGTGTGTGCGTGCGTGCATGTGCGTGCGTGTGCACGTGCACATGTGTGTGTGTGTGCGTGTGTTTGCGTGCGTGTGTGCGTGCGTGCGTGCGTGCGTGCGTGCGTGCATGTGCGTGTGTGCGTGCGTGCGTGCGTGTGTGCGTGCATGTGCATGTGCGTGCGTGTGCGCGTGCACATGTGTGTGTGTGCGCGTGCGTGTGCGTGTGTGTGTGTGTGAGTGCAGGACACACACATGCAGAAGTCTCTACATATCTTTTCTTCGGTGTATGTACGCACACCTGTATCCGTAGGTCGCGTCTCCTGAGTGTCTGTGTGTCTGTGTGCTCTGAGTGTCTGCTGTACTCTGAGTCACTCCACATGTGAACGCAGGGGCGTCAATTGGGTATGGCAGGGGTATGCAGCTGCCATACCCTGGGTCCAGGGGGGAAATAAAAGTTACTTTTAAATATAAATCCATGAATGTCTCTTTGTCTATCTGTGCTGGTTATTATGTTGTTAAATTACAGTAAATTAACTACAAATGCTAGCCTAGTTCCAGACCCTGAATCGCTAGCCACACCCCTTTAATTTTTTTTGTTTGGCGATTCAGGTCTAGCATCGCTCTCATTGAGGAGGGCCTGCCTCGGTTGAAAATCCGATCGGCGAATCAGCGCCGTGAATCAGCGTATTGTGATCAGCGTGGCTGGGGGTTTCCCAGAACTCATGTGTGTTTCTAAGTACACCAGCGCCGCCGCCGTACCGTACCGCGCATCGCGTCGCAATAAAATGTGGTAAATTGCGGTAAAATGCGATCGTATCGATCTCGCTATGAAACACCAGTAGCAGGCATATTATGTTGTGTTTGATTACTAGTTCGTACTGCTCATATTCTGACTGTTTCTTTGGTTAGCAAGTAGCACTAGCAAGCAACAGGCTAGCCACTAGCCAGTCACACATAACAACACTATGTCATGTGTTGGTCGCTGAACCAATCGCTGAAGACTGCCTCTTTTTGGCAACGCCCATCCCTGCAAACGCCGTAGGCGGAACCGAGTTCAGTCTGAATAATGAAGTGAAACGAAATGTTAATTCAGGTGTCAGGCTATCCAAATGCAACATTTTACAAAATGGTCACTTTAACAAGGTGTTATAATTATATTCTCCACACTTGTATTCTCCCCATCTTTGTTGACAAAATGGTATATTCCCAGGTTCCGCAGGTCAGCTGCACAGGTGCAATGGATTATTGTTAATTGTGGCACGTTTACTAACATGCCAAGTTTAGCTGCACTTGAACAACCGTTCCAGGCTGCCATGTCCAGCCCAAGAAACCGTAGAAACCTGGGGAAGAAACTGAAAAAAATAGTTTTTTTTTCAGACATTGTGAAAATAGCCGATCTACATGCTCACAACGCCTCGTTGTGAGCATGTAGATCTGCTATTTTCACAATAGAACCGTGTTATACAAAATGTAATGCCTCTTTTCCATGAGGACTCCCATCTTTGCCATACCCTAGCTTTTGCTGAACTGACGCCACTGTGTGAACGTGTCCGCGCTACGCGCAGCACGTGCGTGTCGGCGAGCGTGCCTGTTGCCTCCGCTTGCACGCACGTCTCGCAATTTGCCTGGTTTCCGTAGCTGCGTTGCCTAGACGACCACACCATCATGTTCTCTGTCCTTCATCATTGTACAGAGAGCCATAACAAGACCAAATCACCCTATCATTGTACGGAGCCGTAACACAATGAAATCACCCTGTGTCATCAAAGTAGATAGATAGATACCTGTATTATCCCAAGGGGGAAAATGTGTTGCCCAGAGGCAGCACAGCAGTATAAGGTTATTTACAAAGTTACAGAGAAGTATGAAAAAGATAAAAAGAAAAAACAAGAACAGAGTACAGTAAGTACAGTAAGAGCAAGGTACAACAGGAAAGGGAACGAATAATATATACATAAAGTGTCTTAAAGCACGACTATCAAAACATAATCAGTGCCCAAATCAAAGTGACCATACAGTCAATGCTAGTTAGTGCAACAAGTATCTCTACATCATGTCAAACACAAGCAGAAATACAAAAAAAAAAAAACTACTAACACAACCTAATAGTGCAGTGTCCAAAGGTCAGAGCGATAAAAACAACTAGCAAAATAGAATAAAAATATAACATTCACAAACCTGTCCTGAATGTCACATAATAGGCCAGTGGTTCTCAACCTTTTCAGGCCGCGACCCCCAAAATAATCATACTTCAACTGGGGACCCCCCCCCCACCCTGACAAGCTCTTGGAATTGTAGGAGTTGGCCTTACATTAGTTTGACTCCATCTGTTCCATTGTGAAAATAGCAGATATACATGCTCACAGCATGTAGAATTTCGTTCTCTAATATTTGACAATTTGGCCAATGTTTGACCAGAGGTACTAAAAAGGTCCTTAATTTGTCATTTTTTAAATGTACAGAAATATACACTTATGTATGTTGGTCTGTTTACTGTTGAGTGAGAAAACAATGTTAACACCAGTAAGACTCCCTAATCGGGAGATAAGCGACCGTTGGTCGCTTATCTCCACAAATATCACAACCTCCACCTCTCACGTCATACGGGCAGCCATAGTTACACCTGGAATGTTGAATCTCCATATATGGAGATAACCTACGCATCACACAAAGTCTGACCTCACCAGCCCATACTTGGGCATGGACGACTTATATCTCCATATACGGAGATGGCCATATATGGAGATACAATGACATCACAGAGTCCACAGCTGATGATGTGGCGTGATGTCATACAATACACAAACAAGCCCTATATAAAGGGGCAATTCTCACCAGGGAAGAGAGCATTCCTCGACTCAGACCCTATCGCCAGGATCAACTAAGCTTATAGCTTATCACATCCAACCATCTTAAGATACTCAGCTAGTGGGGAATGCTCTCTTCCCTGGTGAGAATTGCCATATATGGAGATTCAACATTCCAGGTGTAACTATGGCTGCCCGTATGACGTGAGAGGTGGAGGTTGTGGATTGGCAGGCAAGGAGTGTGTGTGCAAAGTTTGGCATGTCTTGGGGCAACGGTGGCGGAGATATGAGTTGGGGAAAAGTGTGACATGACGGACAGACAGACAGACTGACTGACCGACAGACAGCCGGTGGAGGTTTTGGTAGTAAATGCGACCTGACGGTCGCAATTAATCTAAACATCTGGGGAATGGGGATCCCCCCAAAATAATTTGGGGACTCCCCTGGGGGGTCCCGACCCGCAGGTTGAGAACCACTGACATAGGTCACATAGCCCCCCCCCCCCCCCCGGTACTGTTATGCCTCTTTTGTGTTCTGCCGCTCCTCAAACTCTCTTCACTGTCATGGCCACAGGAGACCGGCTGTGACTGCAGGGCATCTGCTGCGCCTGGCGCTCTTTCTGTTGCCCCGCAGAAAGACAGCATGCCAGCGAGCACCTCTGGCTGTTAACAGAGGGGGGGGGGGGGGGTCTGCAGAGAGTGGGGGAACATATTGTCACTGTCGGGCAGAAACCTTGTTTCTCCAAGTTTCAAATTTGTAAATTTTTTCGCAAAGCAAAGCCCTGCTTCATCACACAAGGCCGTCGCACAAAAGTAGTGAAAACAGCAGATCTACAAGCACACAACGTCTCGCGGTGCGAGGCGTTGTGTGCTTGTAGATCGGCTGTTTTCACTAGTTTAAATGATTTTAAAAATCATAAATACAAAACAAACGGATTTGGACATACAAGGTTTCCACCCGACAACGACGATATGTCAGTTTAGAAAAGAGGGGTCGTGGCGAGATGCTCTGACATCTGAATGCGGCAGCGTCTGGGGGTCTCTGTTTACACAGGATGATAAGCTCTGTGTGGTGCGATGTTTGGTGGTAGAGTGCGGAAGCAATTGCCGATGCAACTGTGCGTTAGTTAGATTGGTGTTTGTTTTTCACTATTTGTACATTTAGATTGGTGTGCGAGAGTTTATGTTTAAGTCGTGATTTGGGTGCAGATGCGCGGCTGGAGATGACAAACGGCACCCCGAGGCACCGTCTCAGTGCCATCCCATGTTGCAAAGCAACTCGCACGCACACACAAACACACACACACACACACACACACACACACACACACACACACACACACACACACACACACACACACACACACACACACACACACACACACACACACTATATATATATTTACATCACTTGTGGGGACATTACATAGACTTCCATTCATTTTTATGCAAGTCCTGTGGCCTTACCCTATAACCTCTATCCCTAAACTTAACCCCTAACCCTAACCCTAACCGTTGTGGGGACCTACTATTTTGTCCCCACACTGTCAGAGGTCCCCTGCAGGTGACTGTGTCAAGTCAAGTCACATTTATTTATATAGCACATTTCATATGACAAGCGCAGACTCAATGTGCTTAGAAGAAAATGCCAATAAAACTAAAAATGTAATCCAAAATAAAATCTAAAATGAAAACAGATAGAAACAGACATAATGACACAAAGTGAACACAATTACATATTATGATTAAATAACAGTTTAAGCAATACATTCCACACCTAGGTAAAAGCTTGTGAGAACAGCTAGGTCTTTAGTTTGCTTTTAAAAGAAGACACTGTTGTAACAGACCTCAGATCAGCTGCTATAGAATTCCACAGAGTGGGACCATAGTGACTGAAAGCGCCATAACCTGATTTAGAATTGATCCAGTATTCAGTGTGGAGACCTTTGTCAGATGATCTAAGGGTTCTGGTAGGTCAGTGGCGTCAGTTCAGAAAAAGCTAAGGTATGGCAACATGACTGGAAGACACCAGTCATGTTGCCATACCTTAGCAACAGGCATGATACATTTATTTTAAGAAGTACATCCCCAGATCTTCAGTGAGCTCTATTCAGCTCTTCATTTATGTAACATTACATAAATGAGGTGGGGAACTGAAGTGCAAAATCAAGAATTAAACGTAGGCTATTTCTCCACACATTATGAGAGTATCATCATCTTTATATGCTATGCTTTTACTGCTATAACTACTTAACTATATCATTGGTTGATTTGATTCTCAAACCTTTTTCAATGCATAGGTATTTGGCCACCCATCTGAAAATATTTTGTACCAGGGTCCCCCAGAAGAGAAGATTTTTGTTAAAACATTTCTAAATTAATCCAATATATATTAAAGATAAATAAATAGACAAAGTATCAAATGGGGTTGAAGTGGTTAAACTAATTGTGATGCTATATCAACTAATATTGCTGGGGACCCCCTGGAACCCATCAAGGCCTCCCGGGGGTCCCCGGACCACACTTAGAGAACCACTGCTTTGTACGACACAGCTTGAGAATGCACTGCGTTATTTTGTTGGATGCCATTATGTCCCCGCGATGATGCCGTCAAGAAGACACATGCATTAATGTACTTTAACCCATTTAGAACGGGTACACTGTATTGTGTATCATTATTTTATGTTTTAACTATTGAAAAATAGCAGATATACAAGCTCACAGCGCGGCACCGAGTGCCGCGCTGCGAGCTTGTAGATCTGCTATTTTTGAAAAATCGTGAAAATTCGAATTTTGACCTGATTCTATAAGTGTCTTTTGAATCCTTCTAAGATTTTTTTGAAAAAACCTATGTTTCTTTGTCAGCAATCTGGCCAGCCATCGTCAAAGAAAAGGTCCTTTTCACTTAGCTGGAGCTCAGTTAGTCTGTTCTTGAGAGACTACTATGTCAGTGGTTCTCAAACCTTTTCATTTGAAGGAACCCCAAAATGATATGTATTTGGCCACAGACCACCATCTCAAAATATTTAGTTCCAGGGACCACCCAGAAGCAAAATTTGAGTTACAAACGTTCGCTTTGAAAATACATAATATTCAAAGATTTGCACACATTTTCACAACTTTTTCAAAAAACAGCAGATCTAAAAGCTCGCAGCGCGGCACTCGGTGCCGCGCTGTGAGCTTGTATATCTGCTATTTTTCACTGGTTAAAGCATTCAATAATTCTAGACCTAAATCGGTTAAAGGGATTTAAAGCCATTCTGATGTAAAAAAAAACTGGTATCCGCACCCACACACCATCAAGGCTGCATTGATAAGCAGCAGAGAATCTATGATCTGTAAGGTAATAAGCACAAATAGCCATGCAGCGGCAATAACCTCCTGAGAATAAAGCCGTTCACTTGCTTTCAGTACCTAATGAAACTGAGCGCCCCCCATTCTCACATATAATTACTAACATAATTCTCGAGCTACACCATCATGCCCTACCTATAGTACGCTTGTCATACGCCTATTACAGTATGTGTATCCAACCTCTGTAGATAACATACATTGTGGCTTGGCTGTCTGGCAAGCAATCAAGGCTTCATAAATAATCTGAGGTCCGTAAGCAACGACAACCAGTCCAAGGGCGGCATTTATCTTGCTTTGTGTTTCATCTACAGTGACTGGCGGCAAGGCGGGGGGGGGAGAGAATCATTCTGGGTAAAATACATTTCTCACTTGTATACTTTCCCTACTAAACTCATAGGGGGAATAGTCAGTCTAGAACAGGGGTTCCCAAACTTTTTTGTCTCAGGGCACCCCGTAAATATTTTTTTAATCCGAGGCACCCCTACACTATAATTTTCACTCCCAGCACCTTAAATTTATAGCATATCGTCGTTGTCGGGTAGAAACCTTGTATGTCCAAAACCGTTCGTTTTGTATTTATCATCTATAAAATGATCTAAACTAGTGAAAACAGCAGATCTACAAGCACACAGCGAGGCGTTGTGTGCTTGTAGATCTGCTGTTTTCACTAGTTTTGTGCGACAGTCTTGTATGATGAAGCAGGGCTTTGATGTACCAAAAGACGTACACATTTGAAACTTGGAGATACGAGTTTTCTGCCCGACAGTGACGATATTTTAATGATTACGTTGCGAGGAAAACGTTGAGATGACAGCCATTTTGGTTAGAACTGACTGAAAATAACTTTGTACTTCAAGTTTAAAATGATACTAAATAATTTTCTATGTCAAAATATTATCAAATGATCTCGCGGCACCCCTGGACTGCCGTCACGGCACCCCAGGGTGCCCCGTCACCCACTTTGAAAAGCCCTGGTCTAGAAGAAGTGTGTCTGTCTGTGTGTGTCTGGGTCTAATCCCACAGATTGCTGGACCGATCAGCACCAAACTTTTTATGTGTGCGATGTGCGTGTGTTTGTGTGTGTGTGTGTGTGAGTGAGTGTGTGTGATTTGCCTCATGCATACCTGTGGCATTTGAACCTGCAGAGAATGTATTGTCTCCAGAGTAAAGCTGTCAGTAGAAATTATGCGCATCCTTTTCTAGCCTCTTGCTGCTAACAAGCGTTCCAAACAGCGTATGTTAAAATGGCTTGGAGAAAGGCAGTCTTTGAAACGCGCTTTAACGACCAAGTGCCATCTTTCCTGTCACAGCTCTGAAAGCAGTCTCACAGCATTATTTTCACTTGGTGAAAGTGTTAATGTTTACGATCTGACATGACGTAGATGATGCTGCCAGTGTGCTGTTGGCAAAGAGGAATAAGCCTATGATTAACTGATTAATAAGCGTTTATTAATTGCTGGACTATAAGCCGCACCTGAATATAAGCCGCACCAGCTAAATTTAGAACAAAAAAACTAATGTTTACATATATAAGCCGCACCTGAATATAAGCCGCAGGTGTCCTTCCTGCTTCCTGCTAGAGCGACCCTGGTGGCCGTTAGCTGTATAAATCTATAAATAAATACTTGTTAAAGACCCTAGTAAAACTAACTAACTGGCCGTTAGCTGTAAAAATCTGTATATAAGCCGCACCTTTGTATAAGCCGCAGGGTTCAAACCATGGGAAAAAGCCGCGGCTTATAGTCCGGCAATTACGGTACTTTATGTGCTTTCCAACTTTTTATTTACTCTCAACCCCCATAATATTGTCACTGTCGGGCAGAAATCTTGTATCTCCAAGTTTCAAATTTGTAAATTTTTTCGCACAGCAAAGCCCTGCTTCATCATACAAGGCCGCCACACAAAAGTCGTGAAAACAGCAGATCTACAAGCACACAACGCCTCACAGTGCAAGGCGTTGTGTGCTTGTAGATCGGCTGTTTTCACTAGTTTAAATCCTTTTGAAAATGATAAATACAAAGCAAACGGTTTTGGACATACAAGGTTTCCACCCGACAACGACAATATGTAATGTTTGTTGTTAGTAGCAAGACACTATACATCGCTTGTTGTTGTAGAGCTGATATTATACACTGCAGGTCTGAAATCACTGACCATAACCCATTACTTATTTATGCCATTAGGTGTTTTTAATCCAAGGTGCCTTTAAAAGGATCTTACCATGCCATGAAACATGTAAGTGCAGTGGCATAGTGGTCATAGTGGTCATAGTGGTCATAGTGGTCATAGTGGCACATGCAGTCCCACTGGGGAATGCGTGTGCATCGGCTCATCGTGCATAATGTAAGGCTTCTCTCGCTGCATCTCTGAAGAGGCAGTATGGAGAGAGGAGTGAACCGTCAAACTAAACAAAATCCTATATTATATATATATATATATATATATATATATATATATATATATATATACAGGGTCCCCACGGTCATGAAATATTTTTCCAGTACTGGAAAAGGTTTGGAATTGATCAAGGGTCCTGGAAGGTCCTGGAAAAATATTTGTCTTTGCATTGTTTTTGGCTATATTTATTTTCTTATAAAAAAAAATTCTAAAACATGTATAACATTTTACAGTGCACAAAATATGTGACAAGTAGTTTTTCGTAGAACGGGCGTGATTGCAGCCTAAATGTATGTGACAAAAAGAACTATCACCATTCTATGCTTTATTTTGTTTCTACACGCATCGCACATGAGGAGGAGTATGAGACTCATTATTGAGCTGAATGATTGTTATATAGGTCTGGAAATTGGGTTAAATATTCTGGAAAAGCTTTTGAAAAGTTGTGAAATGTGTGGGGAACAGCTGTGGAGGGGACACACTGTGTACCGGCTTTTTTAACCTGTTAACATTCTGTTGAAAGGCGGTCGCATTATTATGCTATTTAGACATACTGTTTTCTTGTCAACAAAGGCTAAGAATTATATTTGTTACTTAGCTTGTTTTGTATACATGTAACGCCCAGGATTTGTAACCGGGTCTCCTATCATTATTTTATGCTTTAACTATTGAAAAATAGCAGATATACAAGCTCACAGCGCGGCACCGAGTGCCGCGCTGTGAGCTTGTAGATCTGCTATTTTTGAAAAATCGTGAAAATTAGAATTTTGACCCGATTCTATTAGTGTCTTTTGAATCCTTCTAAGACTTTTTGAAAAACCTATGTTTCTATGTCAGCAATCTGGCTCTAGCCATCGTCAAAGAAAAGGTCCTTTTCACTTCAACTGGAGCTCAGTTAGTCTGTTCTTGAGAGACTACTATGTCAGTGGTTTTCAAACCTTTTTATGTGAAGGACCCCCAAAAATGTATTTGGCCACAGACCCGCATCTCAAAATATATAGTTCCAGGGACCACCCGAAGCAAAATTTGAGTGACAAACGGTCGATTTAAAAATACATATATTCAAAGATTTGCACACATTTTCACGAGTTTTTCAAAAATAGCAGATCTACAAGCTCGCAGCGCGGCACTCGGTGCCGCGCTGTGAGCTTGTATCTGCTATTTTTCACTGGTTAAAGCGTTCAATAATTCTAAACTAGTGTCTTTCACAGATCTCACAGGCTCTCTGTATGAGAAGGTCTGCTAAATGCCTACAGTTTACAGTTACAGTTTACAGTTTAGGCATTTAGCAGACGCTTTTAATCCAAAGCGACTTACAATAAGCAGATACAACATCGCAATAATAAACAAGATAATAGGTCAGTACATTAACAGCAATATAACAATGTAAATGGATATCTATCTAGAGAAAAACACAATATAATCAAGTTCTAAAGAAACCTAACCAACAAATGCTTCATGTATGGTCATTGATTTTACTGTAGTGCTAAGGGTTTAGGTGGAGTCTGAAAAGGTGAGTTTTCAGTCCACGGCGAAAGGTAGCGAGTGAGTCCGTTGTTCTAAGTGCGACAGGGAGTTTATTCCACAACTTGGGAGCCAAGAGGGCAAACTGTCTCGGACGAGTGGATTTTTGCCCTGGAGTTTTTAGCCTAAATGGTAAATGTACACTACAGCAGATGTGGAGCCTCTACACGCTCACTGTTCAATGACTCAGTCAACCTGTTCTGCTGAGAGTGGAGCCAGTAGTGTCTCTCAGGGATGCTATAGCAGATGTGCACACGCTGTGCACTGGCTCAACCTGTTCAGAAGAGTTTACCCCTAAACAATTAACACCTGTATTAGCATGAGTTGAAATAAAGGTTAAAGAAATGAAAGGAACGGGGGCACAGAGTTGGTAGTGCTGTCGCCTCACAGCTAGAAGGTCCTGGGTTCGATTCCCGCGGGGGGACGCTGGGGGCGCTGGGGGCGCTGGGGGCGTGTTCTCTCCTCCGCGTCATCAGCGCCCACACCCTGGGTGGGGTTGGCCAAAGGGCCTTTCTGTCTGGAGTTTGCATAACCTGACTGCGCCAGATGGTGGCAGCAGTGCGTATGCCTGCATACCGCTCTGCTTTTACCATCTGGGATTGCTCGGGCAGAACCGATGTAAGGGGCGGGCCATTTTTTTTCAAATTCTTTAGCAGGTGATTGGATGGGGCCGTCTGTCTATCACAGTCTGGGAGTGCCAACTCCAACCACTCATATTGGCCTGTCTGCATGACGTTACACCCAGAATCCGCCTCCTGGGTTTCCACATGGTCTGCAATCAGACTCTATTGGCTCAGAGCCGCTCGGAGCCCGCCCGTAGCTGCCGCTGATTCGTCCGGCCCGGGACTTTACGAGTGTTATCAACTCTCCCCGAGCAGTCTCAGATGGTAAAGACAGAGCGGTATGCAGGCATACGCACTGCTGCCACCATCTAGCGCAGTCAGGTTAGAGTTTGCATGTTCTCCCTGTGTCTCCTAGGGTAGATACCCTCACAAAAACATGCAGTAATCCTGGTCTCTATAATGCCTCCCCCTGGCCAGCCGGGGCACCTGATGGAGCTGGTTGGAATAACGTGTTCCTTCCACGCGCTACGTCCAAACCGGGGAAATCCCCCCCCTGTCAGGTGAAAAGAAGCAACTTGGACTACTCATGCACTGAAGAAAGCATGAGGTCAGTCCGTTGTCTCCCCAGGCGCGGCAGAGGGAGAGCAGAAACCAGGATTACAGGTTAGGTAATTGGCACTGGGTGAATAAATGGGTTACAAAATCGTGGGATAAAAAGAAATGAAAGGAAGTAAACAATTTACTTTGTTTTTGCTCAGTTCTTCATCTGAGCTCCTCATCTTCTTGTATACTACTGTATATCTACCGCTATTATTATTATTCTAGATAGCAAGCCGCTCAATTCATCAGTCTGGTCTTTTGCTGGTGGTCCACATTTTCAACCAGTATTAAATGGCTCTCTTCTGATCTCTGCATTCTCTCTCTCTCTCTCTCTCGCTCTCTCTCTCTCTCTCTCTCTCTCTCTCTCTCTCTCTCTCGTCATATTCTATTTTTTAGATTTGTGCTAGAAACTACAGTACTGTTTTCCAAACAGGAGAGGAAACGGTGTGTGCGTCTGTGTGAGTTTACGTCTGGTGTGGTATGAGTTTCATTGTCATCAGTAAGGTGCTGTGTGGAAGAGGCATACTGCCAGGAGCATTATATTATCTGTTATTCGTTTCAAGGAGGGCAACTTGTAAAACACAGTCGACGACCATAAATTCAGGCACCTTAGTCAGTTGCTCTAATGATGTCGGAGTGGCATCTGCCTGTGTTCATGCGTCAACGCCGCTGTCACATCTCGCGTGTCTGTGATTGGCTAGTTCTGGGCCATATCCTGTCTGGGAGCTTATACCATGGCCCGGAAGGCCGATTTGTTCTGCGATTCTATATTTTTTCAAATTACGTAGTAAAAAAAAGAAAAAAAAGAAACGACAACCAAAAAACTAATTATAATCAAGGTCCTTGGCCCGCTGAGCGCAAGAAATATGGCGTTGATTGGCCTAGTAGTGTGTGAGATTAGATGAGGAGGGACGTAACACTGTAGACAGGATCACAAGATCTCTGCCTGACAGAGATAACAATGAGCTGAGTTGGTAGGTGGATGCAATAGCACTAGATTGCGGGGGGGGGGGGGGGGGGGGGGGGGGGAGGGAGTGGGACTGAGTTACTATAGGGCCCAAGGTGGAGGGGCCTGGAATTATTTTATACTTTAGCTATTGAAAAATAGCTGATATACAAGCTCACAGCGCGGCACCGAGTGCCGCGCTGCGAGCTTGTAGATCTGCTATTTTTTGAAAAGTCATTAGTGAACATTTATAACTCAAATTTAGCTTCTGGGGGGTACCACTGACATAGAAACATAGTTTTTTTTTAAAAACCTTGAAATATTCAAAGATTTGCATACATTTTCACGGTTTTTCAAAAATAGCAGATCTACAAGCTCGCAGCACGGCACGCATCACTTTTTTTTTCAATAGTTAAAGCACAAAATGTGAGTGAATCCTTGTACCCAGGGCCCAGAATTTGGTGCGACACCCCTGATTGCAATGCAGGCATTTTGTTTGGATCTTCAGTGCTTCTTAATACATTACTATTACAGGGGGTCATTTTATTAAACATATTATTTATTTCAGCTTTAACTTAGAGTGTGACTTTGACTGTTATCCTCTACCATATGGTGCTTAATAGACGCTGTGTTTCAAGCAGCTTTCATCTAAAGTAATCAATCTGTCTTGTTTCTCGGGATCTCCGAAGGAGGGGGAAGAAATGGTGAGTAATTTGTCATTACAATGCAATGGAAATTACGTTGTTGTTGTCGCTGTTGACACTGCTTCTGTTATCAGAACACAAGAGAAATGCATCGGTTCAGAGGAGATGCAGCCCAGATGTTGAGTGCTATTAAAGCTGCCTGGAAAGTAATTGCCTACTTTAATCTTGAGCAGATACTCACAGACACTCACAGACAAAAATGCTTTTCACACCTTAAATGTGCTTTTTCATTATGAACAGCCATTAGCATGTGTCTGTGGAGCTGTGAAACCTGGCTCAGATCAGGTGCTAGTGAGTCTTTAAATAGCGTTATTATACTCTGGGGGCACTGTGTACTGGACGCAGCCCATCAGACAGCTGGGCTGGTAGCATTAATGCATTGCTGCAGGAGATGCTGTCTCAGGGGGTCATGATGCAATCCTACCGGTGATTGCATAATAATGAAACCTAAACATATTGTGTCCAATATTAATGAGAGTATAAAATGAAGTGAATAATGCTGATAATGCGACTTGGCATGAAGTTGTCGCTTATAATTACGACCGTCAAGTCGCACTATCAAAAACTCCACCGGCTGTCTGTCAGTCAGTCAGTCTGTCCGTCACGTCACGTCACACTTTTGCCCTACTCTTATCTCTGCCACCGTTGGCCCTATCAATGCCAAACGTTGCACACACACTCCTTGGGTGGCAAATCACAACCTCCGCCCCTGATTTCTCACATGGCCCTCCTCTAGCGCCACCATCAGGCCGAACACATATTTGGACACTGCTCCTACAGATTTTGGCCTAAAATCACGCCAAGCGGTACACAGTATCTCTAAAGTCATGTCATCAACATGGATCTGTCCCATTTCCCATATTCCCTCCTGATTGGCTACGACTGCCTTCTAAAGTTTGTGTAATTATGCGACGTGGCGGTCGCTTATCTCCCGATTAGGAAGTCTTACTGGTAATTCTATTCTTATGCTCAGCAGTTGTACACAGTGGCTTGATAACTACAGTAGGGGACAAGTGATTGGTTTAGCTGGTATCAGAACACTTGCTTTAATTTATTAATGATGCAGTATCCATGATGTTTCAGCCAATAATATTCTCAGAAAATAAGTATAATGAGATTATGTGAGCGCACAAACATCGTATCAAATCATGCAGTCATATATGTAGGTATTCATGAATGTCAAGAATGCAGACGGCCCTTCTCCGGCGTTGAACAGGAGCCTGGGAAGAATATTGATGGCCACAGCCTGGCTCTAATAGCAGACAGAACTGCTTGGCCATGTTGTTGAGCACACAGCTCTGACTCATCCACTCCCAGGAACAGTAGAGGCCTCATGTTGATGGCTGAAGGCTGCAGACACATCAATAGCAAGCAGTCTAATGAGCTAACTATTGGATTTTTTTGTTGTTGCTGGTCTGTGGTTCTTTGAAGTCTGTGGCTTTTTGTTTTTAACGGTCTATCGCGGTTGGCCTCCAAAGAGGACAAATCTAAATGATGCGTGTCCGTGTAGCCTTGTGCAGCAGTAATGTTTCGTTCTGGGACCGTCTGCATTGGCTGGGGTCAAGGTGACATCAGTGTTCTGCTCTCAGAATCAGAGGAAACATGCTACGCCTTATTGAGTGATGATGCAAAGGGGCGAAATTAGATCTTATTCTGCATGGGTTTTCAGATCAAAAGGGCCCTGTACTGCTGTGAGGGGGGCCCATAGATTAGGAGATTAGAGACCCCTAATATATTGGAAATGGCTAAATACATATCGGCGTTGTCGGGTGTAAACCTCGTACCTCCAAGTTTCAATTTGTACGTTCTTTCGCAAAGCAAAGCCCTGCTTCATCAGACAAGGCCGTCGCACACAAGTAGTGAAAACAGCAGATCTACAAGCACACAACGCCTCGCGGTGCGAGGCGTTGTGTGCTTGTAGATCGGCTGTTTTCACTAGTTTAAGTCATTTTTAAAATGCAAAATGCAAAATGAACGGTTTTGGACATACAAGGTTTTCACCCGACAACAGCAATATAATAGCCTATGAATTACTGTCCCCCTACTGTCACCAGTAGGGCAGCCCTTGGGTTTATTAAACCCATCAACCCTATACAAATTACGCTTGTGATGCAAACCCCTGGTGTCTCCCAATGCCCTACTATGGATGTGACAATACGCAATATTATCGTTTATCGTGATAAAAAACACTCACGATAATCGTATTGTGGAGATTTAATTTATGGTGATATCGTCCTCTGTCATGCACTGGGATCAATTCACCTTTTATTTGCAGAGCTGCATATCTGGTACCATTTAAACCCTCTGTAATTGGTAAAAGGTACTTATACATTCTTGATACAGTCTTTTTTTCACTCTTTATCAAATGTCTTTGCCAAAAAATAGCCGATCTACAAGCTCACAACGTGTCACGTTGTGATGCGTTGTGAGCTTGTAGATCGACTATTTTTTGGCAAATGTTCCGCCCCAGGATAATGGATTTTGATTATCGTGATAATATCGTAAATCGTGTTTTCTTTTGTCGCAATAATCGTGATATGACATTTTCATATCGTCCCATCCCTACTCCCAGTGCTCTACCCATTTTCTTTCAACAATATAGCAATTATTTGTGATGCCGTTTTCTAATTGTGTTAGACTTTGATTGTTAGGGCTTTTATACACATTGGAGCTCTGTTAAGGGGTTGATCTTACAATGGCTTTATTTATTTTTCATTGAATCTGTCTTGAGAGATTAATGATCAAATGGTTATGCATGATTTGTACGACACATCACAATTGCTATTGGTTGTAGCTGACAGGGAAATCCACAATATCACAGATTTGACCAGAACAATTAAGGTTTTCTGGAGGGGTTCATTTGAAATGGCTTGTAACGTTGTTCCTTGCATGGAACAATCATGTTCTGATATGACCACGGTGTTATTCATCATTTTCAAACATGTATAGGTTTTGTCATATTCATTCCATGATAATACTTCCTCACAAGCACATTGTTTAGATACAAACCTCAATATGCGTCGGGGCAATTCTGGACTAGAAACACGAGAACTATTGTGATTTGGACAGTAGTCAAGGGCTATTTTCGCTGTATTTTACAGAAACTTCCAATCGGTAATGGTTTCAAGTGCAACATTTCATTTTCAAGTGCAATGTTTAATTTTCCTGAAGTTGATTGCAGTGTTGGTGGCTCTAATCCGTCCCCTCAGGGGCTGTGCACCATGTAAACACAGAGCCACGGTACCTCAACACCTGCGCCTTTAACAATAACAAACGCCTGTTCATTTTATTTTCATTTTTCACACGTTACCACAAACTGATACATGACTCGCATATAAAACAGACACATACACTATCACAAACAAACTAACATACATACCGTAAATCACCAATTAGTAGCCCGGGCGTTTATTTCGCAAAATGGGGTCGGACCCCGGGCGCTTAAAAGGGACCAGGTGGCTATTGGTAACAGGCTTTTATTTATTTTGGCACTGGCCAGTACTGGGCCATTATTTGGTTAATTTTTCTTTCTCAAACTATATATTAGTAATAATAATCAAAATGTTATAATAAATGTTATAATTATAATTATTATTATTATTTTAATTGTTATGAACACCCAGAAAATAGCACATTGCGATCTATTAGACCAAACCTCATTTAAAAAATATCTAGAGTGTATGAAAGCCTTTTAAAACATATATACTATTATTTATACTAAGGGAATCTTTCTCCAAAATAATCAATTACCGCATGCCAGCAAATCTAGGTTTGTAGTCAACGAGTCAACGACCCAATTAGCGCAGAAGTCCTGCAGCTGGTGCTGGACTGGACTCGCTGACGCTGAACACTGAACAGCTCCACTATCCTGACATTAAAATATTATGGTATTGCATTATGATTTAGCCTTCTGCATTCCCCTTGAACCTCAAAATAATGGATTACTTCTTCAAAATGCGGACTGGATAAAAAGAGGCAGCAACAGTAGGTAATGATTTATTCTTTATTGTCTTTATTGGCCAGTCTTTCTCCATCACAATGTTTTGCCATTAAAGTAGGCCTACTCACGCAAACTTTGCATTGTAGCAACGTTTTAGACAGTAATGAATGATGGTCAGTGCGCAGAGAGCAGCAGACTCCTTTTTTCCTCTCTCTTTTTTTGGTGTCCTTTGGCAATCGGTCAGACCCCCGGCGGATATATGGAACCCGGCGGCAGTTTGCCACCGGGCGATTAATTGGTGATTTACGGTACATACATACATCCTCATCTTCTCAATAGCCATAGCCATCAAAATAATAAAACCTGTTGTATGTGTGGGGATTCTGCTCCTTGGGTGTCACTTGGCTCCTACATTTGCAAAACCTCTTAACAATATTCACATTCTTATAGTCTTCTCCCATGTGTTCCACAACAGGACTGCAGACAAAGAAAACCAGATTCATGTCTCTTTGGAGGGTAACATGTCCTTGGTTCCAACTCCCTTTGGACCGACCACCTACCGTAAACCTAACCCTAACCCTAACCTCAGTAACACTATGTCTAAACCTAACCTTAACCCTAACCCTAACCTCAGTAAAACTATGTCTAAACCTAACCTTAACCCTAACCCTAACCCTAACCTCAGTAACACTATGTCTAAACCTAACCTTAACCCTAACCCTAACCTCAGTAAAACTATGTCTAAACCTAACCTTAACCCTAACCCTAACCTCAGTAAAACTATGCCTAAACCTAACCTTAACCCTAACCCTAACCTCAGTAAAACTATGCCTAAACCTAACCTTAACCCTAACCTCAGTAAAACTATGTCTAAACCTAACCTTAACCCTAACCTCAGTAAAACTATGCCTACACTAGGGATGCTCCGATCACGTTTTTGGAGACCAATTCTGATCACCGATTTATTTTTTCGTATTTAGTTATTTTCAAAAGAAAATATTTAACCTCTATTATAGATGATTATTGAGTATTGAGTTCAGTTATTATGTTAGTTAAACCTAATTATGTACTAATAAAATACAATGTCAAATACAAAACATTAGCATGCCATACAGTTGAATTATTGCAAATTATAGGAATTCAAAAATATTTAAATTAATATACCTAACAAAAGGATGTCTGCTGTTGCATTATTGCACATAACCAAAAGGGATTAATAATAATAGGCATGGCCAGTGGTGGAAAAAAATACTCTGTAGATATACTCTGTTACAAGTAAAAGTCCAGAAAAGTAAAAGTGCATCAAAACTATATTATAAAAGATCGGCTTTCCGGATCGGTGACGGCAGATCACCGATCACGTCGTTAATTGAATAAATCCGCCGATTTAAATCGGCCACCGATCGATCGGAGCATCCCTAGCCTAAACCTAACCTTAACCTTAACCCTAACCTCAGTAAAACTAACGCTGGTGAACGCTATCCTGGTGAATTTTAACCTGTTGGGACCAACGGCAGTTGAAACCATGGGGCACATTGGGGCAGTCCCCCTTTGGAGAACATGTGTGAGCCGTTCTAATGGGAGTGTAGTTGTAGAACATTATGAAGAGAAGGTATGACATCATTGAGCCAACACTATACTATTGATTATATAATAATAATCAGATTTTTTGACTGTCCAGATTCTATCCAATTCAGATCACTTGCAGATATCAGTATGACTGGACAGGCAATATCGTATTTGAGAAACAAATTGTCTTGGCCTGCAGTCTGAGCAAAGCCTTAGACAGCTGAGTCCTTCTACACAGAGCTCTTCTGCTCCTGTGAGATGTGAATGTGATTCAGAAAAAACTAAATGTTAAACAATGTGCCAATGACTGGGATTTCTCACAGCCTGTGGCAGTTATACCCAGCACCAGAGAACTGTCTCTTCCATGCATGCTATAGGGTGTCACCATACACTAACTCATTTCACCATACACTAACTCATTTCACCATACACTAACTCATTTCACCATACACTAACTCATTTCACCATACACTAACTCATTTCACCATACACTAACTCATTTCACCATACACTAACTCATTTCACCATACACTAACTCATTTCACCATACACTAACTCATTTCACCATACACTAACTCATTTCACCATACACTAACTCATTTCACCATACACAGACAATACACACACCTCCCCCTACAGTGCTCTAAACTCAAAGTCTCATTTCTCTCCACAAGCCCTTGAATATGATGGAAGACATGATTAATGATTGCTGGGATTATGATAAGCTCACATTTCATATTACACACACCCTACAGTAAAACGTTCACTAGCCAAAAAATCATATATAAAATAAATATTAAATGACATGTCGCGGGACAAGTGACACCCCTCATGCACGCCATGGTGATATCTTCCCATGGCGCCGTGGAGGGGAGCGGAGGAGAGTAAAATGTGCCATATTCAGAAAAAAGTTGTATTCACCTGACCATTCTTTTGATCTTCGCCATTATCATACCAAGAATAAGTCCAGAGATATTTTGTCTGTGTTTTGGAAACAATCCCTTGCTTTCCATTTGACCAGCCACTCCAACATTTCTATAGTCTTCCATCCATCAAGTTGCGATCTGATTTTGAATTTCTCACAATTAGTTTTGAAATAATTTGTTTCCCTTTAATGATGCATTCGGGCAGCTTTTTTAATTTATTTATTTTTTAGACCAACATCACCAAAGTTTCCATCTATTTATTTATTTTTCATCTGTTGGGTAGGTGCCAAAATTCCATCCTCAAAATAATTTGACATCTTAAATAGTCACATTAGCCAACTGATTTGCCTGACAGTTTTTGGGGCCATTTGACTAATTACTCCCTAAATTGATACTGACGGGGATGATGCCTCTTTTGGGATTGATGAACGAATCACCCTCGCTGCAAAGTTTGGCAATGACTATGAGGCATTGCCACTATAACTAAAAACACCTAGCTAACAGGACAGTGATGGTGTCACATTAGTGATGACATCCAAAGCCACAACAGACATTGCTGCTTTAGCGATTAAGGAATTATTTGAATACCTCGCCAGCAGCAGGCTCCCTATTGGTTAATCCATCTGTCTGTCTCTGGAAAAATCCAACTATCCCGATAAGTTTGCCTCCTTCGTTTATGCCTAGAATGTCAAGGTAACGGCTAGGGTTAAATGGGAGCACCATGGCAGGCTGTAGCTGCTTCTCTGGGTGCTCCGTAAGTTCTGTAACCTTGTTTAGTACTATTATTTTTGTGTTTCTCTTCCCTCACCCACATTTTCTGGACATCAGAATCTGGACATCAATTTCCTGATTGATTGAATTCTTTATTAGTCAGAAAATGTCAGAAATGTTTAAACGGCACAAGGTGCAGTACAGTCAGACAGACATTAAGGCTAAAAGGACAACACAAAAAAAGTCCTGGGGACTTGTTGTTCCCATTGTGGTCCGATGTACACAATTCATCAAGAAATGAATGTGCCCTGCGGGCCCTGCGGCCCTTTGTGGACATCTTAAACCTCTCTCTCTCTCGGGCGGGTGGTCCGTGGTCCGTGGTCCGTGGCAGGGCAGGCTTCTAAACCAGGGGTTCCCAAACTTTTTGGGCTCAGCGCACCCCTACATTATATTCATAATTTTGACTCCCAGCACCTTATGCCATATTTTAATATTACCTTTAGCATAACAGTATGATCTAACAATTTTCTTTATCAAAATTGTAAAAGAATTGTTATTCTCATAAGATGATGAAAACATCTAAATTAATTTGTGTTTAACTGAGTAAATCTGAATTGTGTGTCAAATTGATTCACCTCCATACGGGGGAAAAATAAGGGCATAATTGCCTAAATTATTCTCCCCAAGATTATGTTGTGAGGTAAATGTTGAGATAATAGCCATTTTTGTTAGAACTGAAAATAACTTTGTAGGCCTACTGTAAGTTTAAAATGATACAAAATATATTTGTTAACACATTGACCGCCATTTTAACATTCACTGTAGGCTCCCCTGCCATTTTGTTTAAGCATTTTCTTCATATTTAGACATTTTTCCTAAATTCCCTGTTTGCAAGAAAATGTCATACAGTGCATGGATTAAAAGAGGACATCCTCTAGTCTCTCCAAAAAATATTTTTTTGTATGTACGATGTAGCAATCTAGAGTTTTGGCCATTTCAAACCCCTTGTTTTTTCAAAATCCAGGTGGAAATTCAAAATAATTGGAGTTATTGACCTTTTTGTGAATGATCTGTTTTCAAGTGGATAACTCACTTGAGATGTGTCTTTATGGCTTCAGGCATTATCAGATAAGTGTACTAATGTAATTATGTAATAGGATTTATTTTTAGAATTTTCTGTTTAGAAAAATGCAGAGAAAAATATTTTTATTGGCTATATCTGACCAAAAAACTCACATACTATATTGCAGTATTTCTGTGAGTATTTCTGTGAGCCCCCACTTGGGGGCGCTTTCTCTCTGTCTCTGTGTGTCTGCTGGTTGTCTTTTGCTCTGTACAGGTGCACACACACAAATAGACATAAAAGGGGGCATGAGTCTTTTTTCTAACATGTCCTAGAATGTGAAAATAGCAGATCTACAAGCTCTACAAGCTCAACACATCGCTCTGAGACTGTGACACATTGAGAGCTTGTCATTCAATTTTATATGAGATACTTCAATGGTTTCCAGTGGAAATAAGCTTAGTCTTTTCATGGATCTCCTTTTAGTAGACCTTGTACCAGTGAACTGTACCGTCATGAAACTGTACCTTTTCCTATGCAAACTTCTAATAAAGTCTTCAATCAATCAATCAAAGTCGAGCTTGTAGATCTGCTATTTTCACATTCTAGGACATGTTGGAAAAATGTCTCCCCCTGCCCCTAAAAAAATCCTCTGCACTGCCCTGCTAAACAGCTCCTCTGCGTCTTTGCTCGTTAGTAACGACACTAGTTGATCTCTTGCTTTTTGGGAGGAGCGTGGTGGGGGAGCGTGGGAGTTTTGGTGGTGGTCCGTGAGAAGTGTTGGCTGGAGACCAGGCAGGGTAATGAGAGGACGGACCCCCTTCCAGGGACCACTTCACTTGTCTCTGACTCAACTGGATCGCGTCGTGAACTTTATGTAATCGGGCAGTTTTATTGATTGATTTTGTAAGAGTTGATTATCGTGTTCCCACTGCTCTGCGGAGCGAAGCGTTGGGCCCGCGGACCCCCTGTTAGAAAGCCGACCAGGGACCCCCCTTTGCAAAGGACCGCCTGGCGCCAATGGCCTGCTTGGCTGCTTGTGGACCATTACAAAACAATATATTATAGCCTGGATATATGGATTATAACCTGTGGATTCTAATCAACCATCATCATTCTCAGGTATGTTTTAGAAGCATTTATATGGCGAATTGGCGATAATTATTTTGTATCTAGAGAGAGAGAGAGAGAGAGAGAGAGAGACAGATCTCTGAATCAGAGACTCTGATAGCACTGTGCTGATCAGGACAGGGGGACCACTGAAACAGACAGTGGTCCGTGGACCACCAGCCAGCTAAGAGATGTTCACACACACACACACACACACACACACACACACACACACACACACACACACACACACACACACACACACACACACACACACAGCTGTTCTCACACTTTTTTTTTCTTCTCTTTTTTTTCCGCCAGCCTTGTGTGCGCAAAATGCGTCACTGTGCCAGTTCACTGTGGGTTATGGGGAGATTTATATGCATTTGTATTGCAATTTATACATTATTACAGTCTTTTTTTCAAACACACTTACTTTGATGTGTGATATTTTAGGTTCTCTGTAAGATAAAAAAAAAAAATTTGTCACGAGCTGGGGGAGAGTGTAATTAAACATTACATTATATAAAAGCAAATTCTCGGGACTATCGGGCCTGGCGGGGAACGACATTGGGATTTTCTCGGGACTATCGGGGGAGGCGGGGAATGAGTTAAGTGTCCAAATTAATTCAAAATATTATCAAATTATCTTGCGGCACCCCTGGACTGCCGTCACGGCACCCCAGGGTGCCCCATCCGTCACCCACTTAGAAAACCCCTGTTCTAAATGTCCACCATTGCTGCCCATCCCCAAGCGCTCCAAGGTTACATGCCCGAATGACTCCATATAGTCAGCAAATTCTTTTGAGAGGCTAATTCTTGAGAGATTACATCTACGCCCCGCTACCTGCCTGGCTGGACCCGTGACCATTTGCATAGTAGTGTCAAAACATATCCAGCGACGGTGCAGCTGCCCTAAGCTGAAGGACAAAATACAAACATGTTTGTGGACTACAGCTCAGCATTCAAGTCGTGAAAATGTGTGCAAATCTTTGAATATATGTATTTTCAAAGCGAACGTTTGTAACTAAAATTTTGCTTCTGGGTGGTCCCTGGAACTAGATATTTTGAAATGCGGGTTTGTGGCCAAATAAATATAATTTTGGGGGTCCTTCACATGAAAAGGTTTGAGAACCACTGACATAGTAGTCTCTCAAGAACAGACTAACTGAGCTCCAGTTAAGTGAAAAGGACCTTTTCTTTGACGATGGCTGGCCAGATCGCTGACATAGAAACATCATTTTTTCAAAAAACCTTTGAAGGATTCAAAAGACACTTATAGAATCGGGTCAAAATTCAAATTTTCACGATTTTTCAAAAATAGCAGATCTACAAGCTCGCAGCGCGGCACTCGGTGCCGCGCTGTGAGCTTGTATATCTGCTATTTTTCAATAGTTAAAGCATAAAATAATGATGCAGGAAGCTGAAGGACAAAATACAAACATGTTGTTTGTGGACTACAGCTCAGCATTCAACACTAGAAGCCAGGCTCGATACTAAATTCAGACGCCTCAAGCTGCAAACGAGCATGTGTGAATAGCCAAAGTATAAAATAGGTTAATTTAATTGTATTAATAATCAAAATATCGAAAATAAAACTGTCTAGATCTCCCCTGGTGTAGTGGTGTATAAATATAAGGTATGAAAAAATGGAAATACTCAAGTAAAGTAGGCTATATGTACCTCAAAATGGTACTGTACTCGAGCAAATGTATTTTCCACCATGGTTCCAAAGATTTCTTCCCCGTGTGGCATCATGCTAATGGTATTTGCAGTGTTGGGCAAGCAGCTACTAAGCTTAGCTAAAAATGCATTGGCAATTCTGTCTGTGGAGGAGCACACTAATGTGCTGGAACTGGTTGTCATGTGTGTGTGTGTACCAGGCATAGTGCTGGATGTATTGTACAGTAGTGGATTACAGGGTCCAGAATATGTGGAGATGGTAGACTGTGGGCAACCCTGGTGGTTTACCTGTGGGAACTGCCAGGGAATGCCAACCGACTGGAAGGAAATGCTGCTAGCAAAGCCCTGAAACATGTCTGCAGGATGGGCTGCATGGAGGGGCTGCACTTGGAGAAAGGCATACTCTGCATAGCAAGGATCTGCTGTAGACAATGAAATACTGGCACCGGACCCTTGACGATGACAATAGACAGACAGTACAGTACTGTATTTCAGGGGTTCCCAAACTTTTTTTGGCTCAGGGCACCCCCTATGTTTGAAGGACCCCCAAAATGATATTTATTTGGCCACGGACCCCCATCTCAAAATATTTCGTTCCAGGGACCACCCAGAAGAAAATATTTGAGTTACAAAAGTTCGCTTTGAAAATACATATATTCAAAGATTTGCACACATTTTCACGACTTTTTCAAAAATAGCAGATCTACAAGCTCGCAGCGCGGCACTCGGTGCCGCGCTATGAGCTTGTATATCTGCTGTTTTTCACTGGTTAAAGCATTCAATAATTTAGCTAAATCAATATCTTCTAACTTTAAAACCGACAAAGCATAATTATGGTCTAATGGCATTTGCATGAATACATAGAGAGGCAGAACAGAGGCTTGGTGTGGGCTGGAGCTCATTAGTACAAATAACATGGATACAGAGTGGCAGACTTCTACTTCTGCTACCACAATAGTACTAATGTAATGATACATGGCACCTGGTGGTGCAAACCTTGCCTGCACCTGCAGTATATCTTGTTCCATGTGTCTCTATCTGACCTTGACCATCATCTGTTTGGAGCAGCCAACTGATCATTCCCAACAAGTTTCTTGAAAATCTGTTTTGTTGGTATTTTACAAACCTTGACCTGTATTGTTACATTGACTGTTGAACCCCCCCCCAAAAAAAAAAAAAAAAAAATGTTTTTCTTCAAAAACTGCCGTCAAAATGTTTTTCTTCAAAAACTGCCGTTAATGACGTCATCGACGGCATCGACGGCAGCAAATCTGGATAGCCTGTTTTGAGAACCCGTGGGATACTTTTAACCTTCGCCTTCTCAAAACCAGAGAAAGACACAACGGTCAGAAATGGGACTTTGTGAGAATAGAAGGTGCTAGTGGGACCCCAAAAAAAGGTTTTAAAATAGGAAAAGTGAAATTTCATGGTGTATCACCTTGAAGCATGCCTTTGGCCCACTCTTTCGTTTGGTGAAAATGTTCCTGACATACCTTGATAACAAACACACAGACAAAGGGACAGGACTGGTTAAAAACAATATCCTGTTGTTTGCGGGCAGAGTAATAACATGACACTAGAACAGAGTAATACCATGACACTAGAACAGAGTAATACCATGACACTAGAACAGAGTAATACCATGACACTAGAACAGAGTAATACCATGACACTAGAACAGAGTAATACCATGACACTAGAACAGAGTAATAACATGACACTAGAACAGAGTAATACCATGACACTAGAACAGAGTAATAACATGACACTAGAACAGACACAGAGCTACTGATTGTACAAGGGCAGCAGTGGCTCAGGGGTAGAGTGGCTGCTTGGCAGCCAGAAGGTTCCCAGTTTGATCCCGGGCTCCGCAAGAGTTGCTGTCGAAGCGTCCTTGAGCAAGACGCTGAGCTCCTAATTGCTCCCGATGAGCAGGTTGGTGCCTTGCATGGTTTCCTCTGCCACCGGTGTATGAATGTGTGTGTGAAAGGGTGAATGTAATGCACAATCTCTGTGAAGCACCTTGGATAAAGGCGCTGTATAAAAGCACCATTTACTGTTTGCAGAAGGCTTCTACCATGGTTACTACTTTAGCTATTTATTTATTTTTGGTCTGAAATTAAACCCATTTAGAGCGGGTACACATTATTGTGTATCATTATTTTATGCTTTAACTATTGAAAAATAGCAGATATACAAGCTCACAGCGCGGCACTGAGTGCCGCTCTGTGAGCTTGTAGATCTGCTATTTTTGAAAAATCGTGAAAATTAGAATTTTGACCTGATTCTATAAGTGTCTTTTGAATCCTTCTAAGGTTTTTTTTTTAAAAACCTATGTTTCTATGTCAGCAATCTGGCCAGCCATCGTCAAAGAAAAGCCTTTTCACTTAACTGGAGCTCAGTTAGTCTGTTCTTGAGAGACTACTATGTCAGTGGTTCTCAAACCTTCTCATGTGAAGGACCCCCAAAATGATATGTATTTGGCCACGGACCCCCATCTCAAAATATTTAATTCCAGTCCCCAGAAGCAAAATTTGAGTTACAAACGTTCGCTTTGAAAATACATAAATTCAAAGATTTGCACACATTTTCACGACTTTTTCAAAAATAGCAGATCTACAAGCTCGCAGTGCGGCACTCGGTGCCGCGCTGTGAGCTTGTAAATCTGCTATTTTTCACTGGTTAAAGCATTCTAGGCCTACATGGATTAAAAGCCACATGCTGTAGCTGTATTAGCACATTAAACGATATAACCCAGCAGCAGCTAAGCAATTATATATGCCCCTCGTTGTATATTAAATGACACAGATGAGCTCTTCAGGAGCATCCCGAATGCTGTCAGAATTGTATCGCCTTGCTCCAACATTGTGTGGAACACCCCAGTGAGAGCGGCCTGCTCAGCAGGTTTCCCCGTACCCCACAGAACGGTTATTTCACAAACACCTCGCTGTGAGATAAAAAGCAGAGACCGGGAAAAGGGGAGCGATGAGGAAGAGCCTATTTTTAAGCTTAACCGCCCCACTCAGGAGCATTAAGTTGGTTATACTGTATCTAATGACACACCTCTCTTCTTGTTGTTTCCATGCTGAGTGCTTATTTACCACAGTATTAATACTACTTAGAACCCATGAGCATTCATGTATTCTTTTTTTTTATATCATTTTTATCCCACGATTTTGTAACCCATTTTTTCACCCAGTCCCAATTGCCTATGTAATCCTGGGCTCTGCTCTCCCTCTGCCGCGCCTGGGGAGACAACGGACAAACCTCATGCTTCCTTCAATGCATGGATAGTCCAAGTTGTTTCTTTTCACCTGACAGGGGGGATTTCCCTGGGATGGACGTAGCGCGTGGAAGGAACACGTTATTCCAACCAGTTCCTTTCCCCTCCATCAAGCGCCCCGGCTGGCCAGGGGGAGGCATTATTGAGACCAGGATTACTGCATGTTTTTGTGAGGGTATCAACCCTAGGAGACACGGGGAGAACATGCAAACTCCACACAGAAAAGGCCCTATCGCCAACCCCACCTACATACATTCATGTATTCTTTAACAATTGCTTATTTGTTCATCACTCTGCCTTTGACATTCTGTAAGACTACCTCACAATGTGGAATATAGGCTCTATAGTAAAATGTACTGTACATCATTTATTTACCAATTGATTGAAGATTTGAAGAATTTATTGTGGGCTCGCCTATAAGGCGAGCACACTTTAGATATTGTCATTATTTATCTATCAGGCAGGCGGTCAGTAGACGGGAACTTCGGTTCCTTTCTACTCCTACATACTTAGTGAGAAAATGAAAATAAAAACATCAATGTGTTCAGTTTACAGTGGCGAAGTGCGCTATTATTTTTTATAGCAATCGGCCAAATGGTGGCGCTGTAGGAAGCCTTCGAAAGTGCGATCTTTGAACAGGTATAGCTCATGCTTTATACATACAGCCATGAAACCTGTATACACTTATGCGTCTCCTCATGCCGAACAACTTTTACCCTCTAACTTTTGACCTCTGACCTTTAGATCCCCCAGAATTTTGAATTATATGAAAAACAGTAAAAATCTATCTCCTCCTGGGATTTTTGCATAACGCGCACACAAAAAAACACTTTTTTCACATGAACTTTGGACCAATACGGTCAAACTAGTCTCGGCGGATTTCTTTTAAAGTGAAATATATTTTTTTAATAATTCAATCAATATTGCGGTTTTATGCAAATTATTCTTCGGCCTCTAAATCATACATGCAAAGTTACACGTTCATGGCATTTGGCAAAGATGTGGAGGGTTAGTCAAAGTATCACTGAAACCAATTTTATTCCAATCGGCCAAAGGGGGGCGCTATACGAAGCGTTTGAAAATTCAAACTTCAAACGGGCATAAGTCATGACTCGTTTCGTTTGAAGACATGCAACTTGTTACACGCGTGCTTTGAATCAAGCGGAAGACATCTGTGTCGTTGTTAACTCATCTAGTGCCTTTCGCGTGATGTCACGCGATAAGTACTAGAGTACGTATAGTGCCGAATGCGTGATGTCGCGCGAAAAGTAATACATTACTGTAACGGCGAGTAAAAATACCTAGTACAATGGCCGACGCTCCGGAGACGAAATCCGCGCTGATTTGTCATCATCACGGCTCCACGAGCACACAATAGTCATCCCATAACATTGAGGTGGACGGCCGATCTCATCTTTAATGTCCATTATCTCAAAACAACACTTTAGAAGCGAAGATGGAGGCAGATGCTCGCTTATAAAACACATGTATAAACGCTCCTATGCAATCCAGCATGGCACCACGTAAACAATGATCGGTTCCGTCGCAGGATCCGATGACGTCAGACCGGAAGTACTTCCGGTCTAGACTTCTGGCCTTCAAAATAAGACAATGGCCGTTAATGGGGCCGGGAGGGGGCACTCTGGACCCCCTAATCCGTTAATGTCCTGGGCTCTGGATGAGTTAAGTAAGCTCCGCCCTTCGATTTTTCGCCATTTTGAGCAGTTTGTAAAACGCGTAAACCTGCTTTTATTCTGGAATTTTCGCTCCACATGCACAAAACTTTTTTCACGTGAACTTTGGACCGATATCTAAAGATCTGTCAGATCGGATTTCTTTAAAATTGAAACATGCTTTTTTAAATAAATTCAATGAATATTGCAGTTTTATGCAAATTATTCTTCTGCCTCTAAATCATACATGCAAAGTAACATGTTCATGGCATTTGGCAAAGATGTAGAGTGTTAGTCCAAATATCACTAAAACCAATCTTACCCCAATTGGCCAAAGGGGGGCGCTATATCATTTTGAGCAGTTTGTGAAACGCTTAAACCCGTTAGGATTTTTTTTTTGCAATTTGCATGAAACATTCTACACACAATCTAAGGACCTTTATCTAATATGCCTATGAAGTGCACACACACACACACACACACAAAAAAAATGAATATAGCTGCAAGCAGCGATAAAGTGGACAAAGCCAAAAACACCTCAAATCATGAACACAGCCTGCAATGTGCGTGAAATCTTGCTAGCACATTCCCAATAGGTCAAGGAACAGATACCACCCTTCTTACATTGGCCTGTTATAGCGCCACCAGCGGGTCAACTTTTGCACAACACATTTTTGGAACAAAATGGACCAATCTTTGACGTCAGTAACGTCAAAGAGAGCACTGCCTGCGATCTTGACATTTTGTACTTTTATAGCCATTGTTTTCCGGCTTGAAGCGAGCCCACAATTGTTTCGAAGGAACAATATTTTTCTAGTTAGATGATTGCAATAGAAACAAGTACGGTTTCATGACAGTACAAATCACTGGTACAAGGTCAACTAAAAGGAGATCCTAGAAAGCTGAGGCTTATTTCCACAGGAACCACACTTTAAGTAATCTCATATAACATTGAAAAACAGACATAACATAGTATTTTATCTAGGATAATATCAATTTCAAAAGCAGAAAAAGCACAACATCAAATACAAAGGCAGAGAAAAACGGGTGGGGGGGAGCATGGGGGCTTAGTCTATTTACAAGTCACGTGTTGCAGCCGCCTGAAGGTGACTTTTCATACCGATTTTTGAACAACAAATCATCTTTGGAGATATTAAATGACAAAAAAAGCAATACCGGTACTATACATATATACATATATACATATATATATATATATATATATATATATACACATACATACACAGTATATTACCAGCTCAGTGGCCTGAGCAATGGGACCTCAGTGCCTCCCTGCTTGGTTTACGAGGCTATCCCTGCTTGGCCCTCAGCTCAGCTCTCAGCATCAAGGGTTGGATCGGGGGTTAAGTCCCTGCGACATACTAGCGTCAGCTCCAGGGGGCGTACTTGTACATCCAGCTGCTCATGATACAGAAACAGGAGATGGGCTCCTGCACTTAATAGGCCTCACTACTATATATATTTTCTCCCTAAAATACAGTTAACTTTTGTATTTTATTTCAAGGAGAAGGAATCTCACGGAATGTTTGCTGTAGTTAGTTAGTTAGTTAGTTTCGTTTATTTGATCATCTTTCACAGTGTGATACATTTTACAAATCATACCTCCACAAGAGAGAAAAAAAAGGCAAAACAAAACACTGGAGTGATCAAAGGGAATAGGCTGAAGCTATATAGCTTATAAATGCCTATCCTAAATACGTATCCTCCTTAGTTACCATAATGTTTAAAAAGTAATCAAAACAAAAAACAAACATCGCGTTGAAGAGGCACCAACATGATGACTTGAGCCTGTGTCAAATCCAAAGATATTATCCTATTACATTTCTATTAGGGCTTTTTTCTTTTTATACAATAATCGTATTTGGCGACACGTTTTCTTTTTGGCTTCGTCTCGGTGGCGAAAGGAATGCAAAGGGGAGCGGACGACGTATATGGGAACAATTATAGAAAGAAAAGCATATATTCTCAAACGTGTCTTATCCCAGCCCCCCCCCCCCCCCTGCTCACTTTGTGAACCCGTTCACGTGGACGTCTTCACTTGGTTGTCGGCAGATTGAAATGCCTGATAGTGAAGATGACATTGAAGGCACCTTCCTACGATCAGACGCTCTTATCATGCATTAAAGCCTACAGTGGTGAAGCAATCATTGCCTCTCAGCGGAAGGTAATGACAGTGGCCTGATACATAATGGCCCCTCTCCAGTCTTCAATAGTAATATTAGGGCGGGCACCGCAAACTGCATGTTAGGTGGCCGTGGGTCAGTCAGACATTAATTCAGGCAATTTGCGAGGCAAATAATTGCACATGGATTTGTGCCGTGGGGTTGGCGGAAGCTCCCAAAGCCCCCAAATCATCTGCACTGTTGAAGAAGCACCTTGTCGGGGGGTCAGAATTCAGAACCCCCACCCACCACACACTCTCTCACGCACGCACGCACGCACGCACGCACGCACGCACGCACGCACGCACGCACGCACGCACGCACGCATGCACACACACCACACACTAACTCACACACACTCAACATCCCTAGACCAACTATCGAGTTAGATTTATATTAGATTAACTGCTTTTAAGAAACCTTGTAGGCCTACTTGTCATTTTGTCAGACAAAAGGTGTGACATTATAATGTCGTGGTCAAAAAAAAATCCAATACCAATATGTTATAACTTTCACATAACACAGTCTAGAATTAAATGATCTGTTCTCAGGGCTTAGTGTAAGGCAGGACAAAGATTAAATCAGTACCATAAAAACCCACCTCAAAATGTATTTCATACCATAAATACGGTAGGTAATCTCCTCCCACAAATACTGTATCGTCTACTCAGATATACAAGCTCACAATGCGTCACATGGTGGAGTACAATATTTGGATCCAAGGCGTAGAAGTAAAAAATAGTGGAAATTGGAAATACTCAAGTAAAGTACAAACATCTCATAATTGTACGTAAGTACTGTACTTTAGTGAATGTACGTAGTTACTTTACACGACTGGCCCCTGTTCGTCACAGTTGCCCGGTTTCTCCTTTCCAGTGCCCTTGTTGGTTAACACATCGGGTGCCCCTGGATTGAGCCCCATTTATCCCCTCTCGCTGCCCAGGCCCACCACCATTGTATTGAATCCGGCCCTGCTGCGTCAATGCATGCGTCATGACGTCACTTGGTCACATGACCGCAGACAGGATGTTGTTGTGTAACTTTCTGTATGGACCAGTGTTGATCATAACTGTTCATTGCCGATCAAAATTTTGACATTTTGCCACAGTTTTAGCCATAAAACAAACATCAGAGATAAAGGGCGTTAAAAATGGGGAAATGCATTGGAGTATATGGAGAAAAACGGCCGCGCGATGCTCTCAGCGTCGACTCGAAGCGACCAGTGGCTAATGGGCTACATCCAGGCGTAGCCCCGACCTAACGGTGAGATTTAAAGTTAATACTGTAAATACAGTAAACACGTCAAAACGTCGTGGGCCACCAGCGACATCAAAGAGTTTGACGCGTGGGCACCCGGTGAGTTAATGGCATTGCTCAGCCTTTTACATCTCATCAAAAAGGCCCTGGCAAAGGAACTGATTGGCATGCATCATATAGCTGGCCATTTCCCACCTCAAAGCGGCACAGAGCCGGCCTTCTGTGGGATGTCTGCCTCGCTCTGCCTCGCTCGCCCGTTTATGTCTGCCTCGCTCTGCCTCGCTCTGCCTCGCTCGCCCGTTTATGTCTGCCTCGCTCGCCCATTTATGTCTGCCTCGCTCTGCCTCGCTCTGCCTTCGCTCGCCCGTTTATGCGAGTGCCGCTGAACCATCACTCTGTGGATTTGATGAGGCTCAGCCTTTGTAATCCTCGGCATAGATACTTTTGCAAATCCTGCATTTAATTAGATTTCCCCATTTAGTCGTTTGCAGTTTGGAGCCTAATTCCTGCATAATGCTAAGAGTTGAGAGAGTGTCCCCAAGGCCAGGCCAGTGGATTGAGCTCTGTGTTCTTCTTCAATGAGTAATGGTGGCCCAAGGAGTTAAGCTTTACCTCACACGTTCCTCGTTTTTTTGTTTTTTTTCCCCCCTTTTTATCTTGATCCAAACGGAACAGTCAGCCACCAGATGAGCAATTTCTTTCTTTTCTTCTTTGTTTTTTTGCAATTTCGCAGTGAGTGCATTTAAGCTTAGTTGGCATTAAACAAAAGGTCTGCACCAAATAAAGCGGAAGGCTTCGTCTAGACACCAGGGATTATTGAATTGGTACAGTGTGAAAGGTGGCTCAGAAGACGACTTTTGGGATCCTTGGAAAACCTTGATTCCCTTTTTTCAATATAAAGAAAAACAATATATCGTCACTGTCGGGCAGAAACCTTGTATCTCCAAGTTTCAAATTTGTAAATTTAAGTATGTAAGTAAAGCACTGCTTCATCATTATGGCCATCGCACAAAAGTGGTGAAAACAGCTGATCTACAAGCACACAACGCCTTGCGGTGCGAGGCGTTGTGTGCTTGTAGATCGGCTGTTTTCACTAGTTTAGATAATTTTAAAAATTATAACTACAAAACAAACGGTTTTGGACATACAAGGTTTTCACCCGACAACGGGTTAGGGTTAGTGATCTGGAACAAGGCACACAACAGATTGGGGACTTCACATGTTGCCGTGGTGCATGTGGTGGTTTGATGGGAACCTGATTAGTCTGATCCAAAATACCATTAAGCTCCTGGACGAGTGCTGCTGCTATTGGTATTTCACTGTCAATTCATTCAACAAAGTGTTTCCTAAACATCGTTGTTCTCTATTGAGCTTGGCACATTTCGTGAGGCAAGTTGCCCAGATCACACATGTCATAAGTGTCTTCTTTATTTTTTCACTCTCAAAAAGCGCCTGCAATGTAGTGCATTTGATACTACATTGCAGTGCACATCATGGGGTGATCACTGCTTGCCTCCTGTGAATTGTTTTATTGTTTTATTTTATTTTTCTGTTTATTTCGCTGCTGAATGTGCCAATCTCAACTGGAAACAACGGTAGGCTTTACTATGTATTGTATAACAGGGATCTTCAATGTTTTCAGGCCAGGGACCCCTTAGCTGAGAGAGAGATGAAGCAGGGACCCCCTCTACATATTGTATAAATGAGTCATGCAGATTTTCAGCAATTTTATAGATAGAAACATAGACTTGTTTGACAGCACTGTCATCAGTCTATACTACAGTATGTTGGATTTGTGTTTTTAGTTAACTTGACATTGCACTCTGTACTTGGTCTGCTCTTTTTTTACCGCTACACCAAACCTATTTGCCAAAAATAGCCGATCTACAGCACAACATGACACGGTATGGCAGTACGGCCCATATTATACCAGATATATTTCTTAATAATAAACCGTCTGACATATTCACACACACACACAACAGCAAGTCAAGATCAATTTCTTTACAAACAAAACACAATAAATAATACATGAAGGCATCAAGGTTCTTTCATTGTTAACCTCCTGAGGGCGTGGCAGCAGGTGGCGGCAGTGCAGCTGCCTTTCAACGCCCCCCACTTCCCACGGCTGTGGAAATAAAGTGGATCTTGTGACTGGAGGTTTCTTAGACGCTGCTCTCAATACACCTTGATTCAAGGTCTTGATGTATTATATATTCTCACAATGATGGGGAATTGAAAACATCTGCGTATTCTCTGGTTTGCTCAAGAGCCTCAGCAGTTGCTGAATGCAGAATGGGAACAGCATGATCTGATGTGAAACTAGTGGCATTTTGAAGGAAGAAGTGAGTGTTGTCCTTCTGTGTGTTACTCTTACAGTACACAATAAGGGTAATTTCATCACTCTGTGGAACATTTTCTGTGCAAGAATGTGAGCAGGGTGGCCAAACCTGGTCCCCTCTACTAGGGCTACTGCTGGTATTCCATCCTATACCAGGACCAAGTGCATTCACCTGGTGTTGAACTCTGTCTACTCAGGGACTTGTTAGACATGGAATTATAGAGCTCTGTCTACTCAGGGACTAGTTAGACATGGAATTATAGAACTCTGTCTACTCAGGGACTAGTTAGACATGGAATTATAGAGCTCTGTCTATTCAGGGACTAGTTAGACATGGAATTATAGAGCTCTGTCTATTCAGGGACTAGTTAGACATGGAATTATAGAACTCTGTCTACTCAGGGACTAGTTAGACATGGAATTATAGAACTCTGTCTACTCAGGGACTAGTTAGACATGGAATTATAGAACTCTGTCTACTCAGGGACTAGTTAGACATGGAATTATAGAACTCTGTCTACTCAGGGACTAGTTAGACATGGAATTATAGAACTCTGTCTACTCAGGGACTAGTTAGACATGGAATTATAGAGCTCTGTCTACTCAGGGACTAGTTAGACATGGAATTATAGAGCTCTGTCTATTCAGGGACTAGTTAGACATGGAATTATAGAACTCTGTCTACTCAGGGACTAGTTAGACATGGAATTATAGAGCTCTGTCTATTCAGGGACTAGTTAGACATGGAATTATAGAGCTCTGTCTACTCAGGGACTAGTTAGACATGGAATTATAGAACTCTGTCTATTCAGGGACTAGTTAGACATGGAATTATAGAACTCTGTCTATTCAGGGACTAGTTAGACATGGAATTATAGAACTCTGTCTATTCAGGGACTAGTTAGACATGGAATTATAGAACTCTGTCTATTCAGGGACTAGTTAGACATGGAATTATAGAACTCTGTCTACTCAGGGACTAGTTAGACATGGAATTATAGAACTCTGTCTACTCAGGGACTAGTTAGACATGGAATTATAGAGCTCTGTCTATTCAGGGACTAGTTAGACATGGAATTATAGAACTCTGTCTACTCAGGGACTAGTTAGACATGGAATTATAGAGCTCTGTCTACTCAGGGACTAGTTAGACATGGAATTATAGAACTCTGTCTATTCAGGGACTAGTTAGACATGGAATTATAGAGCTCTGTCTATTCAGGGACTAGTTAGACATGGAATTATAGAGCTCTGTCTATTCAGGGACTAGTTAGACATGGAATTATAGAACTCTGTCTACTCAGGGACTAGTTAGACATGGAATTATAGAGCTCTGTCTACTCAGGGACTAGTTAGACATGGAATTATAGAGCTCTGTCTATTCAGGGACTAGTTAGACATGGAATTATAGAACTCTGTCTACTCAGGGACTAGTTAGACATGGAATTATAGAGCTCTGTCTATTCAGGGACTAGTTAGACATGGAATTATAGAACTCTGTCTACTCAGGGACTAGTTAGACATGGAATTATAGAACTCTGTCTACTCAGGGACTAGTTAGACATGGAATTATAGAGCTCTGTCTACTCAGGGACTAGTTAGACATGGAATTATAGAGCTCTGTCTATTCAGGGACTAGTTAGACATGGAATTATAGAACTCTGTCTACTCAGGGACTAGTTAGACATGGAATTATAGAGCTCTGTCTATTCAGGGACTAGTTAGACATGGAATTATAGAACTCTGTCTACTCAGGGACTAGTTAGACATGGAATTATAGAGCTCTGTCTACTCAGGGACTAGTTAGACATGGAATTATAGAGCTCTGTCTATTCAGGGACTAGTTAGACATGGAATTATAGAACTCTGTCTACTCAGGGACTAGTTAGACATGGAATTATAGAGCTCTGTCTATTCAGGGACTAGTTAGACATGGAATTATAGAACTCTGTCTACTCAGGGACTAGTTAGACATGGAATTATAGAGCTCTGTCTACTCAGGGACTAGTTAGACATGGAATTATAGAACTCTGTCTATTCAGGGACTAGTTAGACATGGAATTATAGAGCTCTGTCTACTCAGGGACTAGTTAGACATGGAATTATAGAGCTCTGTCTATTCAGGGACTAGTTAGACATGGAATTATAGAGCTCTGTCTACTCAGGGACTAGTTAGACATGGAATTATAGAGCTCTGTCTATTCAGGGACTAGTTAGACATGGAATTATAGAACTCTGTCTACTCAGGGACTAGTTAGACATGGAATTATAGAGCTCTGTCTATTCAGGGACTAGTTAGACATGGAATTATAGAACTCTGTCTACTCAGGGACTAGTTAGACATGGAATTATAGAGCTCTGTCTACTCAGGGACTAGTTAGACATGGAATTATAGAACTCTGTCTATTCAGGGACTAGTTAGACATGGAATTATAGAACTCTGTCTACTCAGGGACTAGTTAGACATGGAATTATAGAGCTCTGTCTACTCAGGGACTAGTTAGACATGGAATTATAGAACTCTGTCTACTCAGGGACTAGTTAGACATGGAATTATAGAGCTCTGTCTACTCAGGGACTAGTTAGACATGGAATTATAGAGCTCTGTCTATTCAGGGACTAGTTAGACATGGAATTATAGAGCTCTGTCTACTCAGGGACTAGTTAGACATGGAATTATAGAGCTCTGTCTACTCAGGGACTAGTTAGACATGGAATTATAGAGCTCTGTCTATTCAGGGACTAGTTAGACATGGAATTATAGAACTCTGTCTACTCAGGGACTAGTTAGACATGGAATTATAGAGCTCTGTCTACTCAGGGACTAGTTAGACATGGAATTATAGAGCTCTGTCTACTCAGGGACTAGTTAGACATGGAATTATAGAGCTCTGTCTATTCAGGGACTAGTTAGACATGGAATTATAGAACTCTGTCTACTCAGGGACTAGTTAGACATGGAATTATAGAGCTCTGTCTATTCAGGGACTAGTTAGACATGGAATTATAGAACTCTGTCTACTCAGGGACTAGTTAGACATGGAATTATAGAGCTCTGTCTATTCAGGGACTAGTTAGACATGGAATTATAGAACTCTGTCTACTCAGGGACTAGTTAGACATGGAATTATAGAGCAGAGATGGTGTTTAGGTTTGGTTGCTGTCAGTCCTACCACCTTGTCAATGTCATTGAGCAAGGCTACAACACTGCTACTGTCCCTCACAATGTCATTGTGGGGGAAAAAACATGTCAGCTAAATGCCCATAGGACAGGTGTTAAACTGAGTGGCATATTTTCAATTCAAATTTGGTCGTGAACTGTGTTCACCCCAGGCTGAATTACACATAGCATAAACATTATTTAATTTTACTTAAAGGAGTAGTTCACCGCTAAAATGACTTTTTTTATAATGATTACTCACACTATGGAGACTAATAATACTTTTTTTTTGTCGCATTCCTAAGACAAAAACAATATTATAGTAAACTTAACCTGATGGTTTCCCCATCCTGGGCCATGCATTTGGGTCCCCATCTGGAATCAATGGGGGTACATTTACTATAATCACATTGTTGTCTTAGGAATGCAACAAATACAAAACATATTGAGCCAATCAAAGTTGGCGTCTGTCTCATAGACTTTACTATACAGTAAAATATGATTCTGAATCCAATGCAAGCGTTTGTTTTGCACGAAAAACATTCCTTGGGCTAAAAACGGCCCCCCTAAAACCATGGTTTAGTGATGAGTCATCACGTTTCACAGTTTTCTGGGGGCCGTGTTTCGTGCAAAACAAATGCTTGCTTTGGATTCAGAATCATGAAAAACCCCTAGTTTGACCCTTCACATGCTACTTAAAGCACATTTATGAGAGCCCAACTTTGATTGGCTCCCACAAGTTTCCCAAGACAAATCTGCAATGTCCCTATAGCCAAAAATGTTCCATAATTATGGCATGTTCTAACTGTGTGCCAAATGTCATGCTTCTTTCATAAAGTGCACGATTTGTGCACGAAACGCTCGGACTATCACTGGTTCTCAATGTCTGGACCGGGGTCCTCAGCTGACTGAAAGTTAGGACCCAAATGATGGACCCTAAGGGTCTGTACAAATGGAACCAAATGGAACGGATGCCTAAGGGTCTGTACAAATGAAACAAAATGGACCCGTAAGATAATCAAATTTACACTTTACGTTACAGTGTAGATTGGAGTCGCTGACTGAAAGATAGGAACCATGTTCAAATGCTTAAACGGTGTGCAACCGGAGCGCTGAAAATGGGTGTAAAGCGGATTTGGTGAGAATTCGCTGCAGTAATGTTTAACAAGTGCTGGATTCTACAAACCCTGAACAGGTTGAATAAGTGCACCTAAAACGAGAGCTAACACAATATCCTCCACGGGGTACATTTAAGCATTACTGTAGCTGCTTGTTGTTGGCTTGGTTTTGCTTGGAGTTTGAGCACAGCTTCAAATGGAAGCGTACGTGACGGTTCAAATGGAAGCGTACGTGACGGCCTGCGTCGCAAAAGGCAACCAGGAACGCGGCACTCACATGGAAAACACTAATAATCTGGGTAGTGGCATTGGAAACAGTGTGTGGAACAAAATCCATAATGTTTTTTTATGAGATTTAGACGGGTGAGCCAGGAATACGGATTGATGGTTTACATTGCCCTGAGTAGGGAGTTGGGTGGATATTGTGAGAGCGGGGTCCCTATATCATTATTAAGCAAATGCTTCAGCGAGTCCACTGGTAGAGAGACATTGCTGCGGGAGTTCTTCTCTTTTCTGATTCCAGGAGGGTTTGTGTGGCCCTAGAAGTGACTGCAGACGGGGAGTGACTCTCAAACAGATGACCACTTTCATCCTTCCACACCGACATCTATGGACTAGGGCTGTCCCCGACTAAGGATTTGTATAGTCGACTAGGATTTTAGTCATTGTGTTGATAGTCGAATATTAGTCGACTATGGCCCGTTTTTCTTTTTATTATTATTATTATTTTTTTCGTTTTTTTTTTTTTTTTTTTTTCGTTTTTTTTTTTTACCCCTTTCTTTTACAATGGCGTATAAACAACAGAGGTGAAACACTCATTTAAATAACATGTCTTCTTGACTTTTGTTTTAATAGATAACTCATTCATTATTTAAGCCAAGGTTTATTATCATGGCATTTGAAGTAATAAATACAGCAATAACAACGAAATAATATCTCTAAAATAAATAAAGTAACTAAATAATATAAGGCGAATTAAATAACAAAATACTAAAATAAGTAGGCCTATAGCAGGTGTAAAGTGTACACTCAGAAGCTAAAGCCCCAGACTCCGATGTCTGTGTGTAACAGCCATGCAACTACTGTATAGGCGATGTGGTCGCCGGTCACACATTTCTATGGGCTCTGCCCGACACCAATATCTGTGTAACATCCATACGTGCATCTATCCACGAGACGCTGCACAGCCTGCGCTGAGCCTGACAGAGAGACAGCGATTGGATTTTACAAAACACGCTTTTGGGAGTATGGACATCACATAATGGACTTAAGCCAACTTACTTTTATCTGACATGTTGCTCGGTGTGGAGTGGTAGGTCATAGCCAGATCCTGCAGCTTACTTTAGTTTTGTCATATACTTAAGTTGTTTAAAGTGACGGAGCCTGATTGAGTTGTTAACACAGGACAGCTGTGCAGGTTCTGTGGAGTCTACGCAATGCACACACACAGACAGTACGGGCTGTGCCTCATTGATTGATTGAAAGCAGCCAGTAGGCTATGCATGTTTTATTGTGAGAAACCAAAGTATATGTTAAATCATCGGACATTAAACACCCCAACAGCCCCGCACTGTACATGCATGTGGTGTCTTCGGTTTGAAACTTGTCAACATGCACAGAACATAGAACAAATTGTAATGATTTAATTTTCATGATTTATGAAACTTTATGACCAGGCGAATTCTGACAACAACAACAACAAAAAAAAGACAGCAGCCGACATGTGTCTTTGGTTTGACACAGGGATATGTCCCCCCCTCCTCGGGGCAAAAGTGGGGGGGATATCACCAAAAGTGGGGGGGATACCCCAAAATCTTTCGCGCGCGCTATGCGCGCGCACATACCTCCCAGATGTGTCCCCTTCACTTTTAAAATGCCTCCTGCGCCCCTGTCCACAGGTATAACATGGAGGAAACTTCAAATGTACAAAACTGCATAAATAAGCAGAGTGGCTTGTTAATAAAGGAGGAAAGTCACATATCGTAGAATGTAGATAATTGGGTCGTAGTTACATTTAAAGGACAACTTTTGTTTTTTTACAGCAAGGGTTCATATTTTAGATTGTAATTAGAGAAAAGAAAAGATGAGTGTTAAAATATTTTCATTTACTGCTTTCTATCGTTTAAGCGATTTTAGTCTTTTGATTTCAGTGGTTGGGGGCATGAATGAATAAACCTTACTAATAAACTTACTATCAAAACCTGCACAAACTGTCAGTCAGTCAGTCAGTCTGTCTGTCTGTCTGTCTGTCTGTCTGTCTGTCCGTCTGTCTGTCACACCTCACACGTCACACTATTGCCCTGCTCATATCTCCGCAACCGTTGCCCCGATCCATGCCAAATTTTGCACACACGCTCCTTGGCTGCCAAACTACAACCTCCAAGGACCCCCGGAGCTCCAGGGACCCCCAGGTCCCTGGGGGACCCCCAGATGTAAAAAATTACCAAATGTGCAAAAATGACCAAATGACCACCCCAACGGGGCTGCTCACGGGGAATTCCCGGGGACCACCGACTCCTGGTGCTCCATAACGGATGCAAAAGTGGTGGCGCCCCCAGTGGAGGACCCCCTCCACTGCAGCTCACATAAAATGCCGTAACTTGGGCTAGGAGCGTCCGGGAGAGCCGGGGCCGGTACCTATTCGTCCGCCAAGGCAACGCGGACACCCCACCCCTCATTTCTCACATGGCCCTCTTCTAGCGCCACCATGAGGCCGATTTTTAAAACACATTTTTGGACACTGCTCCTACAGTTTTTGCCCTAAATCACGCAAATCGCTACACAGTATGTCTACACTCATCCCATCACCATGAATCTGTCCCATATAGCGCCACCTTCAGGCCGATTTTTAAAAACACATTTTTGGACACTGCTCCTACAGATTTTGCCCTAAAATCACGAAAATCACTACACAGCATGTCTACACTCATGTCATCAACATGGATCAGGAAGATTTTGGAAAAACTAATTTTTGCCCTATTTGTGGAGATAAGCGACCTACGGTCGCTTATCTCCCGATTAGGGAGTCTTACTGGTAATATTTTTTTTTGTCGCATTCCCAAGACAAAAAATGTATTATAGTTCTTACCCTGATGGTTTCCCCATCCAGTGCCATGCATTTGAGTCCCCATCCGGAATCTTTTTTTTTTTTATGCAGGAACATTTTTGTCTTAGGAATGTGACAAATACAGAAAAAATATATTATTGAACTCAAGTCTCTATGGCATGAGTAATCAATAGGAAAAAAAAACATTTTTGGGGTGAATTACTTCTTTAAAGCAAAAGTGGATTTGATATGCGTACGAGGACATCACTGGTTCTCAATGTCTGGACCGGGGTCCTCAGCTGACTGAAAGTTAGGACCCAAATGATGGACCCTAAGTGTCAGTACAAATGAAACAAAATGGAACGGATGCCTAAGGGTCTGTACAAATGAAAATGGACCCGTAAGATAATCAAATTTACACGTTACGTTACAGTGTAGATTGGAGTCGCTGACTGAAAGATAGGAACCAAATATTCTCTAGTCTTGGCTCACATAATGTTCTGCTTAAACGGTGTGCAACAGGAGTGCTGAAAATGGGTGTAAAGCCTATTTGGTGAGAATTCGCTGCAGTAATGTTTAACAAGTGCTGGATTCTGCAAACCCTGAACAGGTTGAATAAGTGCACCTAAAACGAGAGCTAACACAATATCCTCCACGGGGAACATTTAAGCATTACTGTAGCTGCTTGTTGTTGGCTTGGTTTTGCTTGGAGTTTGAGCACAGCTTCAAATGGAAGCATACGTGACGGCCTGGTTCGCAAAAGGCAACCAGGAACACAGCGCTCACATGGAAAACACTAATAATCTGGGTAGTGGCATTGGAAACAGAGTGTGGAACAAATCCATCATGTTTTTTTATGAGATTTAGACGGGTGAGCCAGGAATACGGATTGATGGTTTACATTGCCCTGGGTAGGGAGTTGGGTGGATATTGTGAGAGCGGGGTCCCTATATCATTATTAAGCAAATGCTTCAGTGAGTCCACTGGTAGACAGACATTGCTGCGGGAGTTCTTCTCTTTTCTGATTCCAGGAGGGTTTGTGTGGCCAGAGAAGTTCTGATTCCAGGAGGGTTTGTGTGGCCAGAGAAGTTCTGATTCCAGGAGGGTTTGTGTGGCCAGAGAAGTTCTGATTCCAGGAGGGTTTGTGTGGCCCGAGAAGTGAGTGCAGACGGGGAATGACTCTCAAACAGATGAACACTTTCATCCTTCCCCACCGACATCTATGGAAAAAAAGGTTGTCACAGTTCTTGAACCAGAGACGTAAAAGAACCAAACCTAAAAGTCTGAACTGCAGACACTCACTTTCTAAGTATGAAAACTCCCTTTTCAGACTACTTCACCCTATCACCCTTCTCCTCTTGATCCCTCCTCTCACTTTTCTTTGATAGATGATAGTTGTACTATACTACATATATTGTGGTTACTTGTTTGATTTTTTGTTTGTTAAGAATGTCATTGCGACCGTCAGGTCGCAGTTACTATCAAAACCTCCACCAGCTGTCCGCCAGTCCGTCAGTCTGTCTGTCACACGCCACACGTCACACTTTTGACCTGCTCATATCTCTGCAACCGTTGCTCCGATCCATGCCAAATTTTGCACACACACTCCTTGCCTGCCAAACCACAACCTCCACCCAATTCTCTGGTTTAGATACAATTAAGTCAATCTAGATAATCGCACCTGACAAATGCCTAAATTGTACATTCTCCAGTTCACATCCTCCACAGGTATAACATGGAGGAAACTTCAGTTCACATCGTCCACAGGTATAACATGGAGGAAACTTCAAATGTACAAAACTGCATAAATAAGCAGAGTGGCTTGTTAATAAAGGAGGAAAGTCACATATTGTAGAATGTAGATAATTGGGTCGTAGTTACATTTAAAACTTTTTTGTTGCCATGATTTTTTCTCTTCAATGTCCCTTGATGCCATGGTCTCCATAGACTTCCATGTAATTTATAGTGCACGGATCGTGCACGCCCATGCCTAGATGATGCACCACGTGTGTGCCCACTGTTCACAGCTTTCAAACAAAAAAATACGCTTGGAAATCCGTTCAGGCATTCATGATTTATCAGCCATTATGTTTTCTTCAGATGTAAACAAACATGGCTGCCATGTTTGAAAGAATGGGTTGGTATGGGGGTTAAACATGCAATTTCGCGATCGCGATCATGCCTAATACATTTCTGGAGGTCCAAAAAACATTTTTGAAAAAAAAAAATTTGAAAAAAAAAAAAAAAAAAGAATCTTCAAAAACGGCCCAAACTCGGGAAACTCGGGGTTGGCACAGCAGTGGTACCAATACAAACTCGGGAAACTCGGGGTTGGCACCATATGTGTTAAAGGACAACTTTGTTTTTTTTTTACAACAAGGGCTCATATTTTAGATTGTAATTAGAGAAAAGAAAAGATGAGTGTTAAAATATTTTCATTTACTGCTTTCTATTGTTTTAGCGATTTTAGTCTTGATTTCAGTGGTTGGGGGCATGCGTACAAGCTTGGCTAAATATGTCTTTTTAGACACAACCAGCCGGCAATGTCTTTGTTACTATTTACGCCAGCCCCCATAAGTCACATCTGCCCATGAAGGATTGTGGTGCATCTTGGGAATGGGCTTATTGTGTCAAAACATAAATATTTAGCCATTTGCATGCAAATCAAAATCGTTAAAATCACTAAAATGATAGAAAGAAGTAAATGAAAACCTTTTAACACTCATATTTTCTTTTCTCTAATGACTATCTAAAATATGAACCCTTGTTGTAAAAGAAAGTTGTCCTTTAAAGTTACATTTAAATAGAACACAAATAGGACACTGTGACATTGTCCTCAGTCTATAGGGGGCTGATTTTTAAACTTGGGTTATCTCAACGTGGCCAGGGAGTCAAAAGCCCTGGTCCAGCTTTTGTGGCTCAAAATAAGATAAAATCCCCATGAAGTACCTAATGGTTTAAAAATTCAACTAACTGGGGGTCCTACAGTGCTCCATGAAATCATTGTAAAATGTGTTGCACTAAAGCACTAATGAAAACCACTCAAGACAGTCATTGTGTCTGTGCCCCCAAACTCTTCTCTTAAAATGATTCATGATGTGTTTAGCTTTTGGTACATTTTTCAGACATGTCTGCTTTTGTCATTAGCCTGTCCTGTTCAGGTACAACACTAAACTGCAATAATGTTACCAAAGACAAATGGTAATTTTGGTTTTTAGTAGACCATAAAAGCAATGCATCCCCATAATGGGAAAAGAACGAAAGGCATAACATAAACCCATAAAACATACAAAAGAAATAGGAGAAAAATGAAACTATTATTTATCCCTAATGTGGCATTCTTTTAAATGTATACATTTGATTCACTGGTGCTTGACATCCAAATGAACCATCTGTTTTTTCCTCAATGCAAGGCTCAGTTAAAACCCATTTAGGCATAGAATTATTGAATGCTTTAACCAGTGAAAAATAGCAGATATACAAGCTCACAGTGCGGCACCGAGTGCCGCGCTGTGAGCTTGTAGATGAGCTTGTAAAAGTCGTGAAAATGTGTGCAGGTCTTTGACTATATGCATTTTCAAAGCGAACGTTTGTAACTCAAATTTTGCTTCTCGGTGGTCCCTGGAACTATAGATATTTTGAGATGTGGGTCCGTGGCAAAATACATGTCATTTTGGGGGTCCTTCAATGAAAAGGTTTGAGAACCACTGACATAGTACGAGCTCCAGTTAAGTGAAAAGGACCTTTTCTTTGACGATGGCTGGACAGATTGCTGACATAGAAAAATAGCTTTTTCAAAAGACCTTAGAAGGATTCAAAAGACATTCTCATAGAATCGGGTCAAAATTCAAATTTTCACGATTTTTCTAAAATAGCAGATCTACAAGCTCGCAGTGAGCTTGTATATCTGCTATTTTTCAATAGTTAATGCATACAATAATGATACACAATAATGTGTACCCATTCTAAATGGGTTAATCCTTAGCAGTCACTGCTAAGAGTTTGTCCAAGTCCTTTGGCACAGCACTGGTATAGTTTTCCTGGTGGAAGGCACTTAATGAAACATCATAGCCTCACTTTTACATGAGTAAACGAGAAATTAAGCATCAGAGACAGTTTCTCATTTCAGCATAATTAAAGTTTTAATTGCTTGATGTTGAGTAACAAAAGCCACGTGGAGAAAAAAGCAGAATCACCATTAAGCACACCATGAGATAGGAACACGCCTGCTCCCCAGAATAATTGGCCACGAGTGGTCGATATACTTCTGGTTATCTACTCCAAATAGCAGTTGGATGCTACTGTATGCCTTGCATATTAAGCCATTTAGAGCGTGTACGCATTATTGCGTATTGTTATATTATGCTTTAACTATTATAAAATAGCAGACCTACAAGCTCACAGCGCGGCACCGAGTGCCGCGCTGCGAGCTTGTAGATCTGCTATTTTTGAAAAAGTGTGAACCGATTTTGACCCGAGTGTCTTCTAAATCCTTCTATAGGGTTTTTTGAAAAACACGTTTCTACGTCAGTGCTTCTCAAACTCTTTCATGTCAAGGACCCCTAGAATTATATGTATTTGGCCGCCGACCCCGTCTCAAAATATTTTGTATCAGGGACCCCCCAGAAGCAAAGATTTGAGTTACAAATGTTCACCTTAAAAATGATATATTCAAAGATTTGAATTTTGCACACATTTTCATGATTTTTTTTCTAAAATAGCAGATCTACGAGCTCGCAGCGCGGCGCTGTGAGCTTGTATATCTGCTGTTTTTCAATAGTTAAAGCATTCAATAATTATAGGCCTACATGGCTTAAATAAGCAAACACCAAGACACATGCATGCCTACTGTATACCTTCAACTTAAAGCAGCTACAATGATCAAGCAGAATTACTGAACAGTACACACATTAATCCTAGTCTTCTATTTTTCCTGTTGTGTTTTTTTCTCCTGTCTAGTTAAACCCCCCATATTCCGAGGTTAGCGTGGTTCAAACATACAGCAGCACAGCTAATGTATTTTGACAAAAGGCTTGCGAGACTAATCCTGTTGGTTTTGGTCATCTCTGGGAATCTACATCGCACACGGCCGAGGATGGGAGGTACAGTAATGGCTGTAGGGGTGTGCATGCCAATCTCATTAAAGCCAGGTGTTAAGATTCCACTCACTCTCTCTCTCTCTCGCTCGCTCGCTTCCTCGGCACGGCGCAGGGGCGTCACAAGGGGGGGTGGTGGGGGGACTGGGTTACCAGGGCCCAAGGTGGAGGGGCCTTAACTATTTTATACTTTGGCTATTGAAAAATAGCAGATATACAGTGCGGCACTTTTTGAAAAGTTGTGAAAATGTGTGCAAATCTTTGAATATATGTCTTTTTTTTACTCAAATGTTTTGCTTATGGGGTAAATGTTTTGAGATGGGGGTCCGTGGCCAAATATATATCATTTTGGGGGTCCTTCACATGAAAACGTTTGAGCACCGCTGACATAGAAACATGGGTTTTTCTAAAGACCTTCAAAGACAATTGCCCAAATTTTCTTGATTTTTCCAAAAATAGCAGATCTACAAGCTCACAGCATGGCAACCCCGCGCTGTGAGCTTGTAGATCTGTTATTTTTCAATAGTTAAAGCACACAATAACACAGTGAATCCTTGTACCCAGGGCCCAGAATGTGGTGCGACCCCCCTGGCAGTGCGTACCTCACGTGCCATCAGATACCAAGGCGGTACAGTGTCTGGTTCTGTACACTCACTCACCTATCAGTTCACTGGACTGTCTGGTTCTGTTCACTCACTCACCTATCAGTTCACTGGACTGTCTGGTTCTGTTCACTCACTCACCTATCAGTTCACTGGACGCCTGCTGTGGTTCTGTTCACTCACTCACCTATCAGTTCACTGGACTGTCTGGTTCTGTTCACTCACTCACCTATCAGTTCACTGGACGCCTGCTGTGGTGGTAACAGGGCTCTGTGATCTTTGTTGTATCCACTCAGCCCTGTCGGCACCAGTGTTGATTTTGTCGACTAAAACTATGACGAAAAATGTTTGTCGACTGGGTTTTTTTCACTGACGAAAAATAAATAAAAACTAAGCTGTGATGACTAAAACTAAGACTAAATATATTGACAATTTCGTCAACAAAATAAAAACTAGACTAAAACGTTAGGGAGGGACTAGTGGAGTAATTTTATGTTTGGTTGCTCTCAGGTGTTGCATGCTGAAAATAGCCGATCTACAAGCTCACAACGCGTCGCAGAGTGACGCGTTGTGAGCTTGTAGATCGGCTATTTTCAGCACAAAGCCAAGTGTAAAATCAGTCATTACATTTTAGTCGACTAAATCAACTGTAGATTTAGTCAACTAAAAAAAAAAACCTATGATATTTAGTCGACTAAAATTAGACTAAAACTAAAACCTTCCAGGTGACTAAATTATGACAAAAACTAAATTATGTTTTATTCAAAAGACTATGACTAAAACTAAATCAAAATTTGCTGTCAAAAACAACACTGGTCGGCACGCTAGTTACCGGTTGTCTTATGAAGCATCATTTATGCTTAGTCGTGCAACGGTGTCTCACGTCTAAGACCTACAAGCTCACAACGCGTTGCACCCGCGCCTCGTTGTGAGCTTGTACTATTAGTCAATATAGGCTACAGGTATATGCACAGCAGCCATTCTGGAGATAAGTTGGGTCCCTTTTCCTAATAAACACTTCTGTGCCAGCGTTTTCAGTGTTTTTACTGTGTTTTTCGAGGGCGGTCGCGCGTGTGCACACACTGCCGTGCGTGTGCTCCGATTTGTTGCGGAGCATTCTATACTAGTACTGTATGTGAGTGACACAGTGGCTGAGCTTGCGTTCAGGGAGTTCATAAAACCTGATTAGACGATAAAATGACCCAACGTTTTTTTTAAAGTGAATTATCCCTTTATCCAATCTACTTTATTCTCCAGCAGGACAGCATTTCTCCTGCCCTTACTTCACTAATATTAATAAAACTATGCCTTAACCAAATATTACATGAACTCTGACAAGAACACAGATAACAGCCATGACATTAAAAGCAAAGTGTATCACCATCAGTAAGAGCTAATCTGGTTCTGCTCACCGAGCAGGCAGACATACTGTATGTACAGTATAACACTTGGGAGTTAGCCGTTGCACCGGGGATGAAAACCAGTAATCTTTTTACTCTCCAGCCAAACCCTTGCCAGCCACCCGATTAAGTCCACATCTCAGATATCAGTGACAAACCGAGTTGGTACCGTTTTTCTGTCACATTTACATAGGCAGTAAATCTTCGCCGTGGCGTACGGTTAAATCCACTAACAGCATATTGTGCTGCGCGTAAATGTGCCCTATCATTTCAAGCAGCCCACATACAGTACTCACTGCCATAATACAGTCAGTCTGCTGAGTGAAAACTGAGAGGGAGTTTTTCCTCGCCTTCGCTGATGCATCCCTGAGTATTGCTGTGATTACCAGCAGCGAGTCTCATAAATCATCGGGAGAGCCATATAGGACAAAGAGGATCACACAGCACCAGGGTACTGGCGGACACCGAAGGGGTTCAACTTCAGTGACGATAAGAGCCACGTGCCGATAGGCTGGGGTTTGTGAGAGAAGTAGATTATCAGTACAAGCGGGGTCAGGGATGGGGGGAGTATAATTAATACTGTATGAGTTAACGCATTCAGAACGGGCACACATTATTGTGTGTCATTATTTTATGCTTTAACTACTGAAAAATAGCAGACATACAAGCTCGCGGTGCCGCGCTGCGAGCTTGTAGATCTGCAATTTTTGAAAAATCGTTAAAAATTTGAATTTTGACCCGATTCTATAAGTGTCTTTTGAATCCTTCTAAGTCTAAAAAAACAAACAAACTATGTTTCTATGTCAGCAATCTGGCCAGTCATCGTCAAAGAAAAGGTCCTTTTCACTTAACTGGAGCTCAGTTAGTCTGTTCTTGAGAGACTACTATGTCAGTGGTTCTCAAACCTTTTCACGTGAAGGACCCCCAAAATGATATGTATTTGGCCACGGACCCCCATCTCAAAATATTTAGTTCCAGGGACCACCCCCAGAAGCAAAATTTGAGTTACAAACGTTCGCTTTGAAAATACATACTATATATTCCAAAGATTTGCACACATTTTCACAACTTTTTCAAAAATAGCAGATCTACAAGCTCGCAGCGCGGCACTCGGTGCCGCGCTGTGAGCTTGTATATCTGCTATTTTTCCACTGGTTAAAGCATTCAATAATGCTAGGCCTAAATGCGTTAAAGCTATATGACATGCTACTCCTGCCGCTACTATCTGATTCAAGTGGAAAAGACTGAGGGAGAAAATAGACTGGGGGTGCGGGAGGGAGCAAGAGTTGGACAGGGAAGGTGTGAGTGTATATACTGTATATACTGTATATACAGTATATACTGTATATACAGTATACACAGTATGCATGTGTGTGTGTGGGGAGATGTACAGTAAAACCGTGAGTGTACATTTAACCCTGGAGGTGTAAGCAGGGGTGTCACACCACATTCTGGGCCCTGGGTACAAGGATTCACTGCGGGCCCCCCATGAATGTTCTTCAACCCATTTAGACTGGGAATGTATTGTTACGCGTTATTTTGTGCTTTAACTATTGAAAAATAGCAGATATACAAGCTCACAGCACGGCACCGAGTGCCTCGCTGTGAGCTTGTAGATCTGCTATTTTTGAAAAATCGTGAAAATCTTTGATTTTTGAAAAACCTGTGTTTCTATGTCAGTGGTGCTCAACTTTTTCATGTGAAGGACCCCCAAATTGATATGTATTTGGCCACGGAACCCCATCTCAAAATATTTCGTTCCAGGGACCCCCCCAGAAGCAAAATTTGAGTTACAAATATTTGCTTAAAAAATACATATATTCAAAGATTTGCACACATTTTCATGACTAGCAGATCTACAAGCTCACAGCGCGGCACTCGGTGCCACGCTGTGAGCTTGTATATCTGCTATTTTTCAATAGCTAAAGTATATAAAATAATGAAGGCCCCTCCACCTTGGGCCCCAGTAACTCAGTCCCACTCCCCCCCCCCCCCCCCCCCCCCCCTTGTGACACCCCTGAGTGTAAGTAAGGGTCCATTTTGTACCCTTCCAGACTGGAAGGAACACTAAGCATTTGGCGGTGTGTGCTGTGTGGTGCAGGGAAATGGTTCTCTCTCCCCTTCCAAGGCTCAGTAGGAACCCTAAGCATTTGGCGGTGTGTGCTGTGTGGTGCAGGGAAATGGTTCTCTCTCCCCTTCCAAGGCTCAGTAGGAACACTAAGCATTTGGCGGTGTGCTGCTGTGAGGTGCAGGGAAATGGTTCTCTCTCCTCTTCCAAGGCTCAGTAGGAACACTAAGCATTTGGCGGTGTGTGCTGTGTGGTGCAGGGAAATGGTTCTCTCTCCCCTTCCAAGGCTCAGTAGGAACACTAAGCATTTGGCGGTGTGCTGCTGTGAGGTGCAGGGAAATGGTTCTCTCTCCCCTTCCAAGGCTCAGTAGGAACACTAAGCATTTCTTGGTGTGTTGTGAGGTGCAGGGAAATGGTTCTCTCTCCCCTTCCAAGGCTCAGTAGGAACACTAAGCATTTGGCGGTGTGCTGATGTGAGGTGCAGGGAAATGGTTCTCTCTCCCCTTCCAAGGCTCAGTAGGAACACTAAGCATTTGGCGGTGTGCTGATGTGAGGTGCAGGGAAATGGTTCTCTCTCCCCTTCCAAGGCTCAGTAGGAACACTAAGCATTTGGCGGTGTGCTGATGTGAGGTGCAGGGAAATGGTTCTCCATCCCCTTCCAAGGCTCAGTAGGAACACTAAGCATTTGGCGGTGTGCTGATGTGAGGTACAGGGAAATGGTTCTCCATCCCCTTCCAAGGCTCAGTAGGAACACTAAGCATTTGGCGGTGTGCTGATGTGAGGTGCAGGGAAATGGTTCTCCATCCCCTTCCAAGGCTCAGTATTGCTCTGTCTCTTCTTATTAGAAACCTAATACAACTGTCTGTTCTAATACCGGAGAGCAGCTTTTAACCCTGCACGACCCGAATTAATTTCTACTGGACAAAAATTAGTTTTTAAAAATCAGATGGTGTTGTAGGAGTCCTAATCACAGGAAAATGTAATGTTAAAAAATGTATAATGTTTTTGTAAGATTTTATAGCCATAAATCAAAAATCATAAATCATGCTCTAATTTGCATATTGGGGATATTTTTCACAATAATAACATATGTACATGTTCTAGACATTCTAATGATCACGAAAAAAAATATTACAGGCATTTTACTTATGTTTTAGTGAGGAATAGCTTCAGTTAAAAAGTGAGATGTTGTTCGTCCAGACGCTGTAATTTCAACTTCTCTGGGAGGTGTGAATGTCAGTCTCTGTGGGGGGTATTTATATGCAAATAACGTGGCCAATGGCATTGTAATACTAAACAATAGGATTTAATGGTGATGTTAATGTGAAAAAATAACAGGAAAATAACATTTTTTTAAAAATGATTTAAAAAATGTTGCCAAAAAGCAACGCTGGGCCTTGCAGGGTTAATATTTTTCCCCCCCTCACCCTCCTCCCTCACACCCCTTTTCTATTCCACTCAGCACTAATCTGTACGGTGGCAGCAGATGATAAGACGGGCCACATTCTTTTCCTTGCCGTGCTTGTTTTTCTTTCTTTTTTTTCTTCTTTTTTTTTTCTCGCTTTCCCTTGGCAAGCTCTGTCGTAGCCAGAGTCGTACAATCTGTTGTTCCAAGTAGTCAGCAGCAGCAGAAGCCGGGGAGAAAAAAAAAAACCTTTTCGACATGATTTGTCCCTATAGGATTGGATAGCCCTCAGTCAGGTTTGTGTTGGTTTCGCACATGAACCCCTCTAGTCTCCAGGAGGTGATAATTCAGTGGTTTTCAACCCTTTTCATTTTCAAAGTCCATTATTTAGGCAGCATTTTGGCCACAGACATTAGGAGAGATAAACAGGTCAATCAAAATAACAGTTCTTCTACATTCTGTAATTGTGTTAGGCCTAGAATTATTGAATGCTTTAACCAGTGACAAATTGCAGATATACAAGCTCACAGCGCTGTGAGCTTGTAGATCTGCTATTTTTGAAAATGTTGCGAAAACGTTTGTAACTCAAATTTTGCTTCTGGGTGGTCCCTGGAACTAAATATTTTGAGATGGGGGTCCCTGGCCAAATACACATCATTTTGGGGGTCCTTCACATGAAAAGGTTTGAGAACCACTGACATAGTAGTCTCTCAAGAACAGACTAACTGAGCTCCAGTTCAAGTGAAAAGGACCTTTTCTTTGACGATGGCTGGCCAGATTGCTGACATAGAAACATAGGGTTTTTCAAAAAATCTTAGAAGGATTCAAAAGACACTTAATATGTACCCGTTCTGAATGGGTTAAAGATCTATAAGGGTCCATTTGGTTTCATTTTATACTCCCAAGAGTTAAAGATCTATAAGGGTCCATTTGGTTACCAACTCTCCATCATTTAGCTGGGGACCACCTGGAACCACCTCATGACATCACAATTCATTTGCACTGACCTGTTCTAACATCACAATGATGACTTGACCAGCTCAGCGTTCCCGAAAACGTCAATATTAAGTTCATATATTATGGACAATCCCCGATGATGCCCTGTTAGGGCAACCACACAAATACAGTCCATTTTATGCCCATATATGGAGATCCCTGATGTCATCAATATTAAGCCCATATCTGGGAATGCCCATATTTGGACATATTGTGTCAGTCTCATGTGATCTATGACGTCAAACATCTATGATGTCAGACGCCAGTCATATCCATATTTGGGAAAATATGGCCACATTTTGGCCACATTTTGTCCAACTTAAACAACGAGTTCTGTGCATTTTGCTGGTCAAAGTTGATCCCATGCCAAAGCGCAAAGCAACCTCGCCCTCCTTAGGGCGTCTTACTGGTATTATAGATAGATAGATAGATACCTTTATTATCCCAAGGGGGAAATTCAGTTGTCCAGTTGTAGCACAGCAGTATACAGTTATTTACAAAGTTACAGAGAAGTAGGAAAAGATAGATAAGAGTAAAAAACAAGAGCAGTACAGTACCAACAAAGAGAAGGTGCATCAATAGAGGGGGCGAATTAAATATAAGTTTATATACATAAAGTGTCTTACAAAAAAGAGACCAAAGCAGTCATCTAGTTTATTACAATATATACAGTACAATTATATATCAAAATGAGCCCATCTACACACCCCAAATGCTTTGCATGGTGATGCGTTGTGAGCCTGTAGATGGACTTGGGGACACCAGTATGAAAGTGGTAAAATCACTTGGTTCCTTATTTAACTTGGTTGGAAAATCTCCAACCAAAGCCCAGTTTGTCTGCCTTTTGAAGTTCAACATGTGATGGAACTCAGTGAGGAGCTGTTCTTGACCATTTAAACCCATGTCTTATAAGCTCTTATAGATCTTCTGTTTTCACGCCAGAACAGGGACTCTGAGGTTCATGTGGTGAAGGAGAAGAGGTGAATTCTGGAATTAATTTAAATCTACAGCAGTAGCTTTTACTGGCACTGGAGTTGTAAAGATCAAACATGTCTTTCTGGGACCTCAGATTCAAACGGTCACAATGCTCAAGCCAACGAAGTACAGTAGAAGTGAAAAACACAAAATACTGTGTATTCTGACCCCAACTGCTGTCGAATGGACAAGATATTAAGTGGAAATGGGGTTAATTATCTGATTAATTGTCTCCACCAGCCGAAGGCAAGGGGAGAGTATGTTTTCGCCCCTGTCCGTCCGCGCGTCCGTCCGTCCGTCCGTCCGTCCGTCCGTCCTTCGAGTTTGTTACCAGCTAATCTCCGGTGCTAAAATGAGCACACACACTCCCTGGATGCCAATTCAGAACCTCTGCCCCACATTTTTCAAATGGCCCTGTTCTAGCGCCACCATGAGGCCGATGTTTGCAAAACACATTTCTGTACACTACTCTTAGAGATTTTGTCTAAAAATCCTACAAATCGGTAGGCAGTATCTCGACAGTCATGTGATCAAGACGGATCTGGCCCATATAAAATATTCCATCCTGATTGGCTAAGATTGGCTTCCAAAGTTTGTAGGATTGGTCCGTTTTTAACAAAATGACTCAAATCATGAACACATGAAATTGTGCACGCACATTCGCAAAAGGCCAAGGAATAAATTGCACTACAACATGTTCAAATCAGCCTCATGGTGGCGCCATGAAAGGTCTAAGATTGGTGAAGAACACATGCCACCCTTTTTACATTGGCCTATTATAGCACCACCAGGACGCCTGGCCTGGTGGAGACCTGTGCTCGGAAGAGCACTGCTTCTAGTTCATATTGAACTACATGTATACAAATCATATTCATATCTGAAAAAAATGACAGCTAAATATCCTCACTGTTGAGCGTAATCCTATGTTGTTTTGTGCAGACATTCTGTCAGAGGATCATACACTGACTTGCACAAGCACGCGTGGTCTTCCTACTGTATGTACAAACTACGCCATTCAGCTGCACTCAGCTTTGATTCATGCACTCCCTATTCTCCATTAATGGCGGCGTGTTGAGGTGTAGGCAATTATGGGTGACAAGTGGTGCAAGACAATACGCTGATGGTAAGGAAAACATAATGGAGCAATCTGCATAATATCATGGACTCTCACTGCCAGACAAACATAGGTCACATTTACTCTCTCCCTGAAACCAGGGTTTTATGTTTAAACAAGCTTACAAACCCAGTTAAAAGCCCACAGCCCTGGTGAAATGCTAACCTGCCTCCGTAGCAATGGCAGGTTTAGAAATGGAGTAAAAAGTGCCCTCTCCAGACCATGCATGAATGCAGTTTTTACTATGGTGAAAGAAATGCAAATACCCCTCTTTCCATGCCATACCTGAACGCAGCATTCAAGAGAAATTGCCTTGTCCAAACTCTCCTGAACTTGAATGCAGCATCTTATGTTGAAAGAATTGCCCTCTCTGTGTAGAAATCCATGCTGTATGCCATACCTCCAGACTTGATTAAGCTTAGTTCAGCGTGGTATCAAGCACCGAAAATAGCCGACCTCCAAGCTCACTTGCAAGCTCACTTGCTACTGGAATCTGCTTCTACGTATTATACTAGAAGGTCGGCCGGCTACGCCGGCCTCCCCTCTAGGTCGTCGCGTTGCGTCTATAGGAGTAAATATTCGTCGAAAACAAATCCCTGAGGTACAGGGTGGCCACGATGTGATGGTTTTTTTGAGAAAAAAATGTTTTTTGAGAAAAAAATGTTTTTTGAGAAAAAAACAATTTTTTGAGAAAAAAAAATTTTTTTGAGAAAAAAAAATTTGAGAAAAAAAATTGAGAAAAAAATTTTTTTTGAGAAAAAAAAATTTGAGAAAAAAAAATTTTTTGAGAAAAAAAAAATTTAGAGAAAAAAAGATTTTTGAGAAAAAAAGTTTTTTGAGAAAAAAAAAGTTTTTTGAGAAAAAAAGTTTTTTGAGAAAAAAAAATTTTTTGAGAAAAAAAAATTTTTTGAGAAAAAGAATTTGAGAAAAAAAAATTTTTTGAGAAAAAAAAAATTTTGAGAAAAATTTATGTTTGAGAAAAAAAAATTGAGAAAAAAAAAATGTTTGAGAAAAAAAAATTGGAAAAAAATAATAATAATAATAATAAATAAAACGTATTGGTGATGCGATTGACGTGGTGTATACGGATGTTACTGCGATTGAGGTGAAAGAGAAAAGTGGAAAGTTGTGAGCTAACTATTAGCTATTTTTGTGTGTGTGTGTGTGTGTGTGTGTGTGTGTGTGTGTGTGTGTGTGTGCGTGTGTGTGTGTGTGTGTTCTGGCTACGCCCCCCTCGGTTGAAATTGGATCCGCCGGTCCCATAGCTGGGAATACGAGCCAATGGACGGCGGTCACCATGGCAACGGGGGGCCAATGATAGAGTTATGGGCGGTTTTATACACTCTACCGACATCTGCTCTACCGACATCTGCTCTAGCTATGAGTTGAAGTGGAGGCGAAATGGGCGTGGAAGTGGGATGCGGCTCTAAGAAAAATGTAATAGTAGATGGACTGAATAGGTAGCCTAGTTAGTTTTGGTTCCTTTGTTTGGTTTTGTAGGATCTTTTCTTTCGACATTGTAGATGGTATAAATGTACTTGATGTAGGGGTTTGTCTTCCTCTCTGCTCAAGGGGCTTTTGTGGACCTATTATAGTACAGTAGGTCCTTGCCAACACATCTGGAGGCATATAACAGGCAACAGTATGAAATATCAAAAACCTGTTTGACACTCATTGTCACATGACTCCCAAGGTCATGTATATCGTTGTTGTCGGGTGGAAACCTTGTATCTCTTTTTGAGAAAAAAAAAAATTTAGAGAAAAAAAGATTTTTGAGAAAAAAAGTTTTTTGAGAAAAAAAAAGTTTTTTGAGAAAAAAAGTTTTTTGAGAAAAAAAAAAATTTTGAGAAAAAAAAATTTTTTGAGAAAAAGAATTTGAGAAAAAAAAATTTTTTGAGAAAAAAAAAATTTTGAGAAAAATTTATGTTTGAGAAAAAAAAATTGAGAAAAAAAAAATGTTTGAGAAAAAAAAATTGGAAAAAAAAAATAATAATAATAATAAATAAAACGTATTGGTGATGCGATTGACGTGGTGTATACGGATGTTACTGCGATTGAGGTGAAAGAGAAAAGTGGAAAGTTGTGAGCTAACTATTAGCTATTTTTGTGTGTGTGTGTGTGTGTGTGTGTGTGTGTGTGCGTGTGTGTGTGTGTGTGTTCTGGCTACGCCCCCCTCGGTTGAAATTGGATCCGCCGGTCCCATAGCTGGGAATACGAGCCAATGGACGGCGGTCACCATGGCAACGGGGGGCCAATGATAGAGTTATGGGCGGTTTTATACACTCTACCGACATCTGCTCTACCGACATCTGCTCTAGCTATGAGTTGAAGTGGAGGCGAAATGGGCGTGGAAGTGGGATGCGGCTCTAAGAAAAATGTAATAGTAGATGGACTGAATAGGTAGCCTAGTTAGTTTTGGTTCCTTTGTTTGGTTTTGTAGGATCTTTTCTTTCGACATTGTAGATGGTATAAATGTACTTGATGTAGGGGTTTGTCTTCCTCTCTGCTCAAGGGGCTTTTGTGGACCTATTATAGTACAGTAGGTCCTTGCCAACACATCTGGAGGCATATAACAGGCAACAGTATGAAATATCAAAAACCTGTTTGACACTCATTGTCACATGACTCCCAAGGTCATGTATATCGTTGTTGTCGGGTGGAAACCTTGTATCTCCAAGTTTCAAATTTGTACGTTCTTTCGCTTAGTAAAGCCCCGCTTCATCATACAAGGCCGTCGCACAAAAGTAGTGAAAACAGCCGATCTACAAGCACACAACGCTTGTACCATGCCATTTGGTTAGAACTCAAGTTTAAAATTATACTAAATATTTTTTCAAGTGTCCAAATAAATTTGGAGCTTTGTGTGTTTGTCTGAGTGTCCGTATGAGCATGGGATGTCTGTATGAGGACGGAACTCCATGTATGGAGATAACTAACGTCACGGACGTACGAGTGTGACGGCCCTGTTTTGAGTGTCTTAAGTACCAGGTCTTATGACTTAACTTAAAGGGATACTTCACTTAAAAAAAAAACATTTTATCATCTAATCAGGCTTTTATGAACACCCTGAACAGTTTTTAAGTGGCTTGAAGTGTTTCAATATTTAGATAATTGATGTAAATGTTATCAGGCCCTCCTCCTCCAGAAACGCTCCTCATACACACCCATTGTAACTTCAAACTCCATTTTAACTAGAGTGGATAATTATATACCCTTTCATGGAGGAAGGAGAACTCACATTTTGTACTTTAAGGGATCCCTGGCTAATATGACAAATATGCCTTAATACATTATAATTGTCCTCTATAAATACAATGTACAATTAAAAACACCTTAATTATTTTATTTCTTCTAGAAATAGCTAATCTTTCACTCAATAGGGGAAACGCCCGTCGCAAGTTGATGATGTCTTAAATGTAATTTGTGATCTATCCCTATGGAATTTATGGCATTCTTTATTCTTTATTCATACGGATCCCCATTAGCTGCCACCAAAGTAGCAGCTACTCTTCCTGGGGTCCACAAAAAACATACCAATACATAATACAATACATAACAATACATAATACAACACAACACAACACAACACAACACAACAAAAACATGTACAGTTTTACAAAAAAAGATTCAAGACAATAAAAGTCCAATAAAAAACAACTAGAGGGCAGTTAATTTAAACTAAAATGAGGATAATTAGTCAAATGTCTTTTAAGGAGTCTCTTAAAACTAGCCTTACTGGGTGCTTCAGTGATCATAGTTGGTAACGTGTTCCATATAATAATTGCCCTATACATTACAGATCTGCATACTGCATTTGTTCTGGGTTTTTCTTTAACCATGTCACCCCTAGTAGCCTGCCTGGTAGCATGATTATGACCATCTCTCACATATTGTATTTGTGAGTAGAGACAAACTGGTTGCTTACTATGACAAATACTCCTAAAGAAACTCACTAACTTGCATGCCAACCTCTCCTCTACTCTGAGCCATGAGAGACTGGCATGCAATCTCTCAGTCCTCTGCCTCACACCCCATGGACAGAGCAGTGCAAGCCTTGCAGCTTTATTCTGAGCTATTTGAAGTTTAGACAGATGTTTCTGGTCTGCGCTGGACCATATTGTGGAGCAGTAATCGAGGTGCATGCATGTGCAAATAAAAACAATCATAATACTTCCTATGGTTAATATGAGCATCAAATCAATATTTCAATATTGTTTGTGTTTTGTTTTTTTGCACATGCATGCCATAAAAATTACACACAACATTTATGACATCATCAACTTACGACAGGCATTTCCCCTATTCAGTGAAAGATTAGCTATTTCTAGAAGAAATAAAATATTTAAGGTGTTTTTAATTTTACATTGTAGTTATAGAAGACAATTATAATGTGTTATATTTGTCATATTAGCCAGGGATCCTATTAAGTAAAATTACCAATACCACAATGTAGAAACACTCTGTTTCTGTAAAAGTGTGGTATTCAAAATGTACTTGAGAGTAAAAGTACAAAAGTATTTATATACTACTTAAGTACTGACAGTAAAAGTACTCATTTTGTTCCAAATGTATCTACAAAGTAACTAGTAACTTAAGTTTGTAGAGGAGTAAAAGTACAATATTTGCATCTTAAATCATAAATGTAACTTAAAAAGTATTGAAAATTGGAAACACTCCAGTAAAGTCTACTTAATTACAGTACTTAAGTAAATGTACTTAGTTACTTTACACCACTCTGCTCTAGCCCTCGTGGCATGATTACATTGTGGAGAGTCATCAGATTTAGCAGGCACCAGGAGATTAGGATGATCCACGTCAATCCCTCAAGCAGGGGCGACACTCAGACATTGTAATTTATGCTAAACGGGGGAGATAGCACTCACAATGTAGTTCAGAATCTCCTCCCGTCTCTGTGCAGCTCCTTCAGACTTCCTTGCTCTCTCACTTTCATTCTCTCAAGTCACTTATACTGTATGGAGCTTGACATGAGAGAAAAAAACAAGTTTACATTGGCAAGCAAGTGTCAAATAAACACAATCCAAACTACGTACAATTAAAGTAAATGAAGAAATGTGTAAACAGTGCTATGTCACACTTTAATGATCTGTAGAAAAACAAGCTCACGAAACCCCCAAAATGTGCATTTGTTGCTCCGACATGTCTCCTTTCCGACATGTCTCCATTCCGACACTAACCCTATCTCTAACCCTAACCCTAAACTTAACCCCTATGGGAGTGTCGCCACTCCGACAATTAGAAGTCAATTTCGGAGTGGCGACATGTCGGATTGGAGAGCGACTCCTGTTAGGAATGTACTATTTATCGGTCATCATATTGGTATCTGCAAATATCTGCCTTAAAATGCAATATTGGTATCGATCCAAATCAAAGTAATCGTTTTTTAGTGAAATGTATTTTCTTATATGAATGGGAATCTGAAAAAGCTGTTTAAGTCTGTATCTGCACCCAGGTAAACCTTACTGGCAACGGCTTATTGCGGTATCCATCGGTCAATTTGACCCTGCTGTTATCAATAATCAGATATCAGCCAAAATGTTGATATCGTGCCTCCCTAATATGGTATAGCTTGATAGCCATCTCTCGCCCTCGCCTTGGCCGTTTCTCTTGTTCTCACTCTTGTCCCTCTCTGGATAATTATTTCTCAGTTTCTTTCTCTTTAGCCTCCCCTCCACTTTTCTTCAGACAGAGCTAGAGTTAATCTCTGTGAAATGAACTTGGAACTATCCTCGTAACTCGTTAACATAATAGTTTTAAAAGATCAAGCAGGCGCTCAAGACTTTTCCTTCTTATATCAACATGTTTGTTTCCATACACTATCCATTCCCTTTAGGGCATTTCTCAGTCAGGAACTTGTTCCTTTTGTTCCTGAGTCGAGATTGAAGACGAAGGTACAACATTGTGATTTTATTACTGTATAATTTATTCAGGTCAAACATCTTTATATTTTGAATTTGAGGAAGATGTGACTGAAAACAATCTGCCAGGCAGAGTTCTATATTTCTATCATAGACAGTTCTATCAAAAAACGTTTTTATTTTATTTATTTTGCTAGATAAACAATATTGAACAGGCAGTAAAACAAAAGAAACATCTGTGACCTAAAGGGGGAAACCTGGAGCTGTGCCCATTCACAACATTAATCCTGTTAATCCTGTCCACTTTGTCCATAGCAGAGGTCTTCCCATTCACTGTCATTAGGAAAACTTCAGTTTTCACTGCCTTTAGAGTTTAGACCATGATTGTTATTCATAAGGTCACTCAGTCCAGTAGACTGAGTTACCTTGTGAATAACTGCTGGGTGGGAACCAGGAATGTGAAATGTAATGGAAGCATCAAGCATGGATGTGAGGCTTTTGGATTTAGCTTGGCACAAGGTTGAACTCTCAGTTGTTAGGATGAAACAGCGTCCTTCCCCTCTGAAGGCGTTAGGATGCTGAGTTAGGAGAGTTACTGGAGAACATTAAGGAACCTTTCATGGCTGTCGCACCATTAAACCTTTCCTTCCCTTATTCTTTTGAAACATACCCTTGCATAACTTCATTCTGACACTTTGATCCTGAGACTCTCTCAATATGTGCCAAATATCAGCAAGGCAATTTTTTAAGGGTAGGACAAGGTGGTTGTTTTAGGTAATGTTATAGCTGGGAGGGAATTCATAAAGATTCGGCACTTGGTGACAAGTTTAACATTTTTGTCATGGTGTTAGGTATGTGCATAAGGTTTACAAAAAGGTTTACAAAGGTTTACCATTAGAATGTCCAAATGTCGATGACAACCGGAGACTTCCTCCAGCTTCCTCGTGACATTTTCATTAGACCGAGAGATTGTCTGATATCTTCATAGTAAAAACTGTGGAAAGTGAAAGTGTTTTTGTGATGATAATAATAACACGGTTAGACTGTACTGCATGCACTGGCATCGCTCTACTCTACTCTGTGCATCCCTGACTGCATCTGAACAACACTAGGCTTCACACGACGTCCTCCTCCCACTCGTCTGCCTCAGATAACCCTGGGTGGGTGGGCTACACATCCTGACCCTCCCAGCACGGCGGCGCTGCCAGCGTTCTCAACGTCGTCAACAATTAGAGCTTAATGCCTCGAAAGAAATGGCACATCGTTAACCCATTTAGAACGGGTACACATTATTGTGTATCGTTATTGTATGCTTTTAACTGTTGAAAAATAGCAGATATACAAGCTCACAGCGTGGAAAATTTGAATTTTGACCCGATTCTATAAGTGTCTTTTGAATCCTTCTAAGGATTTTTTAAAAACCTATGTTTCTATGTCAGCAATCTGGCCAGCCATCGTCAAATAAAAGGTCCTTTTCACTTAACTGGAGCTCAGTTAGTCTGTTCTTGAGAGACTACTATGTCAGTGGTTCTCAAACCTTTTCATGTGAAGGACCCCAAAAATGATATTTATTTTGCCACAGAACCTTATCTCAAAATATTTAGTTCCAGGGACCCCCCAGAAGCAAAATATGAGTTACAAACGTTCGCTTTGAAAATACACATATCCAAAGATTTGCACACATGTTCACGACTTTTTCAAAAATCTACAATCTACAAGCTCGCAGCGCGGCACTCGGTGCCGCGCTGTGAGCTTGTATATCTGCTATTTTTCACTGGTTAAAGCATTCAATAATTCTAGGCCTGAATGGGGTTAATATCATGTGAGGTTGACAGATGCTTTCAAAGCAGGGGAAACTATTATTTGGGAGCAGCCTCGTATTCACAACAAGGAATTTATTTGTAGGTTGGGGATATGCATCTTTGAAAATATGAAACATAATGGCATTCATGTGAATCAAAACAAAACACACGCTGCCCCCTGGGTCCTAGCTGTGACCTTATTCCACACCAAATGATGGTAATGAAGCAAGACTAAGCTTCAACTAATTCAACTTCATTTTCAATGCAGAGGCATAAACAACCAATTGTATTTATGAATCCTAATAATTCCATTAGCAAAAACAACCATAATTATACAATAATTTGTCTTTGTGTTACTACTTCTAACTGAAAATGATAACCAGCCACATGCTATGGGCCCACTGTGATCTAGGGCATTAAAGGGGAAGACCACCCATTTTCTATATTGAACTATATCATTAATATACCTTAGAGGAGTTTTGTGGAAAAAAAAAAAAAGTTCCCCCTCTTCTGTGTTGCCTAGAACTGGAGGATTGATTTTGGGGTTTGTATTTCAAATTACAACTTGATGACATCACAACTCCTCTAAGGTATATTAATGACATAGTTCAATATTGAAAATGGGTGGTCTTCCACTTTAACGAAAAAGTCGACAAGTCGACTCCCACCAGAGAAAGTCAAAGTCGAAGTTGGAAAAACAAATCTAAAAAAGACTTTCTATTGTGAAAATAGCAGATCGGCTATTTTCACAATTTCTGCCTCTATATATTTGACAATTTGGACAATGTTTAATTTGCCATTTTAGAGGTATTAAAAAGTCCTTAAATTGGCACTTTAGAAATGTGAAGATACCCTCTATAAACTTAAACTTTATGTTGGTTTGTTTACAGCTGAGTGAGAAAACAATGTTGCACATTAAGTCAATCATCTGGGGACCCCCCAAAATAATTGGGGGGGTCGTGTGTGATGTGATGATGATGATGATGAAAGTCGACTTCAACTCAACTTTTTACTGAGTCGAGTCGACTTGCAGAAATCAAATCACAAGTCGTTGATGCCCTACTATGATCACATTATGCATGCAGTGTACAAGGCACATACAGTAGCCATACATTAGAGTTTAGACCAGTGGTTTACAAACATTGTGCCCAATACGGTATATACCAGAGGGCAGGTCAAGATCTAAAGTCACACCTGAATTAATATCCATGCAAAATAGCGCTAGGTTCAATGGTTCAGGAGTCTATCTTTGGCCACCCACCGTGTGCTTTTCTCCCTCCCCGGTCGGGTCGTCTGTGAGCAGGACCTCCCCGCTCTGCAATGTTACTTCCCGTTACTCAAATGCCCATTCAGTGTTTGCTGGCTACAGCAGATTAAATACAGTATACAGTCAGGGACCCCTCCAGCTCCGTTTGGGAACCACTGAATTAGACCCTACATGTCAAGGACCCCCAAATTGACACTTATTAACCCACGGACCCCCATTTGAAAAGATATGCCAGGGACCCCCACCTCCCTTCTTGTAAACACTTACATACAATTAGTACATACCTGTGCTAATTGTAGTCTACACCAGTGGTTCTCAACCTGTTCAGGCTGCGACCCCCCAAAATAATCATAAGTGATCTGGGTACCCACCCTGTAAAGCATTGGAATTGTAGGAGTTGAGGCATTAGTTTGACTCGGTTCCACAGACAAATATTGTGAAAATAGCAGATCTACAAGCTCACAACGTCTTTCTTAAGCTTTCTCACATTATTTGATCAATTGTTGTGTGTGTAAATGTTTAACCAGTATTTATAGTATGGTTTGTTGTTGATTGCTTTTGATAATGGTAATAATGGTAATAGTCATTTTTTGGTTTGTTTTAAAAGTCCTTAACCCATTTAGAACGGCTTTAAAGGAGTAGTTCACCCCCAAAATGACTTTTTTTCTATTGATTACTCATGCCATGGAGACTAGAGTTCAATAATATTTTTTGTTTTTTGTCGCATTCCTAAGACAAAAATGTGATAACAATAAATTTACCCCCATTGATTCCGGATGGTGACCCGTTTCGAAACGGGTCCCCATCCGGAATCAATGGGGGTAAATTTACTGAAATCAAATGGTGGTGGCGGATGGTGACCCGTTTCGAAACGGGTCACCATCCGGAATCAATGGGGGTAAATTTACTGAAATCAAATTTTTGTCTTAGGAATGCGACAAAAAACAAAAAATATTATTGAACTCTACTCTCCATTGCATGAGTAATCAATAGAAAAAAAGTCATTTTGGGGGTGAACTACTCCTTTAACTATTGAAAAATAGCAGATATACAAGCTCACAGCGTGGCACCGAGTGCCGCGCTGTGAGCTTGTAGATCTGCTATTTTTTTTAAATAGCAGTTAAGTGTCTTTTGAATCCTTCTAAGGTTTTTTTTGTTTTAAGTTTTTTTTTTGAAAAACCTTATGTTTCTATGTCAGCAATCTGGCCAGCCATCTTCAAAGAAAAGGTCCTTTTCACTTAACTGGAGCTCAGTTAGTCTGTTCTTGAGAGACTACTATGTCAGTGGTTCTCAAACCTTTTCATGTGAGGGACCCCCAAAATGATATGTATTTGTCCACGGACCCCCATCTCAAAATATTTAGTTCCATGGACCCCCTAGAAGCAAAATTTGAGTTACAAACGTTCGCTTTGAAAATACATATATTCAAAGATTTGCACACATTTTCAAAATTTTTCCAAAAATAGCAGATCTACAAGCTCGAAGCGCGGCACTCGGTGCCGCGCTGTGAGCTTGTATATCTGCTATTTTTCACTGGTTAAAGCATTCAATAATTCTAGGCCCTAAATGGGTCACGTCACTGTCATCTGGGGACCCCGACCCACAGGTTGAGAACCACTGGTCTACTATGTCATCCCAACGGTACACAAACCCCAAATGTCAATCCTTTAGTTTATTTATTTTTACTATTTGGGTCATAACAGTGAAAGGTCGATGTCTTTGTCGAGAGATTTTCCACTGTGTAGTTCAAGGCTTGGGGGGAAACATGCCTGTAGCTTTTTAAGTGGCCTTCAAACCTCTCCTGTTTTTTCCCTCCCATGTGGAAATAAGAACAAATTGGCGTGTCGTCATTGCCTTGAAACGCCTCTGAGAAAGGGTGAAGGGATGAGTCAATCAGCCTGCCTCGGTCACCTGTCCAAGCACAGCCTAATTGAGAGACAGTGTTAGGCAGGGGCGTCACAAGGGGGGGGGGGGGGGGGGGGGGGGGGGTTACTAGGGCCCAAGGTGGAGGGGCCTGGAATTCTTTTATACTTTAGCTATTGAAAAATAGCAGATCAACAAGCTCACAGCGCGGCACTGTCATTCAATGTTATATGAGATACTTCAATGGTTTCGTGTGTAAATAAGCCAAGTGCTTTTCTAGGATCTCCTTTTTAGTTGACCTTTTACCAGTGAACTGTGCCGTCTGTACCTTTTCCTATGCAAACTTCGAATAAAGTCTTCAATCAACCGAGTGCCGCACTGCAAGCTTGCAGATCTGCTATTTTAGAAAAGTTGTGAAAATGTGTGCAAGTCTGAATATAATAATGTATATGTATTTTTTAAGTGAACATTTGTAACTAAAATTTTGCTTCTGGGATGTCCCTGAAAGAAATATTTCGAGATGGGGGTCCGTGGCCAAATACATATAATTTTGGGGGTCCTCACTTGAAAAGGTTTGAGCACCACTGACATAGAAACATAGTTTTTTCAAAAAACCTTAGAAGGGTTTGAAATATTAAAATACTTTTTCCACCATTTTTCAAAGATTTGCAGATCTCTCGCTGTGAGCTTGTATATCTGCTATTTTTCAACAGTTAAAGCACAAAATGTGAGTGAATCCTTGTACCCAGGGCCCAGAATGTGGTGCGACACCCCTGGGTGCCATGCAGGCCTCCTTGACATCCGACTGCTCTCCGATGTAATTCACGCTGTCGTCGTCGGTAAGGCGACTAACGCACGCCGGTCACGTAGCTGTGACCAACTGAAGTCGATCCCTCCCTCCCCACACCTCCCTCCCTCCCCCTAAACCAACCATTCTCCCATTAGAACACAGTGGCCTATGATGTATCATCACATTAAAAGCCATTGGTCATGTCTGTGCGAATCAATCCGCTTTGGAAACCTAATCTGTAAGTATGGTGGTCTGCATGGCCGGGAGAAAGAGGGGGCGATGGGGAATGAGTGGGTGGTGTGTGTGGGGACCTGGAAAAAGGCGTGAACTGTATAAGTTATGTGGCCCTATTAACCCATTTAGGGCCTAGAATTATTGAATGCTTTAACCAGTGAAAAATAGCAGATATACAAGCTCACAGCTTGTATATCTTGTAGATCTGCTATTTTTGAAAAAAGTCGTGAAAATGTGTGCAAATCTTTGAATATATGTATATTCAAAGTAAACGTTTGTAACTAAAATTTTGCTTCTGGGTGGTCCCTGGAACTAAATATTTTGAGATGGGGGTCCATGGCCAAATAAATATCATTTTGGGGGTCCTTCACATGAAAAGGTTTGAGAACCACTGACATAGTAGTCTCTCAAGAACAGACTAACTGATTTCCATTTAAGTGAAAAGGACCTTTTCTTTGATGATGGCTGGCCAGATTGCTGACATAGAAACATAGGTTTTTCTAAAAATCTTAGAGGGATTCAAAAGACACTACCGGTAATAAAATCGGGTCAAAATTAAAATTTTCACGATTTAAAAAAAAATAGCAGATCTACAAGCTCGCAGCGCGGCACTCGGTGCCGCGCCGTGAGCTTGTATATCTGCTATTTTTCAATAGTTAAAGCATATAATAATGATACACAAAATGTGTACCCGTTCTGAATGGGTTAAAGTTTAATGACCATGAAAGCTATTATATGGCCTTATGCTGCATTTAGTCGGCCGTTATTGTGTACATGTGTCACTCTGTGATGCCCCAGAGCCAAATGTTCCAAAAGAAACGCATTAAGAAGACATTAAGGAGTCTGGATGTTGCCAGGTGCATTCCTTCATGCGCCTCGCCTCCATTTCTCTGGCCATCATGGAACGTGGCAGCGCAGAGAGAACAGCTGCCGCGCCTCGTTGTGAGAACGGCGTTTTGTTGCTTTTAGCCTTATGAGGCGGGAGGATCCGCGCCTCTCTTTAACCCAGATGGTAACGGTAAGAGCCATAGTTTGCTTCTGCCACAGTGAAACACGCGCTACAAAGCAGACCCACTAGTTCAGTGTGTTTCTCAACCTTTTTTCTGCATGGGCACACTTTTCATGTCCCAAGAAACAAATCCATGGGCACACCAACATAATACGGGGGTGTAAATATCGTCACTGGCGGGAAGAAACCTTGTATCTCCAAGTTTCAAATTTGTACGTTTCTTCACAAAGTAAAGCCCTGCTTCATCATACAAGGCTGTCGCACAACAGTAGTGAAAACAGCCGATCTACAAGCAAGTTGTGTGCTTGTAGATTTATCATTTTTATCATTTTTAAAATGATAAATACAATACTGGCTTTCAAGCAGTTTCAAGGGGCACACTTGACCCTTCTCAGGGGCACACCAAAGGTCCCCACCCAGGCACAGTGGTTGAGAAACACTGCACTAGTTATTCTAAAATGCTGGACGGCGAGTTGAAAAGGGCCGGTGGGGGAACTCCAGTAAATTGTCCTGCCCTCATAAGCAATAGCAGACCAGACATGCTACACAAACTATTTGATTTCACATCGAAATATCTAGCATTTTAAACATCCCACATGGTGCAGTTGAGCACTGTTGAGCTCACCGTTTTTGTTATCCACTGTTGAAATCAAACCTCAACTGCTGGCAGTCCAAAGCCATTCCTGAATGAAATCAGTGTGTTAAATTATACCCACAGGCCCTTTAGTGTCTGTGTGCTGAGAGTGTGTTGGACAACACTGGAGAGGTCTGTGCCATCTCTGTGGATTACATGCATCAGAGTCAGCCTCACTGGGCATATCATGAACTCTGACACAACGCCACATAAAAGCTGTTTTTGATCAGCGAGAGAAGCGTGGCCCTGAGTAAATGAAGCAGACTTGGAGCTGCCAGAAGAATCATTGAAGGACCTTATTTAATCAGGTGGACGCAGTGAAGTTAACCACTTATATCCTGCCACAGTGTTGTTTTTGACAGCAAATTTTGATTTAGTTTTAGTCATAGTCTTTTGAATAAGACCTCATTTAGTTTAATAGTCATAATTTAGTCACCTGAAAAGTTTTAGTTTCAGTCTAATTTTAGTCGACTAAATATCATACGATTTTATGGCGACTAAATCTACAGTTGATTTAGTCAACTAAAATGTATTTTGGCAGGCTTTGATGGCATCGTAATGACTGATTTTACACTTGGCTGTGTGCTGAAAATAGCCGATCTACAAGCTCACAACGCGTTGTGAGCTTGTAGATCTGCCTTTTTAAGCACGCAACACCTGAGAGCAACCAAACATAAAATGACTCTCTTCAGCACTAGTCCCTCCCCAACATTTTAGTCTAGTTTTTATTTTGTTGACGAAATTGTCAATATATTTAGTCTTAGTTTTAGTCATCACAGCTTAGTTTTTATTTCGTTTTTATTTAGTTTTCGTCAGTGAAAAAAACGCAGTCGACAAACATTTTTCGTCATAATTTTAGTCGACCAAATCAACACTGTCCTGCCATATGCACTTCGTTGACTGAGGTCCAGCCATGGTCCCCTCCCATCTATACCAAGTTTCTACACTGAAAATACAGGCTCACAACTGCACCGCGTTGAGCTTGTACATCTGCTATTTTCACAAAATGTTGGCCAGTATAGGGATGCTAAGGTTTGTGAGTTCTTTTCCCTTTAGAGTGTATAGTACTCACTACATTCAATGTAAACGTATACACTTTACTGTTGATTATCTGTACATATATATTACCTTTATTGCGAACGTCAGGTCGCAGTTACTATCAAAACCTCCGCCGGCTGTCAGTCAGTCTGTCCGTCAATCTGTCACATCACGTCACACTTTTCCCCTACTCATATCTCCGCCACCGTTGGCCCTATCCATGCCAAACTTGGCACACACACTCCTTGGCTGCCAAACCACAACCTCCACCCCTCATTTCTCACATGGCCCTCTTCTAGCGCCACCATGAGGCCGATTCTTGCAAAACACAATTTTTGGACACTGCTCCTACAGATTTTGCCCTAAAATCACGCAAAGCGGTACACAGTCTACATGTGACCTGACAGTCTTACTGGAGGAACTATTACTGTTTATATGTATTCATCGAGATCAACATAGGAGCCACACGGTTTCCAGTGGGGTAAATGTACACAAGTATTGTACTTGAGTACACGTTGGAGGTATTTTTCCTTTACTGGAGTATTTCCAATTTTCACTACATCTGAGGCAAATATTGTACTTTTACGCCACTACAATTATATGAAAACTTCAGTTACTTGTAGTTATGAATTATTACATTATAAAACATTCATTAAACACTTATTCCCTATTTCAGGGGTCTTCAACGTTTTCAGGCCAAGGACCCCCTTAGTTGAGAGAGAGATGAAGCAGGGACCCCCACAACCTGTTCATAGATTCCATATAGTTTCATTGTTTGACAGCACAATCATCAGTATATTTTTAACACTTGAACTGTCAATACTTAATGTACTTAGTCTGCTCTTTCCCCCCTCCAAAGCTCTTTGCCAAGTTCTCAGAATATGGACGCTAGGATTCAAGTGGTTGATATAAAAAAAGGGGGAAAAACAAGTTTCTACACACAAATATTTGGAGGACCCCCTGTAGTAACTCTGAGGACCCCCTAGGGGTCCCGGACCCCCTGTTGAAGACCCCTGCCCCCCACGATCTACAAGCTCACAACGCGTTTTCAAACATTTTAGTACTTTTACTTTTGGTACTTTATATTTTGATGCCAATACTTTTGTACTTTTACTCAAGTAACATTTTTAACACACTTGTAACCGGGTATTTTTTATATTGTGGTGTTGAAATATCTGAGTACTTCTTCCACCCCTGACGGCAGAGTGACAGCTATTGATTTCACCTTGTGAGTCTGCGGTGAGGACAGATTGTTTCAAAGCGATAGTGATGTCACAACCATGCAAGATTGCTGTCACAGAACTTTAGTCTATAGGTGAGATCACAATGATGGCAGATTATTCATAGATAAATTAATACATACGGTAGTATAAGGTCGCGGGTGCAAGCGGCCGAAATGGGTTTCCTCAGACGGGTGGCTGGTATCTCTCCTTAGAGATAGGGTGAGAAGTTCAGTCACCCGAGAGAGACTTGGAGTAGAACCGCTGCTCCTACACTTGGAAAGGAGTCAGCTTAGGTGGTTGGGGCATCTAGTACGGATGCCCCCCGAGCGCCTTCCTAGGAAGGTCCTGAGACCTGTGGCAGACCAAAGACCAGATGGAGGGATTATATCTCCAAACTGGCTTGGGAACGCCTCGGTATACTCCCTGAGGGAGTGGAGGAAGTTGCTCGGGATAAGGAAATCTGGATAGTCTCAGTTGGAACTGTTACCCCCGTGACCCGATTCCGGATAAGCGGTTGAAGATGGATGGATGGACATACATTTGTCGAGCCCTCTCCCCACCATGATGGGTCTCTCAACCCACACATTCGTCCATGAGTACACCCGTGTAGCTGTCCGTGGTGCTGAACTTGCACATAATGCCGTTAAGTTGCGTAAGTTGCTGAAAATATGGATATACAGTAGACTCTCAATCTATAATCCCTGTTTTTCTATTCTTGAAAACAGGCCCCCAGATGATTAAATGGATATTTCACTTTCAAACATGTTTGGGGTAATTTTAACGTCTACTCAGGCTTTTCTGAGCACCCCGGACAGTTTTTAAGTTGCTTGATTGGGTATTTAGATATTTGATATTCATTTTTCAAACACAACATAACATAGGATTTGATTATGGCAGTTAACCGACAACATTATTTATGGGAAACTTCTGCCATCCTAATCATGATAGATTCAAAATCTAAGTTTAATTAAATACAAAAGAATCAAAAAATCTAAAAATAATCTAAAAAACATGGCCCCCTCAGTATTAGGAGGGTATGAATCTCCAAGTTTCAAATTTGTACGTTTTTTCACCAAGTAAAGCCCTGCTTCATCATACAAGACTGTCGCACAAAAGTAGTGAAAACAGCCGATCTGTCTCGGGAACTCACAAACACTCATAAAAGCCTGAGTAGACTACTTAATGTATCAGTGAAGATGGCAGTCAGGAGAATGAGACAAGCTGGGAATTCAGATGGCAGTCAGGAGAATGAGACAAGCTGGGAATTCCCTGCCAAAAAACGTGTGCTGTCTGAACTGAACCAACAGCCGGGCATTGATCAAGAGGACGTCGCACACATACCTATGTGGATGTGCCAATGAAAGATGCTGGTGCGGAAAGCACAAGTAGCAAGCAACAAGATGTACAGTATAGAACTATTAGAACATCTATATGACTGGAGAAGCTGATGGAGGGCTCGTCTGAGGGCGACATAGAGAGAGAGAAAAGACCAGACTGTAATTTAATTTAAAAAAAGTAAAACCTACTAATCCTAGAGATCGACATACTTTTGTAATATTTATACTGTCTGTAAGTATAGTTTTAGGTCATATTTACATAGAAATATATAAAATCCTAAAGGGTTCACAAACTTTCAATCACCACTGTCACCACACACACACACACACACACACACACACACACACACACACACACACACACACACACACACACACACACACACACACACACACACACACACACACACACACACACACCAAAAAAGCATGTGAGAGCATGGAGACAGACGCAACAGGGCATTTCCAAATTATGGCATTTCGTGTTGCATTCTGGATATCGTAGTCCAGATTTCACTCACAGGTACGGGAGAGAGATTGATTGATATCATAATCTAATGTAATTAAATAAAGACAAGATTCTCGCCTTTGGCGTTGCGGACAGAAGACAACGAGGCGAGATTTCTCGCTTTAAGCAGTAAAATAGTTAAAAGTCCATAACTGTCCAAAATATTCCTATAAATGACTTGTTCGCACATTGTGCTCATGTAGTGGACATACTAGGCAATAGATAATTTACACTTGTACGCTTTGAGTGCACATGCAATCCATGGTAAAGATTGAATACAAAGAGAAAAGCCTGTCATCTCAATGCACTCAGGGACAACATGTCATTCTGTGGCCTTGGTGGTGCAGTGAAATGAGAGTCAAACACACGGCTGGTGGGAGGACGAGCAGGGGTGTCACACCACATTCTGGGCCCCGGGTACGAGGATCCACTGTGGGCCCCCCATGAATGTTCTTCATAGGGGGAGGGGGTTTAACCCATTTAGATTGGGAACACATTATTATTACGCATTATTTTATGCTTCAACTATTGAAAAAATAGCAGATATACAAACTCACAGCGCTGCGAGCTTGTAGATCTACTATTTTTGAAAAATCGTGATTCTATAACATTTTTCATTTAATGTCTTCTAAGGTTTTTTTTTGGAAAAACCTATGTTTCTATGTCAGTGATGCTCAAACCTTTTCATGTGAAGGACCCCCCAAAATGATATGTATTTTACCACGGACCCCCATCTCAAAATATTTTGTTCCAGGGACAAATGTTCGCTTAAAAAATACATATATTCAAAGATTTGCAAACATTTTCACGACTTTTAGCTACAGTATAAAATAATCAAGGCCCCTCCACCTTGGGCCCCTAGTAACTCAGACCCCCCCCCCTTGTGCCGCCCCTGGTAGGAGAGTGAGAACACACTAGGCGGGGGCGCGATAAGGGCTGTGGCACCGATACGGGTGCCAGCTAATTAGCCAAAAGGAAATTGGGCCCCGGTCCATATCAGTTAGCTCCAGAGAGGCCAATCTCCCAGGGACCCTTCAAGGTGAACAGCCCTGGTTCTGCTGTGCCTGACACACTGACTGTCACTGATAGCCCGAATGGAGTTCAAGTGAGTTTTTTTTTCTCTGTTGTAGGAGGAAATAAACCTCTGTTTCTTGAATGGCCAACTGGCCCAGGAGCAAGTTCTCCTTTCGTTACAGTCATGCTGCTTTTCCTTCTGGAGCCAATCTCTCCCCTCTCCGATCATCACCACGAAAGCGTGGGGTGGCTCAAAGTAGCTGACAGAGTACAGCATCTTGCAATGGGCCTGGTGTACAAGATTCACTACACCTCCAAGATACCCATGTACCTGGCAAACTACTTCTTAAAGGTCAAGGATGTTCACGATCACAACACCAGAGGCAGCTCCACTAATCATCATCAACGTAGATTTAACACTAAACAAGGCTCTAACTCGTTCTCCTGCTATACCATTAACATGTGGAACGCCCTTCCACAAGCCTTAAAGGAGAGCAAATCCCTAGCCTCCTTCAAAATTGGTATGAAAAGTCACCTTCAGACAGCTGCTACCCGTGACTTGTAAATAGACTAAGCCCCCATGCTCCCCCCCCCCCCCTTTTCTTTTTTTTTCTGCCTTTGTATTTGATATTATGCTTTTGAAACTGATATTATCCTAGATAAAGTACTATGTTCTATCCGTCTGTCTTTCAATGTTATATGAGATACTTAAAGTGTGGTTCCTGTGGAAATAAGCCTCGGCTTTCTAGGATCTCCTTTTAGTTGACCTTGTACCAGTGATTTGTACTGTCATGAAACTGTACTTTTTTCTATTGCAAACTTCTAATAAATTCTTCAATCAATCAATAAAAACTCCCTGCAAGGACCTCTGGAGCACAATCACCATGATGTGTTTGCACTTTCTCTGATGCTTTCACACAACAGGACCGCGGGGGAAAACAATATTCAATATGTCTCCTGGATATAATGAGCAGTCCTTTGATTCAAATAGTAAGACTCTATTCTTAATGGGGCAATCATAACAAAGTAATACACATAATGGTGTGTAAAATATTGATGCACAGTAGCTATTTCAATTTGACAATGCGACGCGTAGATTAGTTGCACGTGATAAGACAGCGAATCAGGCCACATAAACCACCAAACCACCAGACATCAACAAGGAGAGAAATACTCAAAACATGCACGTACTGTATGTCAAATAATGGAAATGATATAAGAAACGGCGTGGTTACAATGAGTTGCTTTGCATCACATTTGGCTGCATTTCCATGTCAAGTTGTGAACCAACTTGGGGAGCACTTTAGCTTCCAGCGATTCGGCTTAATTTAGTCTGTGGCAGAGACACTGTGGAACAGCTGTAGCTCAGTGCATCTTGGCACACAGGCCCTCACAAAGTGCTTGTTAAAACCCATTCAGGCCTAGAATTATTGAACGCTTTAACCAGTGAAAAATAGCAGATATGCAAGCTCACAGCGCGGCACCGAGTGCCGCGCTGCGAGCTTGTAGATCTGCTATTTTTTGGAAAAAGTCAAATGTGTGCAAATCTTTGAATATTAGATATTTTCAAAGCGAACGTTTGTAACTCAAGTTTTGCTTCTGGGTGGTCCCTGCCTGGAAATAAATATTTTGAGATGGGGGTCCGTGGCCAAATACATATCATTTTGGGGGTCCTTCACATGAAAAGGTTTGAGAACCACTGACATAGTAGTCTCTCAAGAACAGACTAACTGAGCTCCAGTTAAGTGAAAAGGTCCTTTTCTTTGACGATGGCTGGCCAGATTGCTGACATAGAAACATAGGGTTTTTCAAAAAAAAAATCTTAGAAGGATTCAAAAGACACTTATAGAATCGGGTCAAAATTCTAATTTTCACGATTTTTCAAAAATGGCAGATCTACAAGCTCGCAGCGCGGCACTCGGTGCCGCGCTGTGAGCTTGTATATCTGCTATTTTTCAATAGTTAAAGCATAAAATAATGATACACTATAATGTGTACCCGTTCTGAATGCGTTAAACCAATTCATTTGAGGGGGAAAGAGGGACCCGCTTAAAGAGCACAATAAGGATCTGTCCTTATTTTCTTACGCAAAAAAACATGTGCCATTGAAATATTGATATGACCTAATTTGGATAGGGACACATGATCTGATGCAGGACATTGTCACTATGACAGAAAGAGACAAGATGGGTCCGTTCCAAACTAAATAATCTGGTGCCAAACGCCTTCAAAGGAACCAGAGATGAAGATGAAGCAGGAACAAGATGACCTGAAGCGAAAAGAAGAGGAGGAAAAAAACAAGGAACATGACACTAACTGCGTTTTCATAAAGCCTTGTCGAAAATAGGAAGCAAATCACCAGAAAGTCGAAAAAAGAAAAGCACATTTTGCCTGTTTCACTGATAAAATGCCATTCTGGGGAGATAGTTTATGAAATAAGCAGTCGCTGGCGCTATTTTTCCAGTCAAGTGAGACACATTATTGAACATACATTTTACTTTTTATGCTTTTTAGTTTTTATACAAAAATATTATACACTGATCCACAACTTTGTAGGCTATCCAGACTCCAGGCATATCTGTGAAAGACATAAAGTTCATTTCTGCCATAGTTTGCAAGTTTAAATAATTATTGTTGCGGGCGGGGATACCGTGGATACGACTGGTATAGATTTCATCTACAGGATAAGAGTGAGAGAAAAAGAGATGCTCCACATACGTATATATAGGCTACTTCACCCCCGCAACGGCATCGCGCACGAGAACAGCTGATATACAGGCGCACAGCTCATTGCGGATGCGACTGTTGTGAGCTTGGACTTGGAGGTCTGCTGTTCTCGGCCATTCTGTGCGCGCGACACCGTCGTGGGATGGAGAATAATGGCGAATGGTTTTGAGGATGTTGAACATAAGCGGGAGTTGGGGCGGCCGGTGTTGGTACAAGAGGCGCCCCTCCCCCAGCACCAGAGGCTCAGAGCACCCCTTCATGTGCGTTAATGCATTTTAATTCAAAACCTATTCGCCAAGTGTTTCCATTCTCCTTTTGTGCATTTGGTTTTTTCGATAAAGCCACAAAATCCACTTCCTCCAAGCGTAAAAGTGTTTTTGCAAAGAATTTTAAGGTGTTTCCATTGTAAAGATTTATGCGCAAAAGCCAAAAAGCACATACAAAAAGGCTTCATGGAAACACAGCTACTGATGCTGAGGAGGAGGAAGAGGATACAGATGAGGGGGAGGAAGATGAAGAGGAGGAGCCTGCAGAAACTGAAGAAGCTGATGCGGCCAAAATACATCAAGCCAGGACCAAATGTGGACAAGAGGGGTCACAGGTGCAGCACACAGCTGTAGCGACTGGTGAGACGAAGGAGAGCTCCGAGTCCGGGCAGGAATAACCCCTCAGTACTGGAGAATGAGATCTACGCACCTGTGTCACCTCATCAAGACCTCAGGAGTGACCTACCCAATACCTCCCCCAGAGGAGCCTCTTGTTGGTTATAGAACAGGAGAAGAGGAGTTTAGCCTTGGTCAGGAGGAGGAGAGGTAGTGATCAGTGATGTTATCAGCTCAACCAAAAGTGTAGTAGAATGCAACATTATTGCCTTTGTATGCAACATACTGTATCATTAAAGTAGGTCACCGAGCATCAGCTGTGACTAGTCAGTTTCGTTTCTCCCCAAAAGCTCTTTGAGTGGAAGACAGACAGTGATGATAAATAGACAATGATTACTGTGTTATGGTAAGCTTAATGTCATATCAGACACCATATGCTCTCCTGTAACTTTGGCCAGCAAAACAAATACAGTATATATTAATAGAACATTGCGATCGCATAGATCAATCGTCTCGACGAGACACCGTCACCTTTTAATGTTGCACTACATTTCGTGACACCAAATATTGTGACACCTCTAATATACACACACGTTCACAAGCCCAAAACACAGTGCCATCAGCTTGTCCGGGGTTATTGCGCTGACAGTGCATTGTAAGGGTGTAAAACAGCGTTGTTAGCGAGGCAGATAAAGTGCATATTACAGGTGAATCGTTCACTTGCGGATACAAGCACCAAAATTGGCACACATACTCCTTAGGCATTGCTCTTTTCAGAAAACCATCTGGCCAAAAAAAAAATCAAGATGGCGGCCAATTTTCATGATGGCCGCCATTGAATATACAGTAATCTTGCATTCCGCAATAAAATCCCATAGACTTGTCCTATTTGAATAATTTTGGTGTCAAATCATACATTTATCACTATGTAGAATCCAAATTTGGACCCATGGACTTACTCAATGGCTTCCTTGTACCATATATCAGTCCCGGAATCTTAATATTCTGCTAATAGTGTGGTGCGATGCGTCCAAAAAACAGCTCCCGTAGGATTTTTGTGCTAAAATTGATCTTTTTGCAGATCCTGGTTCTATAGAGTCCAAACTATGAGAAAATGATGGGTGTCAACTTTTCCGGACCCCCACCCCCTTTCTGGGGGTCATCTAGTTTGGGACCTGCATGCCAGAACAGTACGCCAGCCAGTTAATGTCCAATTTTCTTAATATTAGGGTTGTTTTGTAGGTTTTAAAACATTCTGAGTTCATTTATTACACTTTTGAAGCAGCCAGAATAAGCTTTCTGACTTTTGGTTGGGGTCTTTCCTCACCTGGGACCCCCCCAGATGGACCCCTGAGCCTATCTCAGTACTCGCTCTGCTCCTGCTCCAGAACAATGTCATATTAGATCATAATTGAAGCATAAACTTTTTGTTCTGAAAACAAAAAAAAAGTAGTAACAAATACCAGGGGTCTTCCACAGGGGCTTCGGGACCCCTGGGGGTCCTCGGAGTTACTACCTAGTGTGATAAGAAGTGTACTTCTAAGGATTTCTTTGCTAAAATGTATTTTTTTACTGCTTTGGCATTTATAGGGACCAAACTGTCAGAAAATGATGGGTGTCAGATTTTCCTGACCCCAGCCCCCTTTCTGGGGGGTCATCTATGTTAGGACCTCGCAGAACAGTATGTCAGCCAGTTAATGTCCAATTCTCATAATATTAGAGTTGTTTTGAAGGTTTTAAAACATTCTAAGTTCATATATTGCACTTTTGAAGCAGCCAGAATAACCTTTATGACTTTTGGTGGGGGTCTCTCCTCACCTGGGACCCCCGGAATGACCCCTGAGCCTATCTCAGTACAGTCCTTGCTCTGCTCCTGCTCCAGAACAATTAGATCATACTTGAAGCATAAAAGCTTTTGTACCTGTACCTGGGCTCTGTAGCTAATACCAGGGGTCTTCCACAGGGTCCGGGACCCCCAGGTGTCCTCAGCGTTACTACAGGGGGCCATCCAAACGGCTGTTTACCCATATATGGAGACCCCCTGGTACCCATATATGGAGGTCCATGTACTGTATATGGAGATATGCTGTGAGAGCCCAAACATGCTTACTCAGTTATTTGTTATGTGAAAGTACTATGATGTCCATGACAACTGACAACATATCCTTTTATGCCCATACATGGAGATCCCTGTCTGTAGAACCAGTCACACAGATATGGGCTGTCTTGGCCATCTGTCTTGGCCATATATGGATATGTGGTATGTGGCCAATGTGTCCTCCATATATGGGCATTCCCATATGAAGTCCTGTTAGATATGGGCTTAATATTGAAGACATCAGGGAACTCCATATATGGACCTTGTCATACATCTTGAATCTATGACCTCAGCATCAAAGGCTGGATTGGGGTATGTCCCTGTGACAAACTATTATCATGTCCACTAGGGGTACTTAATGTACATCAAGCAGCCTCACAGAAACAGGACATAGACTCCTGCCCTATGAGCCTCAGGGCTGGGCAGTGGGTTGCCTTTGGCCAAAGACAGAACTTAAAGTGGATTCTGTTCATGACCTGTGTTGCACTCTTGCAGAAAAGAGCAAAGGGATGCTCTTCTTCCATGCCTTCACTGGCTGCGATGTTGTTTCAGCATTCCGCGTAAAGGGGAAGAAGTCTGCGTGGCAAACCTGGAATGTTTGTGATGAGGCTTCTGGTGTCTTCAGCAAACTCAGCCATTACCCACCTGTAGTGGATGATGAAGACCTGAAAACCTTGGAGAAGTTTGTGGTCATGATGTACGACCGATCCAGCACAGCTGAAGGTGTCAATGATGCGAGGTTGGACTTGTTTGCTCGGAAGCAGAGGCCATACGAAGCCATTCCTCCAACGCAAGCAGCACTGAAGCAACATGTGAAGCGCGCTTCCTATCAAGCGGCCTGCATCTGGAGTCAGTCAACAGTATGTCAACCAGAAATGCAGACTCCTGACAACTGGGGCTGGACCAAGAAAGGAGATCTGTGGCAGATTGATTGGACTGAGCTCCCACCCATTGCAGAGAGTTGCCAGCAGCTGACCAAGTGTGGATGCAAGTTGGAATGCTGCAGTCGATGCAAATGCTACCACTTTGGTCTGACCTGCACGGCACTGTGCAGCTGCAGGTGCGAGGTTTAGAAGCGTTGTAGTATAGGCCTACTATACTATTGTACTATACTGCCTAGGCCCTAGAAAGAAAAAAAAAAAAGAAAAGACAAAAAAAAACTACCTCCTGCCTCGACGGGATCATCACCTTATCGTGGTGAGGCAGTTTGCGTGTCTCCATGACCCCCAGAGCTATGTCGGCAGGAGTCTTGTACTCCTGTACTCCTGGCAGGTTACCCAAGTCGAAAAGGTCGAAGAATAGAGACTAGACAAAGAGTGATCCCACGGCGCTATTATATCTACCATGCATTTTAGCCGCGTCAGCCGCTGTGCATTGAAATCCGCTCTGTTGAGTTACTACATTACTACATTACCCCCCCCCCCCCCACACTCACACACACACACACACACACACACACACACACACACACACTATAAACCTCTAACAATACTAAGATATACACTACCACCCATTTTATCCGAGTCAGACATAACACAAACCTCTAATTTAGCAGAATATTAGGATTCCGGGACTGATATATGGTACAAGGAAGCCAGTGAGTAAGTCCATGGGTCCAAATTTGGATTCTACATAGTGAAAAATGTATGATTTGACACCAAGATCATTCAAATAGGACAGGTCTATGGTATTTTATGGCGGCCATCTTGAAAAATGGCCGCCATCTTGAAATTTGATTTGGCCAGATGGTTTTATGAAAAGAGCAATCCCTAAGGAGTATGTGTGCCAATTTTGGTGCTTGTATCCGCAAGTGAACGATTATTTCTGTTATCTGCCCGGCTACCAATGCTGTATTAGGCCTATTGCGTGGGCGAAACAGGCTCCCTCTACAAATGTATGAACTGCAAGTAATAATCTGTTAACCTCAAGAAATGAATTGAAGGAGGCATTGAGAGCAGGTATAAACAGAGGATAAAGTAATTGGATTATGACAACCGAGTCTGGGTAATTCCCTTGGTTTCATCCTCCTAGCACAGTCTAATAGGAAGAACATGAAGACCATAGCATTTGTTTTTAGGTTTTTTAGAAACCTTTTTTTACGGATTATATAGTTTTTTGTTTTTTGTTTTATAGATATATATTCATTTACATTTGTTATATTGCTGTTGATGTACTGACACTTAATCTTGTTTATTATTGTGATGTTTATTTGCTTATTGTAAGTCGCTTTGGATTAAAAGCGTCTGCTAAATGCCTAAACTGTAAACTGTAAACTGTAAACATGGATGATCAGTTCACTATGTGTTGCACAGTCTAATAAGAAGAACATGAAGACCATGGATGATCAGTTCACTATGTGTTGCTCAGGCCGGCAGCCTGATATTGTGGCGGTGTTACGTGTGGCAGACCCTGGTGAGTTTTACACAGATGGATCAACAAGCAATCAGCATCGTAGTTTATTAAGATAGGTTTCCAGTGTTGCGTGTTAAGTGTGGTTCTTTTAAAAAATTCCATCAGTCGCTTCTTTGATGTCACTCTCTTGAACACCCCCCCCCCCCCCCCCCCCCATGTGCCATGTGTTCATACATTTATTTATCGTGCATGGCTCCAATTGGAATTAACATAACCTAATACTGTATGTTCTATTGGAGAAAGGTTTGTGTGTGTGTGCGTTTGTGTGTGTGCGTGAGTGCACACAAAACAGAAAAAGAGAGAAAGTCAGGCAGACAGTCAAACGCAGACAGAGTGAGATCAGCCATGAGCAAAAAACAAAACAAAATACAAAATAAATAGATAATAATAAAACTAAACAAAATAGGATTTGCTAGGAGGGATTGCATGGGCAGCTTTTATGTCCAGTCTTTCTCTGAATTCCACCACACTTTGAGTTTGTACAGTTTTCTATTTTCCTCCTAGATCATGATATGAACTAGTTTTTCATTAGAGCTAGATTAACACAATAATTATTTGTTGCAGCCTTGCTTTGACTTGTCCAGGAGATGGAGCCATTTTGCCAACACTCCCATCTCTGGAATGCTTTCATCCTTTTAAATGCAGTTCACTAGCTTGTTTGTGAAATATCTATTTGCTCTTAGGACATCACAGAGGCACAGCCGGCAGATATCATTACAAATGATCCACTCCTCTGCACGTCAAGGGGAAAAGCCATTCGGTCATTAAGAAACACATACATTGGCATGCATACATACAGATATACAGTATACATGCATACAAAGATCTCATAGAATATGCATGCATACAAGGATCTACATACCGGTAGATCATTTAATAATATGGGTAACATAGTGTATTTCTGGGGATTTGTGAATAATTTACACAAAAAAATAGGATATTAACCCAGAATTGCACTACTATATCCTGATCATGAAGAATAGAGGAATGTATTTATTGTGGTGGAATGCCTCCAATTTCCATCCAAATTCACAACCATGTTATTGCTGTCGCTGTTATCCAAAGGGATTTAAAATAAACGAGCAGGTGAGAGTGACTTATTGCTCAAAGGACATACCTCTAGCTTGTCTCTCTTTTTATCCTCTGTGTGTTTGCATGCATCCTTTCCTGCTGTTTTCATATCTGGCAGTGTTCAACTACGAGGTGCGTGTTGCTGTCTTTACGATAAGCATCCATCGCTGATGGTTTTCCGCAATTACATTTCAATCAAATGACATGAGCAGCACATAACAGGGCATAACTGCAAATAATCCAACACTGAGAGTGAACCCTCAGTCCATAAAATGTCACCAATGCATGAATTATTTTCATTCCTCTTTTTCCTCTCATCCAAGTAAGTAACTCAGCATACTCAAACCTGTATATAACCATGACTAAGATCAAGATGGCTTCATTGTCTTGATTTGTGCGCCTTTCAGATATTGTAGCTTTTTACTTATACTAGTAACACACCTCAGGGCAGTCAGCCAAAAGCGCTTATTTCGGCCGTTCCAAAGTCACTTTATTCTTCACGAATGGTCTATTTATAGTTCCCTAGAACGCCAAATGTATCTTATATGATACAAATAATTATTATGCAATCTGTTATCGGGGCAGTCAGCCAAAGCGCTTATGTTGGCCGTTCCAAACGTCACTTTTTTCTTCATGAATGCTGGTCCATTTATAGTTCCATATAACGCCAAATGTATCATATATGATACAAATAACTAATTATCCAATCTGTTATCAGTGTAATCACTTGGAGCAAGAACCAGTTGTATCACATCTGACACATCCCCTGTTCCCCCTGGACCATACCATTTGCCCTGCAGGTAGTTATAGAGCCTCAGGTGGTATGACCCAAAATGGCTGCCTTCAACTAAACAGGGGAAGCAGTTCTGGTAAGTTTTCCTAGTATATCTTTACTAATATGTTGAAATAGGTGTTGCATAACTTGAATGAACTTCAAAACATTTCTCAAAATTGAGCATTTTAGTTTTTCCGTGTTTTTCCGTGTCTAATGTTTGACACAATTGTATCATATTTGATACTACAGGCCTAGTCTCCTACTTATCTCCACTACATAGTGTATAGATGAGAGATGAAGCAGGGACCCCCGCTACATATTATATAGATGAGAGATGAAGCAGGGACCCCCACTACATATTATATAGATGAGAAATGAAGCAGGGACCCCCACTACATATTATATAGATGAGAGATGAAGCAGGGACCCCCACTACATATTGTATAGATGAGAAATGAAGCAGGGACCCCCACTAATAATGCTCTCTCTTAGCACTTGGTTGTGTTATCCTTTCAGACTTAGTGTCTGACTGTACCTTGTGCTGTTTACATTTCTGACAAAGTAAAAAAATACCTGCGCTGGATTCAAGACCAGCTTAGGGCTGATCTAGACGGAATCACTTGTTTACCTTTCTCACATTGCCAAAGAAATCAATGTGCCCGACCACATCTAATTTTAAGACCAAGCAACACTCCCCTGGGTGCGCAGATGAGTGAAAAACCATTTAATTGTACAACGTGGGTGCCACCTTGCACTGATTCGCGTCGGGTGTAAGTTAGGACCCCATGAATCTTTTACCACAGTGGAGAGAGGCTGGGCTTTTTCCTTTTCTTTTCTTTTCTTTTCTTTTTTTCTTTTTACCAAATCACGTGCGTCCACACCTCCCCTGGGTATAGTTATTCTTGGCTGGGCCGCTGCAGAGCTGTGAGAGTTGAAGCATCGCCAGGGGAGAACTCTCACCATTTTGGTTAAAAGGGGCCTAACAGCATCAGAAGACACAAAAGGTGTAGGACTATTCCATGTCAGTGCACACGATTTCATGGGAAATATACCTTGGGTTTGTGAGGAAGGTACTCCTCTTCCCCCCGTTGACTTGGTGCTCTTTTGTTTCTTCCCCCTGCTTGTTAAATATTTAAACGAGGCTGACAATGCCTGTGAAGCTCAATCTACCATGAAAGGATGGGAAACGCTCCTGGGATGAAATAGAAAGTGGAAACATCGGGAGAGGCTGGTCCGCGGATGGAATCCGGCAGATATTGTGTGTGCGCGTGCATGTGTGCGTGCGCGTGTTTACAGCTTGCTAACTCCCATCTTGCTTTCATAAGAAAGGCTAGTCTACTTGAGCAAAGATATATGAAATCATCACGATATTTGATATGCCACAAGGTTCAGTGAGTGAAAAGTCCACGGATCGCTTTGGTTTACTGATCCACAAATCCCATCTAACGATTCGATACATTCATTTCAGAACAGACAAAATACATTATTCATAGACTCAGAACACACCAGCCAGACCTTCTAACTGTGTTTACACCAGGATAAAATAAACATGCCCTGTGGAGGAGCTTAAAGAAAGGGCTTCATAGTCTTGAGATGATCAACCCCCTGATCACCTTCCATCTTATGTTGTAACAGCAGATATATATGTATACAGTATCCTGTATGTGTATACTATATGTCACATTGAAAATAGTGTGCACTGGCATTTTGAACTGCATACAGAGGTGCCATTTCACAGACTTCACACGTCCTACCATGGGCAATACAGTAGATTTCCAGTGGACTGACAGAACATTGAGCTTGTAGATCAGCTATTCTTTGCTATTTTGAAGATCTACCTATGAAGGTGGATTCTGCTTTTCAATGGGAATGGAGTGGTTGTTGCCATTTGTGAGTTTCTGCAAAAATACGTTCCATTCTTCATAAAAATGTGAAAGGCAAAACAGGGAAAGAAACCTGCGGAAAAATGCATTTGCAGGACATTTGCAGGAAAAGAGCAGTAAAGCCTGAAGACTTTAAACGACATGTATGAGGTCCTGCTTATTATGATACAGTGTTCATTTCGTCGACTAAAACTATGACGAAAAATGTTTGTCGACTGCATTTTCCCCCCTGATTAAAACGAAAAAAAAACAAAAAAAAAAAAGCTGTGATGACTAAAACTAAGACTAAATATATTGACAATTTCGTCAACAAAATAAAAACTAGACTAAAACGTTGAGGGAGGGACTGGTGGAGAAGAGAGTCATTTTATGGTTGGTTGCTCTCAGGTGTTGCGTGTTGAAAATAGCCGATCTACAACTGCGACGCGCTGTGAGCTTGTAGATCGGCTATTTTCAACACGCAACCAAGTGTAAAATCAGTCATTACGATGCCATCAAGGCCTGCCAAAATATATTTTAGTTGACTAAATCAACTGTAGATTTAGTCACCTAAAATCTTATGATATTTAGTTGACTAAAATTTGACTAAAACTAAAACTTTTCAGGTGACTAAATTATGACTAAAACTAAATTACATTTTATTCAAAAGACAATGACTAAAACTAAATCAAAATTTGCTGTCAAAAACAACACTGTTATGATACTTTGTCAGTTGTCAAACCATCCAACCACGCCAGTGTCACCAATCTGGTCACTCATTTGTATTGTATTGTTTGTGTTCCAAATTGCATCTAATTCTCATAGTATCGGACCCCACTTTGAGAACCACTGACTGTATATGACTGTACTGCGGTGGTTCTCCATCGTGGGGTCCGGGAACCCCAGGCTCCTTTGAGGGGGTTACTGGGAGTCCCTAGCAAAACCAGTAACAGTTTAAAGTAAACATTTGAACCCTATTTTCTACTTGAGCTTTTTTGAAAATAGCTGATCTACAAGCACGCAACACAAGTTGTGAGCTTGTAGATCTGCTATGCTTGTAACATTTAGAAGAAAACGGAAGCATTTTGAATACTTTTCAACACAAATCTTTATCTTATGGCCGTCCTGCATGGCACAACATATTTACAGATGGAAGGGTCTGCGGCCAAACAACCTTGAGGTCCTTGACAGTGGTGGAAAAAGTACTAATATTTTGTACTAAAAGTATCAATACTGCAATATAGAAATACACTCTTACAAGTAAAAGTCTTGAATTCAAAATTCACTTGAGTAAAAGTACAAATAATACTAATATAATATCGGCCCCACGTCTTGGGGAGTTGTTTGTCACAGTACATTTGCACATATTACCCATCCTATAACTATAGGAGCAGTGAGCACCATATGTGGCGCTCAGGGAGCAATTAGACACGTCAACACATCGCTGCTACCTGACCGGGAATCCTACATGCCACAACCAGGAGCTCTGGCTCTCCAGGCAGGCTCCTCACTACAAAGGTATAGGTATAAAAATGTAATCAAACATATCATTTTCCGAATGTCTGTCTGAGTGAGTGTCTGTCTGTCACAGCGTTTCTCCTCGGTAGCTGGAGCAATTGATCTGAAATCGCATCACCATTAGCATATGAACACACCTGACATAACTGTGAAGCCCATTTGTCACTTTCACAAATCATATGCTGTTTGTCTGGCCCTGTTACAGATGTTGTCCAAAAATCATGCAGATCGGTACACAGTAGTTTTCTTACATTGATGCTCGTACATATTATCATGCAAGCACCAGTAAAAGTTACTTTCCATCCCTCATATACTGTGTGCACAGTGCACATCCCATAACCCACACACTGCACATCATTTCGGAGCTCATATCTTTGAACGGGTAAGGGCTAGTGTTTTAAATGTATCAAATGTATATAGGGCTGAAGTGGGTAATGTATGATTTGTATCAAAATCTACAAGTAACTAGTAACTAAAGTTCTCAGATAAAGGTAGTGGAGTAAAAATACAATATTTGGAACCGAGATGTAGTGTAGTAGAAGTACAAGTATTGGAAATTGGAAATACTCAATTAAAGTACAGATACCTCAAAGTTGTACTTTAGTACTGTACTGATAATTGTACTTAGTTACTGTACATCACTGGTCCTCGACTTTAAAATGTTTGAGAACCACTGCTGTTCCGTATTAGCTCCAGTAAAATGAGCTCTCTGCAAAAAGAACCATGCCTGCAGAAAGCCAGCGGACCCATGACCTCATCTTGCCCGACTCCCCCTGAAGTTCATGATCCAATCGGCCTTGGAATTGACTGCAAACCAAGGCGACCTCCTGTTCAATCACGGGCAGCCTCTCTCGCTCCCCATGCATTGATTATCTTGACATGCCAGATACATGATGGAAAGGCTCCTACAGACATGAGTGAACTCTGAGCCCCTCTCTGTCTTTGCTACACTTAAAGAGCACTGCATCTCATCCCCTGACGCCTATTGACCCACACGTCTTGTACAGGAAGGTGTACTTGTTGTTTTAAGCTGGTTACCTGAAATCAATCAGAAATGTTCCATGTACCTTTTGGTGCGTGCGTGCGTGCGTGCGTGCGTTGATTGATTGAAGTTTTATTAGAGGTTTGCATTGCATAGGAAAAGGTACAGGACAGTACAACTCACTGGTACAAGGTCAACTAAAAGGATAAACACCACAAGAAAGCTTTTGGGCTTGTTTCAACTGAGGTCCCTTTTCACAACTCATACATCATTAATGACAGACAAATAAGACACAGTAGGCCTACTATGCAGAAGATATCATCATAAGACAGTCGGAAAACTAAATACAAATACATGGTATTTACAGTACAAAGGCCAGGGGAAGGTTATACCAATTTTGAGTTGCAGCCACCTGTAAGTGACTTTTCAGTGCTGTTTTAAAGGGGGTTAGGGATTTACGCTCCTTTAAGGGCGTCGGTAGGGCATTCCACATTGTTGCTGCATAGCAGGAGAATGAAATTAACCTTTTGTTGGAGCCTGGGTTGGACGTGATTAGTGGAGCTGCCTCTGGTGGTGTAATTGTGAACATCCTTGATGTTTTGGAAGTATTGTGTCAGGTTCATGGGTACAGTAGGGTACAGTATACTGTAGGCTACCCTGACCACGAAGAGAGAGAGAGAGAGAGAGAGAGAGGAGAGAGAGTCAACTTGGCATTTGTCATTGCCCAAGGCTTACCATGAGCCAAGTATCTGAAAACACACTCTAACAAAAGATAACATCTATAATCTTCCATAGTTGTTCAACCGCGTTGTACACATGCACACACATGCACACAGTACCCAGGGTAACTACATGGAGGACAGTGCTGCTAAAGAATAAAATACAAACATCACTCTGTTGTGGGAAGGGCATGGCTGTAGATTTTTTCTTTTCATTAGATTTTTAGTTTTGTCTTGATCTGAGACTAGAATTTGGGTCAGCAGGAGGGAGAATGCATTAAGAATACATTGCATCCTCGGCTGGTTCAAAAGGTCTTTACCTGAGAGAACATGGAATTTAAATATTCAACTCTACTGTCTCTTATCTTGCTCGCTATCTTTTTCCTCACACACGCACGCACGCACGCACACACACACACACACACACACACACACACACACACACACACACACACACACACACACACACACACACACACACACACGCACGTGCACACGCACACGCACACTATACAGTACATACATACTCACAAAGTCTATATATACTCCACCGCAACCGTTTAGAAACTTTTTGTGCCCCAGGCACACCCAATGGGCAAGTCAAAATCTCCAGGCGAACTCAAGGTATTCTTAGTGATGGTATAAACTCTACAAGCATCGTGTCTGGATGCAAAAACATTGTTTTTTTTTGCTGTATGTTCTTTCTGTCCACTTGGACAGTTAAAGTTCTCTTTAACAATGGGACATTCTGCTGCCACATATAGTGAAAGTAAAATGTACATTTGTTCGCATCCTCCATTGCAGAAGCATGGGGGGGGGGGGGGGAGTGAGTTACTAGGGCCCAATGTGGATTTTATACTTTAACTATTGAAAATGCAGATATACAAGCCCACAGCGCGGCTGCGAGCTTGTAGATCTGCTATTTTTGAAAAAGTCTTGAAAATCTGAGCAAATCTTTGAATATGTATTTTTAAGTGAACATTTGTAACTCAAATTTTGCTTCTGGGGGGGTCCCTGGAACTAAATATTTTCAGATGGGGGGGGGGGGGTCGGTGGCCAAATACATATAATTTAGCTGGTCCTTGACATGAAAAAGTTTGAGCACCACTGACATAGAAACATGTTTTTTCCTGGTATTGATAATGTTTTGTATTTTATTCTGTCTTGTATGCACTGATTATTTATTGAATACATAAGACCACAATGGATCATTTTAGCATTGCTTGCGTAATAGGGTGTGCCAAATGTAGTTCTAAGAGCGGCCATTTCTTGGGTAAACACAGCCTTACACAGGTGTTCTGATTAGACTATAGCATTAGTTCTATGCAATCAAACAATTGAAACACCTGTGTTTTTACCCAAGAAATGGCCGCTAAGGACTACAATGGCGTAGCCGCTGGCACACACTATAGACCCTATTCACAGCCCGCCCACGCATGCACACTCAGCGAATTTCTCAGCAACTTCCTGGTGCTGACGTCAGCTTTGGAGGGTAAAATAACATAGAAATAGCTGGACTTAAAGCCAACAAATAATTATTTCGAACAGTAAAGTAAATTATACCGCTTTGTGCCTTTTACTATCTTGTGTTCTTGATCATGCTAGCCGTATTTTATACATTACTATTCGGAAATTGCATTAAATTTGCGATTTCTGTGTTAACTCTATGGGATATTAGTAGTTTTTCCCCTTCTACTGTGACGTCAGTGCCAGGAAGTTGCGTAACGTGAATTCGGTCAATTGTTCTTACTTCTTGCTTGCAGTGTTTACAATTAGTAAAACAAATGAATCAATCAATCACAAAACAAGAGAGGGAGAAATTCCATTCCATTCTCATGTTTGTTAGTCATAACTAAACAAAACGTTCAGTTCAGAATGTAACCTAGGCAACCAAAATAAATAGCAAACATTCAAGCTGGTCTGATGAGGTAAAGTGTCATTGGAACGTCCCAATTTCACCTCAAGTGTCTCTTAAATGCTATTACTGAGCTGTGACTACGGCTACAGGTTTGTAGGGTGGAAATAATGAGCAAGGTCATTGCTGTCGGATGTTCCGTGACTTCCGGATCCAATTTTTACTCCCACACGTTAAAATGTTTGTGTTAATTCATTCACAAAAGAGGAAAGAAGGTCTTTCACCCCAAAAAAAAGCTTGGGTGAGAGGCAAGCATGGGAACTGTCCAATATAACCTTGAAATATTTAACTTTATTTCCAGATATTAAAATATGAACCAAAAGGGAATGACTAAAAGCAATGAAGTAGCACACTGCAATAGGGCATTCACGAAACGTGATTTTTAAGTATTCAAATTATTCGACCGCAAAGTATTAGAATAGTCGAATATTCGACAGGACTGGCCAAACTGTCAAAATCAAGTAAGCAAGAGGCGTGAGCATGTAGATCTGCTATTTTCACAATATTTATCTGCGGAACCGAGTCACATTAAATGTAATACCTACAATTCCAAGTGCTTGTCAGGGTGGCGGTCCCCAGTTCAAATATGTTTATTTTGGGGGTCACGGCCTAAAAATGTTTGAGAAGCCCTGGTATAGAGCATTAACAAATTCATCCACCAGGGGTATTGACAACTCATTCTTATGACTTCCTATCTATCCAAGCTTTATAAACTATATCTTTTTTAAAGAGAAAACAATAAAAAAATTAAAATAAGCAAATATTCGACTTCGGTGAACAACGTCGAATAGTGACTTTGATATTCGAATATTGGAATATTTGGTGAATGCCTTACCACACTGCAATAACAAGCACACTCAACAGTACAGACAGGATCTCCAGTGTAGTGTTGAAACTGCAGGCCAGTGGTTGAGACCCCCTGAAATAGAGAATGTAATATTCATTATTATGGTCAAATCGAAACTGTCTTACTCAGACTTATATTTACAGGAGTAAAGCTCACTTCTCTTGCCATGAACTTCAAGTCAACTTGTTACTCAAAATACCCATATATGAGTTGACTTGAAGGCGTAAATCCCGTTGCATTGATTAATCCCAAAGCTTGGAACATTTGAAATAATTGAATGGAAGTGCAAATGGGCCATGCCTCACAAGCCCCGCGCTACAATTAAATTGAACATTTGCTCCAAACAATGAGTTCTCCTGCTTTCGAGCTAAAGGCATTAGCAAAATGAAAGCCCTCGTCCTAAATAAACCCAATTGAAAGAGACTTAAGAATACGACCATTCCAATCAGTTTTAGCCTCTGTGAAATGAATATACTTATTTTTCCTTTTTTTCCAAATTAAAAGAGATTCAGTGTCCTCTCCTCCAGTAGTTCCATCCTTTCATGGGGCCAACATTATTGGGGCTTATAATATTTATTGTTGAGTGAGAGCAGATTTAATTTGCTTCCTTATTATTGCCACTTAAAGAGGCGGAGCCATAGTTTTGTAATTGTTCTGGTTTTCACGTGTCTAGGTCTAGGAGGTTGACAGTACTTCATTAGACCCCCTGGGTGTGGTTGTTATGAGCGATTATTGGTCCCATCCTCTTTTACAGTACACTTTAAGACATAATAAGACATAATAAGACAGAATAAGACATAATAAGACAGAATAAAGCCATAATAAGAAATAATGTGTTGGTAATTAGAGCTAATATATTTTATTAGACAGAAACAAAGAAACTGCAGCGGCAGACACTGCCGCACGACCGCTAGTTCGACCAGCAGTCGCACTGTATCGCCGGCGATAGGACCAGCAGTCCCGCCAGTAGGACCGGCGGCCGCCGCACGGACCGGCAGGTCCCGTAGCGGTAAACTGCCTGTCCGTGCGGTGGTGGCTGCCGCGGAGGTTACCAGCGATGCCGGTGCCAGATAATGTATTTGCTTTCTGCTATTCTGTCTCTTCATGGCACTGCATCTTTAAATCTTACAATTTTAAACATTTGCGTTTATTTTCGCGATCACATTTGTTTTTTGGTTTTGTTTGACCATGCATTGTGTACAACCAACTCCTTACTGTACAGCATACATGGGCAACTGGCGGCCTGGGGGCCACATGCGGCCCCCACCTTCACTTAATGCGGCCCCCAGGTTAATTTTGGAATACTGATATATTATTTATTTCAGCTGTTACAATTCCAACCATTCAAACACGACTCACTTGAATTACATAAGTCTATATTTGCGACCGTAGGTCGCATTTACTACCAAAACCTCCACGGGCTGTCTGTGAGTCAGTCAGTGAGTCAGTGAGTCCGTCACACTTTTGCCCTGCTCATATCTCCACAACCGTTGCCCCCATCCATGCCAAATTTTGCACACACACTCCTTGACTGCCAAACTACAACCTCCAAGGATGTAAAAAATGACCGAATGTGCTCACACGTCACACGTCACACTTTTTCCCTGCTTATATCTCCGCACCCGTTGACCCGATCCATGCCAGATTTTACACACACACACTCCTTGCCTGCCAAACTACAACCTCCAAGGACCCCCGGAGCCCCAGGGACCCCCAGGTCCCTGGGGGCCCCCAGATGTAAAAAATGACCAAATGTGCAAAAATGACCAACGGGGCTGCTCACGGGGAATTCCCGGGGACCACCGACTCCTGCTGCTCCAGAACGGATGCAAAAGTGGTGGCGCCCCCAGTGGAGGACCCCCTGCCACTGCAGCGCACATAAAATACCGTAACTCGGGCTAGGAGCGTCCGGGAGAGCCGGGGCCGGTACCTATTCGTCCGCCAAGGCAACGCGGAGACCCCACCCCTCATTTCTCACATGGCCCTATTCTAGCGCCACCTTCAGGCCGATTTTTAAAACACATTTTTGGACACTGCTCCTACAGTTTTTGCCCTAAAATCACGAATATCACTACACAGCATGTCTACACTCATGTCATCAACATGGATCAGGAAGATTTGGGAAAAACACATTTTTGCCCTATTTGTGGAGATAAGCCACCTACGGTCGCTTATCTCCCGATTAGGGAGTCTTACTGGTAGTAGCTTAGTCACTTGGCACAAGTCTGTTTTATGTCCAATTAATTTGAATTTAAGTTAAAAAAGTTGGCATAAGAACAGTCATATGAAATTAAATAAAATTTTTACTTAGGAATCCAATCAAAATACCTAAAAATAATCCTGGATTCCAATTCAAAAATAGCAAAAATAGCTGATCTACAAGCTTTTGAGCATATGCGATGCATTTTGAGCTTTTAGATCGGCTATTTTTATTTTATTTTGACTTTTGTATGCAACGTGGCCCTCTGGAGTGAATGTGGAAATATAGTGGCCCACCCCTGCTGTACAGTACGTAGTTCTATGTACCCAAAATGCACTTTTCCTCAACCATTGAGTGCTGCATATTAACCAGGTTTTAGAGGTTTTAACCTCAGCATGCGTTGCGATCAGCGACAGCATCCATCAGTGCCCTCGCGGTCCTGGGAATACGTGTCCAGTCAGCCTACATTGGAAGGTGTCTGATTAATTGTCCTTTGTTTGCATCTGCTTTGCTCAATCCTGTACAGTTTAGTGAGCCACAATGCTAGTAATGAATTATTAATGCCACATTTTCTTTGTGGCATTTTCTCCTCCTCCGTTCATCAAAGCCCACAATCACTCCCTGGCAGGCCATCCCAACGACGGGAAGAAGCGCTGACGTTCCGCTTTGGCCCGACTGGAATATCCCGGTCGCTGCAGCCGCCATCACATTATTATTATACACTTTAATCCGTTTAGACCGGGCATATGCATTATTGCATATTATTATTTTATGCTTTAACTATTGAAAAAATAGCAGATATACAAGCTCACAGCGCGGCACCGAGTGCCGCGCTACAAGCTTGTAGATCTGCTATTTTTGAAAAATCGTGAACATAAGAATTTTTACTCGATTTTGACCCGATTCTATAAGTGTCTTCTAAATCCTTCTAAGGTTTCTTGAAAAAAAAAAGAAAAACACATGTTTCTACATTAGTGGTTCTCAAACTCTTTCATGTCAAGGACCCCTAGAATTATATGTATTTGGTCGCCGACCCCCGTCTCAAAGTATTTGGTATCAGGGACCCCCCAGAAGCAAATATTTGAGTTACAAATGTTCATTTAAAAATGAGACATTCAAAGATTTGCACACATTTTCAAGATTTTTCAAAAATAGTAGATCTACAAGCTCGCAGCGCTGCACTCGGTGCCGCGCTGTGAGCTTGTATATCTGCTATTTTTCAATAGTTAAAGCATAAAATGATAATATGCAATCATGCATAAACCCGGTCTAAACGGATTAAATTACATCAGCCTGTCTAGAATGAGTCTTTACTCCTCCAGATGCGTCTTAAAATGAGATTAATGGCCAGGGACCGGCGTGTGGAGATGAGTCACGCACCTGCCATTGGAGATGTGCCCATCAATCAAAGCAGGGACACTAATGATCATCTAGCAGAAGCTCGGGGTGGGGGAGGGAGGGGGGCGGTGGAAGTGTCCCCCCCGTCATTTGTGTCGATCTGTGACCGACCAGTTTATTCAGGGCCAACTCTTCCCTTGTGGGCCTAATCAGGGGTGTAGCACCACATTCTGGGCCCGGGGTACTATTGAAACATAGCAGGTGTACAAGCTCACATGGTGCCGCGCTGCGAGCTTGTAGATCTGCTATTTTTTGAAAAATCAAACATTTGTGCAAGTCTTTGAATGTTTCAAATCCTTCTAAGGTTTTTTTTTTTTTCTTTTTTTCTTTTTTTGGAAAAAACGATGTTTCTATGTCAGTGGTGCTCAAACCTTTTCATGTGAAGGACCCTCAAAATGATATGTATTTGGCCACGGACCCCCATCTCAAAATATGTAGTTCCAGGGACCCCCCAGAAGCAAAACTTTAGTTACAAATGTTCGCTTAAAAAATACATATATTCAAAGATTTGCACACATTTTCGCGACTTTTCAAAAATAGTAGATCTACTAGCTCGCAGCGCGGCACTCGGTGCCGCGCTGTGAGCTTGTATATCTGCTATTTTTCAATAGCTAAAGTATAAAATAATTCCAGGCCCCTCCACCTTGGGCCCTAGTAACTCAGTCCCACTTCCCCCCCCCCCCTTGTGACGCCCCTGGCCCTAATGGACATAATACTTTGTCTCCTGCATGCTCTCAGCGTGCGCTCCTCGGCCTAAAGATTAATTCTTCTCTTCAGTGTGCAAAGGTAGTGAAATGGATAGAGCGAGAGATGGTTCATAAAAGTAATGAATGAGAAGCTTTTCTCGCAGGTTGTACAAAGTGAAGGACGCCGTGGAGAATGGACCCACAGGACAGATATACAGCCCACGTTCGCTATTTTAACACGTAATTAGTAATCTGCCAAAGACCGCTGGAAGAGACAAGTTTGCTTGTGACCTTTTATAATAAAAATGGTGCATTTATATAGCACTTTATATTCCAAAGCGCTTTAACATAGATTGTGCATTACATTCAGCCATTCATACACTGACGGTGGAGGAAACCATGCAAGGCCTGCTCATGGGGAGCAATTAGGGGTTCAGATTACTGCTCTGACAGTAAAGCCCTTTGCACACAGGACAGTTGCGTTTTTTTCGTTTGCTGCATGAATAAAACGCATTGGATTTGGTGTGCAAGGCTGTGCGGAATCGGCGCTGCGGATCCCAAACTGAGTCATAAAAGGAGTGATGAGTTTTTACCGCATGCGACAAGACGCAGGAATCGAACTGGGTTCGATAGAGAAAAAAACTCACGGCCGCAGCCACTCGTCGCACGGCTAATTCGGATCCGGTGTGCATGAGGTTGTAGAGAATCATTGTTTTCTTTTAAAAAAATGAAATTGTCCGTTGTATCCGTGCGGATAAACGCGCCTGTGTGCAAAGGGCTTAACTCTGGGGAGCTGTGGTGGAATTCAGATCGAACAATAATCAATGAGAAAATGAGGAGGCAAGACAATTATATTTGGTGCTGGTGGTCAAGTTTATGTAACATGATATCATGGACAGAAGGACAGTGGTAAAGTAGTTCTGCCCAGAGTCAGTGTGAGACACCAGAGTAATACTGTGTGTGTCACGGTCTGCCTCTCCACAGACCATGTCCCCACTTCGACCACTCCCACATTCCATTACATCTCACAGCCCCAGTTACTCACCTGACTTCACTCCCTCATCAGCCCAGTGCCATGCCCATTCCACACCTGTGAATACTTCTGCAATCACCCTGCTCACTATATAACTGGACTCAATGCAAACACTCAATGTCAATGCAAACACTCAATGTCAGTTCATAGTATCCTGTCACCATGATGTTCCTGTCTAACCTGATGTCATGATGTATCCAGTCTATCCTTGCTCCTGTAATGCCATGGCCTACTTGTAAGGTTTGCTTATTTCGACATTAAATACTTTAATTGCAACTCTGCTTGTTGTGGCTCTACTTCTGGGTTCAATCTGCCTTCATCCGTGACAGTATGAACTGACCATAATCATGAACCCAGTAGAGCTACAGCTTTTTAACAGAAAGGTGGTGGAGTTTGAACTTTTGGTGGCTCGTTTCATGTCTACTTCTCCTAAACTGCATGCTGAACTTCAGAGGGAGATTACAGTACAGCAACAGTGGTTCAAAGAGAGGCCATGGGTGAGCCATTTTGTCCCCCACCTGGATGTTGTCCGTAGGAGGCTAAATAACTTTCTTGAAACTAGCTCACACCATGTTTCCCAGCCAGCTCCTTCAACTATTGGGCTTGGAGTAATGACACAGTATGTGGACTTGCTTTCGTATATTCAAAGCCATGTTAAAATTCCTGTGTATCCTGACCCAGTTCAAGTCCAAGAATCGAATTTGGGTACCAGTCTGGCTCGGGGAGGTCCCCGTAATGCCAACAAACGGGGGAAAATATCACAGGGTTACTTAGCCACCAAGCCCACCCGGCCTGCTGCTCACCAGCCAGTTAGCTCTCAGCTTGCTAGCATTCAATTGACTAGCAACCAGCATGCTAGCACCCAGCCTGCATTTCCAGTTCCTGCTTGTTTCGATTCTGTTCTTCCTGCATCCACCTCTCCTGGTTCAGCTTCAGTCCAGAACCCTTATGTGGGGAACCGTGGGCCTGCCAGGAGAAGGCGTGGTCACCATGGTTCTCAACGCCAGAAGGAAACTCCACAGCCCATCATCTACGAACCTCCACTGCCCAGTATCTACAAACCTCCACTGCCAGAGCTCGTCCTGTCCAGTGCCTCAGAGCCAGTCCTGCACAGCGCCTCGGAGCCAGAGCCAGTCCTGGAGCTTAGTCTGCCTGCACCCTCTGCACCCTCACCGGCTGTATCTGCTGCTGACCTGCCAGAGCCCTTGCCAGCCATCTCCCTAGATGACCTGCCTGCGCCCTCTGCCCCCACAGCAGCCCTGTCGGCCGATGATCTACCAGAGCCTTTGTCAGTCAGCTCCACTGGTGACCTGTGTATGCCCGAGGTCATGGAAGGCCTGGTCCTTGGCTTTCTGTTCAGCTGCTTCCTGCTCTCTCCGTCATCTGGGGTCAAGTCTCCAGAGTCTGCAGTGCCGTCTGGTGTCCAGTCTCCAGAGTCTGCAGTGCCGTCTGGGGTCCAGTCTACAGATTCTGCAGCGTCGTCTGGGTTCCCGTCTTCAACGGCATCTGGGGTCCCGTCTCCAGAGTCTGCTGAGTCGTCAGCGGCCCAGTCTATAGCGGTGCCGCCTCCAGCACTTTCGCCGCCTCCAGCACCTGTGGCATCCTTGGCATCACCTCCAGAGCCTGCAGCATCCCTGGTGTCGCTTCCAGAGCCTGCTGCATCACCTCCACAGCCTGCTGCATCCCTGGCGTCGCTTCCAGAGCCTGCTGCATCACCTCCAGAGCCTGCAGCATCCCTGGCATCGCTTAAAGCATCCCTGGCGTCGCCTCCACAGCCTGCTGCATCCCTGGCGTTGCTTCCAGAACCTGCTGCATCACCTCCAGAGCCTGCAGCGTCCCTGGCATCGCCTCCAGCATCTGTGTCACCTCCAGAGCCTGCTGCATCACCTCCAGAGCCTGCAGCATCCCTGGCACCGCCTCCAGAGCCTGCAGCATCCCTGGTGTCATCTGCAGCATCGCCTCCAGAGTACTCATCTCCTGATGTCTCCTGCTTCACTACCTCGTCTCAACCTCCAGGTCGTCCACCAGATGACAGCTCTTCTCTCTCGTCTCGGCCTCCGGGTCGACCACCAGATGACAGCTCATCCCATCATCCTGGCCGACCACCAGATGACATCTTTGCTGCCTCATCCCAGCATCCCGGCCGTCCACCAGACGACATCTTTGCTGACCTGGTCTATCATCCTGGTCGTCCACCTGACATCAACGGCTCAGCCCCAGTTCATCATTCTGGTCGTCCGCCTGAAGTCACCTGCTCGGCCCCGTTCCCTCTCCTCCAGACCCCCTCCACCCACCCTGCTCCGTGTTCCGGGCCAGCCTGTTGGGACGTCTGGAATCCGTCCCTTGAGAGGGGGGTACTGTCACGGTCTGCCTCTCCACAGACCATGTCCCCACTTCGACCACTCCCACATTCCATTACATCTCACAGCCCCAGTTACTCACCTGACTTCACTCCCTCATCAGCCCAGTGCCATGCCCATTCCACACCTGTGAATACTTCTGCAATCACCCTGCTCACTATATAACTGGACTCAATGCAAACACTCAATGTCAGTTCATAGTATCCTGTCACCATGATGTTCCTGTCTAACCTGATGTCATGATGTATCCAGTCTAGCCTTGCTCCTGTAATGCCATGGCCTACTTGTAAGGTTTGCTTATTTCGACATTAAATACTTTAATTGCAACTCTGCTTGTTGTGGCTCTACTTCTGGGTTCAATCTGCCTTCATCCGTGACAGTGTGGCTCCAAGGCCAGCTGTACCATAACAAGATAGGCTTTACCCAAACAATATCATAACAAGATAGGCTTTACCCAAACAATAGCTACTGATGCCTTTTGACTCCTAACTATCAAGTATTAGCACCAGTAAGACTCCCTAATCGGGATATAAGCGACCATAAGGTCGCAGCGTGATTTTAGGGCAAAATGTGTAGGAGCAGTGTCCAAAAATGTGTTTGAAAAAATCGGCCTGATGGTGGCGCTATATGGGACAGATCCATGTTGATGACATGAGTGTAGAGCAAGTGTGTACCGATTTGTGTGATTTTAGGTCAAAATCTGTAGGAGCAGTGTCCAAAAATGAGTTTTGCAAGAATCGGCCTCATGGTGGCGCTAGAAGAGGGCCATGTGAGAATGTGGAGGTTGTGGTTTGGCAGGCAAGGAGTGTGCGTGCAAAATTTGGCATGGATTGGGGCAACGGTTGCGGAGATATGAGCAGGGAAAAAGTGTGACGTGTGACAGACAGACGGACTGACGGACAGCTGGTCGAGGTTTTGATAGTAACTACGACCTGGCGGTCGCAATCATCATAAAATACCTAGATATTAATATAATCAATGAACACATGATCTACTCTAATAACGTCACACATAATTAATCGATAGATAGATACCTTTATTATCCCAAGGGGGAAATTCAGTCATGATAATATCGAATCTGCTACAGAGCCCAGGATTGAACTTGGAACCTTGCGGTTCTCCATCCGTCCTCTCTACCGGCCAATCGTCAATCAGGCTTTTCTGCCTTGGACAGTACAGTACAGTACAGTACAGTACAGTACAGTACAGTAGAGTGTGACAGGAAATGGGCATGGTACGCGCCTTAAATCTCTTTGCATCTCTCTCTCACTCCCTCTCCCCTGTTCCTTTCTTTCTACACACACACGCGCGCACGCACGCACGCACGCACGCATGCACGCGCGCACACACACGTGTGCGCGCTGTTCTTCCTTTTGACCTGCCTTACAAAACTTTAGTTGCAGTTGAGGGAGCGGCGCCCCTGGAGTTGGAGTTGTCTGTCTTTAATGAGATTAACTTAATTATCATCTGAGCGGGCAGGACTCCAGCAGAGCTATAAAGGTCATGCCAAAAGACGATCCCAAAGCGCCCCGGACGGCACGGAGCAGAGACAGGGGCGGCACGGAGCAGAGACAGGGGCGGCACGGAGCAGAGACAGGGGCGGCACGGAGCAGAGACAGGGACGGCACGGAGCAGAGACAGGGGCGGCACGGAGCAGAGACAGGGGCGGCACGGAGCAGAGACAGGGGCGGCACGGAGCAGAGACAGGGACGGCACGGAGCAGAGACAGGGACGGCACGGAGCAGAGACAGGGGCGGCACGGAGCAGAGACAGGGGCGGCACGGAGCAGAGACAGGGACGGCACGGAGCAGAGACAGGGGCAACGTGTTGAACTGTGTGTTCGGTATGTGCAGGGGTGTCACACCAACTTCTGGGCCCTGGGCCCTGGGTACAAGGAATTTTCTGTCCCTCGCTATTTTCAACAGATCCGAGACAAAAATAACGACTAAAGTATAATTCTAATACTTTCCTTTCAACAACAAAGAGAAGAAAAATGTGTAAATAGTAAAAATAGTAAAAAGATTCACGGAAACTGGGGGCAGAAATTGTCCTCTGCCTACAAAATGATGTCATACTTAACAGCCCATATCTGCCTTTGGCCCTAGTAACTAACCTAGTAAGTCATAGCTTGCTGCGTGTGTGTATGTGCGCACGATGGCTTGCAGCAGCTGTGCGTGCGCGTGCGTGCGTGCGTGCGTGCGTGCGTGCGTGCATGCGTGCGTGTGAGTGAGCGTGCGAAGCGCGCAAACCTACGATGAGCGGTTGCTTGTGCCCTCGAACTTCTAGTATTTTACACATGGACATTGAATTTGACCTTTTTGCATATGCCTCCTACACTGCCCTACTATGGCTTCCTACACAGACACACACAATACACATCTTCTGAGAGGTCAGGGGACATACAGTCCAGCACCCCATGAGCACCCTGCTAAAGGCCAGGTCAGCAGTGTTGGCAGGGGCGGCACACCACATTCTGGGCACTGGGTGCAAGGATTCACTGTGGGCCCCCCATAAATGTTAACTATTGAACTGGCGCCAAAGGAGGAAATAAACTTTGAGTACCCAGAAAAAAAAACGCTAGATAAATTGTATGTACTGTATGTATTATTATTATTATATCATAAGAATACTTGGAGCCAGCTCCAAGTAAAGCTGAAAATCTTTCTAGTTTTAGAGGGAGCCATCTTCTGCAGCTCCCAGTGGATTCCATTCATTTTGAAACTCCATCCCACGACCTACTGACATAATTGTCACACCAGGCTATGATCTATCAAAGCAAACAGAATCGTGTCCCATTTATTTATAGGTGTACTGTACCCAGTGAACATAACGGTGAGAAATGCCCTCCTTTTGCCCTTTCACACCCATTTGTATCTTCCCTTCCATCGCTGAAATCGATTTAGAAAGTGAAGTCAATAACGGGGTCATATCATGCACCTGGTCTATTTCACAGAAAAAGCAGCTACAGTATTTGTAGTAGTTTGACCGGACACTGTAGCTTCCTTGGGTCCTCGCAGGAAATAACCTCTGGCATTGGGCTTCCAGACAAAAAAGCTATATTATCGTTTATTGTGATAAAAAACACTCACGTTAATCGTATCGTGGATATTTAATTTATGATATCGTCCTCCGTCATGCACTGGGATCAATTCACCTTTTATTTGCCGAGCTGCATATCCAGTACCACTTAAACCCTCTATATTGGTAAAAGATACTTATAATATACATACTTTTTTTTTTCACTCTCTATCAAATGTCTTTGCCAAAAAATAGACGATCTACAAGCTCACAACGTGTCGCAACGTGACGCGTTGTGAGCTTGTAGATCTGCTATTTTTTGAGGAAAATGTTCCACCCCAGGATCATGGATTTAGATTATCGTGATAATATCATAAATCGCGATTTATTTTGTTACAATAATCGTGATGTGAAATTTTCATATCGTCCCACTCTCCGCTCCAATTCTGCTCCCGTTGGGGCCGCGTGCCACATGGAGGCCACACCGAAGTATTTAGCCAAAACATGTAAACCACAGATTGTTTTGACCCGCCGTGATGTTTGGTATAATACGTGGTAACAGTCTGGACTGGTTCTGCTGTCTGTCGGCAGCGTTATCGCGGTAAATGCAACTCCGCGAACCACATGGATCCGGACCCGGAGTAATTATAACAAAACACACGTGTGAGGAGTCGAGGCGTCCTCTTCAAGTGGTTGTGTAACGACATTCCCTTTTTCCCCGTTTCTTGATAAAATATATTTCTTATTGGGACCCACAGTTTGAGAACCGCTGTCATAGAGCAGAGTTAAAGTAATTTTCATCACTACTGCGCCTATGTTTGACAACGGTGGCCGTGGGTACTTCTTGCTACGGACACATCTTGTACGCTCAGTTGGGAGCTGTTCGTAAGGGTCCGTGTACGGACCTAAACCATACGTAGTATTACGTACTGGGAGAAAGACCGTACATGAACCGGATCGAACGGACCAAATCTCTCTCACCCTCCGTTGCTTGTGTATTCCTGCGGTCCTTATGTACTACTATGCATGGTACTTTAGGCTCTGATACTTCCTAGGTATTGATTAGGTATTGATGAAAGAACCTTGGGGGTGAGTCGGATCAGACTGGGGAGAATTGAGCTAGTCAAAGATGCCAGGTCCTCATTTTCTCTCACACCTTATTATGCACAGACACCTCATTGCAATCAATGTTTTGTTTAGTAATACATCCAGAGGTCAGTGTCAGCCTGTCGTTAATTAGCTTTGCTTCAGTTAGGAATGTGATATGTTGCATAGGCCTATGTATCAAATACATGCGTATCATCGTTGTCGGGTGGAAACCTTGAATGTCCAAAACCGTTTATTTATTTATTTATCATTTAAAAAAATTATTTAAACTTGTGAAAACAGCAGATCTACAAGCACACAACGCTTCGCGGTGCGAGGCGTTGTGTGCTTGTAGATCTGCTGTTTTCACCACTTTTGTGTGACGGCCTTGAGTGATGAAAAATGTACAAATTTGAAACTTGGAGATACGAGGTTTCTGCCCGACAGTGATATGTTAGTATTATTATACTTTACTGAATACATGTCTCTCTCTCTTTCTCTATGCGAGAAAGAGAGACATGTATTCAGTAAAGTAAAGAGAGAATGTTATTAATTTCATATTCTGAGCCTTGGGATTCGTCATCTATACATTGCAGAGACGTGTTTGACATAACAAATTGTTGACATTTCTTAAGAATAGCAATTTGTGACCGGTTCGTGTTTTTCAACTACTGTAAATGTATCGCCTGCATTTACAATCTTGTATTTTACCACCATAAACTCATCCAGACCATTATTAATGTTATCAAAATGACCAACCCCTTCTTGAAACCTATTTTTATAGACTCACATTTCTGTCATGGTTTTTACGCTATCGTTTATTTACCTTTAAATACCCTTTTATATTGTAGTGCCCGATTTGTTCAGTTGTTTTATAAATATGATGATTCATTTTAGTGGAAGATTGTTAAACACTTTATGAACTCTTTTTACAAGGTTCTGCAATGTGCAAATGGATAATTGAGAGGTAACACAACGGTTTTAATTACAACATAAGACACTTATACAAGCTGTCCAATAACTTTCCAGAGCTCATGTCAAAAATGATAGTTATAGAAAAATATTTAAAGTGAAACCAAGCTCTCGCCACATGGCTCTAAAATCATTCTCTAAAGTAATCCTGTCCATGAAAGGAATAATTATTCTCAATTAATTACAGTTCGGAGACCCAGAGCTGTTCGTACAGTGCATCAGTCTCTTCTGGAGGCATGCAGTCCTCAGTTGCCCTTATTAAACCTGCTGGAATTAAATTGCTTTTACTTCACAAGATTTCTGAGAAACTAATGGCAAAATGAGACCTTTCACCCTGGACTGATGAAAGAAATGAATCTTGAACAAGGTGAAAACTGCAGCGTATAGTAAATGTAAAAATCCACCGCCGATATTTCAAGCGAGGGCCAGAATATCAAGCTAGTGGAACTAAACAGGTTTCTTGCTTCCCTGCGTGGAAAGGGATTATACCCAGGACTGCTCAACCTGCCTACCGGGATCCATCCCCCCCTCCCTCCAGGCACATGGCTTCACTCGTTCTTATACCTGGTGCAAGTGTTGTTAACACCCACACAGATGCCATTGTCCACATTGTGTAAGCACCAAATGTACTATGCGACCGTCCTAACTCTAATTGCGACCGTAGGTCGCATTTACTACCAAAACCTCCACCGGCTGTCTGTCTCTCCGTCCGTCCGTCCGTCCGTCCGTCCGTCACACACGTCACACTTTTGCCCTGCTCATATCTCCACAACCGTTGCCCCCATCCATGCCAAATTTTGTACACACACTCCTTACCTGCCAAACTACAACCTCCAAGGACCCCCAGGTGTAAAAAATGACCAAATGTGCAAAAATGACCAAATGACCACCCCAACGGGGCTGCTCACGGGGAATTCCTGGGGACCACCCACTCCTGGTGCTCCAGAATGGATGCAAAAGTGGTGACGCCCCCAGTGGAGGACCCCCTCCACTGCAGCTCACATAAAATGCCGTAACTCGGGCTAGGAGCGTCCGGGAGAGCCGGGGCCGGTACCTATTCGTCCGCCAAGGCAACGCGGAGACCCCACCCCTCATTTCTCACATGGCTAGCGCCACCATGAGGCCGATTCTTGCAAAACACATTTTTGGACACTGCTCCTACAGTTTTTGTAGTCACAGAATATTCTCCCCAGTGCTGGAAAAAGTACTCATTTTTTTTTACTTGAGTAAAAGTGTCAATACTGCAATGTAGAAGTACTCTGTTACAAGTAAAAGTCCAGAATTCAACATGTACTTGAGTAAAAGTACAAGAGTATTGGCATCAAAATGTACTTCAAGTACCAAAAGTAAAAGTACCAAAATAATGTTTGAAAATAGCTGATCTACAAGCTCACAATGCATCGCACCGGACACAGAGGTTTTCTCGGTGCTTCCGCGAAAAGGTCAAAGTGACCCTCCGTTCTTCAGTCGTTGGCAGTTGAATATAGCATCTAATCCAAATGCAGACAGAAATCAGGGAGCGCAGTTGAGGCGTTTTTCCAAATCGAACAAGGAAGTGGACGGATTTTGCGATCACATGATCTGATGGATCCCTAGTGACTGTGACTGTAATGGTTTTACACTAGATGGAACTCTTTGCTAACATATGAAAATCAAACAAAAAAGAAAGAAAAAAACCTGTGGAAACGTGTTAGGCGGTGTGGGCCTTTGAGAAAACACCTGGAAAAGACATGATTGGCAGAGGATGAAATGGGCAAAATGTTGGTATATGTATTGCTATCTTAGGTGGAGTGAGAAAAGTGAGAAAGCGATTGCGCCTAGATCAGCTCTGACCTCTTCTGAATCCTAACCCTGTCCACCAAAGTATCATTCCATCCCATTCAACACATCACTCACATTCAACATGGTAGATGAAGAGACTCTGCATTGACGTCCAAAAATAATGAATGATCCGGGACCGATTATGCATTGCATCGGGCACTCGCTGCCCGACTGTGTGATGACATTGATAGACCCTTATGAATATAAATGAACCTTGATTTCATTCACCTGTTTGATTCCCATAGCTCACATTCCTCCACTCGCACCTGATTTTAATTACGGAGACACATCCTTTATCTAACTAGACCGTGCATTACTCGCTTTAAACTTAAACAGTACAAATGTGTATCTGAAAACATTTTAGGTTAGAAATAAGCAATGTAGTAACTTAAACATGCTTCATGTCTTTCTCCCCTGCTTGAGTTGCAGGCTACAAACACATAACCTTCTCTGGCTAATGTCTTTTTGGGGGGGTGGATATATTCTAGTTATACTATGCATGTTGTTTACTTGCTCACGTCATGTTATCTACTGTAGATACTGTTTGCTTATCCTCAAATGCTTGTTTGTTGATTAGTGTTCATGCCACTCTGATCTTGCGCTTCTAAGTATGGCTCTAACTATGGATAAGAGCGTCTGCGAAATGCCACAATTGTAAAGAGAATTATCTAACAGTACAGTTTGAGCCTGAGGATTTGCCAATATCTGTTGCTACAGCGTCACACATCAGTATAAGTTGAATTGGCCAAAACATTGTTGAGGCTTCGACCAAAGTAAAAATTAAAAGCTTTACCGCCTCTCTACTCACTTACTCACAGTTTATCTCCCTCACACACGTTGAGCCCTCAAAGAAAAAAAGAAAATAAAGAATAGGTGAACAAAGTTCTGTCATTTCTTTCATCTTCTGAGACCTCTTTGGGGATTAGGAACACAGGAGCGGGAGGGGGCGAGCGGTGTAGATGTTGTTGTATCGGATGTGATCTTGATCCTCTGAAAAGTCCATGCTTTGTTCCAAACAGGATCCATTTCTCTCTTCTGAGGACCACTCTTGTGATATATATATATATATATATATATATATATATATATATATATATATATATTATTTTTTTTACAGCAGCAACGATGGACGTCCTCTTTCCACTCAGCATGTGTTGGAACTTAAGTTGAAACATGTAAATACATTAGGAACATTAATAGGTGTAATGTTTCAGATGTTTCTCTACAGTGTCAGATTTTATTTCTTGTATCACTTCTACTTCCTGGCTTCCACAAAGTTTTAAATATCATAGATACGTAAAGATGTAGCAACAATTATTACAGTTTGCGTTCATGCAAATTGTCAGTTAGGAACCTTATTCTATGTATACTGTACAGTAGTTACAGTTGAAGCAAAACATGCAGAATGAAACGTCATCGGCTTTGGGCACCTGAACAACTGGGCACCTGGACAACTGGGCACCTGGACAACTGGGCACCTGGACAACTGGGCACCTGGAAAAGTGGGCACCTGAATTAGGATTTGAGTCCACCACAAGTGTTTTTGAGCTGCTCCAACATTTGACCAAGTGTGTATGTCAGTGGTCTTCAACGTTTTCAGGCCAAGGACCCCTTTGTTGAGAGAGAGGTGAAGCAAGGACCCCCACAACTCTTTGCCGAAAATAGCCGATCTGCAAGCTCACAACGCCTCGCGCTGCGAGGCCTTGTGAGCTTGTAGATCTGCTTGACACTAGGGTTCAAGTTGTTAATATAAAAAGGATTGGAAGATTTGGAGGACCCCCTGTAGTAACTCTGAGGACCCCCTAGGGGTCCTGGACCCCCTGTTGAAGACCCCTGGTGTATGTAGCATGTCCGTATGTCGGTCTTGTTGAGCAGCCTTGAAATGAATGGACAGGGACAAAGGCACCGCTCACTTCACACTGATTGTGATTTTATTGTGACTTGAGAAGTCTTTTTCATGAGCATCGAGCGCAAAACCAGACTGCTTACACCAACAAGGGCAGCTGTGCCAAAGAGCGCTGTGCCCGACCAAAGAGCGCTGTGCCCGACCAAAGAGCGCTGTGCCCGACCAAAGAGCGCTGTGCCCGACCAAAGAGCGCTGTGCCCGACCAAAGAGCGTGGTGCCCGACCAAAGAGCGCTGTGCCCGACCAAAGAGCGCTGTGCCCGACCAAAGAGCGCTGTGCCCGACCAAAGAGCGCTGTGCCCGACCAAAGAGCGCGGTGCCCGACCAAAGAGCGCTGTGCCCGACCAAAGAGCGCTGTGCCCGACCAAAGAGCGCTGTGCCCGACCAAAGAGCGTGGTGCCCGACCAAAGAGCGCTGTGCCCGACCAAAGAGCGTGGTGCCCGACCAAAGAGCGCTGTGCCCGACCAAAGAGCGCTGTGCCCGACCAAAGAGCGTGGTGCCCGACCAAAGAGCGCTGTGCCCGACCAAAGAGCGCGGTGCCCGACCAAAGAGCGTGGTGCCCGACCAAAGAGCGCTGTGCCCGACCAAAGAGCGTGGTGCCCGACCAAAGAGCGCTGTGCCCGACCAAAGAGCGTGGTGCCCGACCAAAGAGCGCTGTGCCCGACCAAAGAGCGTGGTGCCCGACCAAAGAGCGCTGTGCCCGACCAAAGAGCGTGGTGCCCGACCAAAGAGCGCTGTGCCCGACCAAAGAGCGTGGTGCCCGACCAAAGAGCGCTGTGCCCGACCAAAGAGCGCTGTGCCCGACCAAAGAGCGCTGTGCCCGACCAAAGAGCGCTGTGCCCGACCAAAGAGCGCTGTGCCCGACCAAAGAGCGCTGTGCCCGACCAAAGAGCGCTGTGCCCGACCAAAGGCTCATTATCTTCACACAAGGCCATCATTAATGTCCAGCAGAGCTCAGACAGACACAATGGAAACCAGAGAGGATCATCCAGATGGCTCTCCATCCTTACCTGGCTCTTCCTGCTCTCCTCATCTCTCCAGCAGGAGCAGGGGTGTCACAAGGGGAGGGGGGGGGGGGGGGAGTGGGACTGGGTTACTAGGGCCCAAGGTGGAGAGGCCTTATTATTTTATACTTTAGCTATTGAAAAATCTTTGAATGTATGTATTTTTTAAGCGAACATTTGTAACTCAAATTTTGCTCCTGGGGGGGTCCCTGGAACTAAATATTTTGAGATGGAGGTCCGCGGCCAAATACATAACATTATGGGGGTCCTTCACATGAAAAAGTTTGAGCACATAGAAACATTGAAGGATTTGAAATATTCAAGTTTTCAAGATTTTTCAAAAAAATGGCAGATCTACAAGCTCACAGCCACGCTGTGAGCTTGTATATCTGCTATTTTTCAATAGGTAAAGCACAAAATAATGCTTAATAATGTGTTCCCAGTCTAAGGGCTCTATTATGATCCAGGTCTTATGCCTTATGCCTTAACTTCTTTGCCTTTTTTTTACTATTTTGAAAAACATTTTTAAATACTTCAAAGGCTGATCTACATCTGCACGTTGTGAGCTTGCAGATCAGCTATTTGAAATATTTAAAAAAATATGTGTATATAGTAAAAAAAGGCAAAGAAGTTAAGGCATAAGGCATAAGACCTGGATCATAATAGAGCCCTAAATGTGTTAAACCCCCTCCTAGTCAGAGCGTTTCAGGCAAAAATCGTGCACTTTATGAAAGAAGCATGACATTTGGCACACAGTTAGAACATGCCATATGGAACATTTTTGGCTATAGGGCCATCGCAGATTTGTCTTGGGAAACTTGTGGGAGCCAATCAAAGTTGGGCTCTCATAGACTTTACTATACAGTACAATAATACAAACAAATAAATATGCTTTAAGTAGCATGTGAGGGGTCAAACTAGGTGTTTTTCGGGATTCTGAATCCAATGCAAGTATTGGTTTTGCATGAAAAAACATTCCTTTCCGAGAAACGGACACCACAAAACTGTGAAAATTGATGACTCGTCACTAAACCATAGTTTTATGGGGTCCATTTTTAGCCCAAGGAATGTTTTTCCTGCAAAACAAATGCTTGCAATGGATTCAGAATCCTGAAAAACACATAGTTTTTGTTCTAACTGTGTGCCAAATTTCATGCTTCTATCATAAAGTGCACGATTCCACCCTATTCCTGCCCGAAACGCCTGGACTATCCCCCTGTGAAGAACATTCATGGGGGGCCCGCAGTGAATCCTAAGTTGTACCCAGGGCACAGAATTTGGTGTGACACCCGAGCAGGATGCTGGATAAGAGCCAGAACAGAGGCTCGCGTCTTTACAGAAAGTGAAGAAATATGTTGTTGTTGTAGGAAGCGATCTAAGACCATCCATCTGGGCTAGGAATTACAAAGGAGCCACATAAGTTGAATATAATGTACTGTGTTGGTTGTCCTTAAAATTATAGCAAGAAACTGTGAACCGTGTTTTCCTGGTTTATGAGTAATGATACCCAAACAACCTAAGAAGTATGTGTGAACCAGGAAGAGAAGGCAACTCACGTGTGGGTGATGTGTATATGTGTGTGTGTGTGCATGCGCGTGTGAGAGCATAGACATAAAAAGCTAGACGCCTCCTCAGGCTCTGGTGCATCTGTAAAAAAAGGCAATACGGAATATTCAGGGACCCACAAGCCCAAAAGCTCAAGGAATAGGGTTGAACCTGTGATGTCTGGCCGTACTTTTTATTTCAGTTTTATCTATTAGTTTGGTCAATAAGGTCCACAGAATGAGAGGGCTGCTCTGCCGGAAACATCGCGAAAAAAAGTTATGGCCATTTGTATATTCACTGTCCCATTAGCCTCGGGAACACAGGCTTCATTTGGCGATCGGAAGAAAATGAAGCCTGGGCGATCGCGTTATGATCACTGTTGAAGGAAGTGTAGAATTTCCCTAACCAATCAGAGTGCAGAGAACGTCACAGCGAATGTGTTGATGTCATGACGCAGCAGCGTTCTCTGCGCTGAGCAGAGCAGCAGAGGGGGGAGGGGGGAGGAGAACACATGCTATTGGTCGGAGACTTGCGGTGAGACTCGCCGCGCCCGCCCATCTGCCTACACGAACTGGTCCGCGTTAGCCTAGTGTGCTGTCCCATTGACTCCACTACACAGGAACAAGAAAAAAAATCTGCTTTAAGTAGCATGTGAGGGGTCAAACTAGGGGTTCTGATTCTGAATCCATTGCAAGCATTTGTTTCGCACGAAAAATATTCCTTGGGCAACATTTTGGCCCCAGAAAACTGCGAATCATCACTTGTTTTTATTTTGATGATGTTTTTCGCGATGTTTCCGGCAGAGCACACCTCTCATTCTGTGGACCTTAATGACCGAACTAATAGATAAAAATTAAATAAAAAGTACGGCAAGACATCACAGGTCATCTCACGTTGTGTGTGAGTGGGTTCCTGGCTAGAAGGCAAGTTTCCAGAAATCTGAAGCACGTTTACGCGTGTGTCACAGAAGGGGACGTTCGGTAGGCCAATATCAGAGGCAGGACTCCATCTTCCCCAGATGCACTTGATTTAGCATGTTTAGATGTTTGTTTCATCATGCCAATAAAACTATTTTTTTATCCCACAATTTTTATCCCACGATGTTGTAACCCATTTTTCACCAAGTACCAATTTGGCTACACTGTAATCCTGCAGTGAGCTACTCTCACTCTGCCAGTCTGGGGACTGAGAGCCCCTAACTGAGCTCATGCTTACTTCAGTGCATTAGGAGTGAGCAGGCCGCTTCATCTCCCCCCTGTCACCTGATAGGGGGGAGATTCCCCGTTAGGGCATAGAGCAGGGGTGGGCAACTTTAATGATGGAGAGGGCCACTATATTTCCACACTCACTCCAGAGGGCCACAATGCATATTGCTGTGTCCTACTTTGTCATTCTATTATATTTCATACAAAAGAAGCAAAAATAGCATAGCTGCGACGTGTTTTGAGCTTGTAGATCGGCTATTTTTGCTTCTCTTGAATTAGAATCCTGAATTATTTTTTGTTATTTTTTCATTGGAATCCTGAAATGTAACATTTTGATTTAATTTCAAACGCATTAAGTTATATAGGCTACTCATGTTAAATTTATGAACTTAAATACAAATACATTGGACATAAAAAATACATAATACTACTCTACTAGTCATTAAGCTACTAATAGAGGGTATGCGCATGCATAAAGTGAATGGCAAATCGAGTGGCACATCGAGTGGCAAAGTGAGTGGCAAAGTGAGTTTAACGTCGTTTAACGTTGTTTAATGCAATCAGATAGGACTTTTCTGTTTGGTGTATGGGCTGTCAAGTCTTTTTTGCCACTCAGTAGGCGCTCCCGCATAACTTCCTGGTATGATGATGATGTCACGCGCATACCCTCTATACTGTAGACTGACGGAATTAAAGCAGGTCATGGTTGTGTAATTGTAACAGCTGAAATCAATAATAAATCAGTAATCTGATATTAACCTGCGGGCCGCATTAAGTGAAGGTGGGGGCCGCATGTGGCCCCCGGGCCGCCAGTTGCCCATGTATGGCATAGAGTGTGGAAGGAACAGTCATTCCAAACAGTTCCTTTCCCCTCCATCAGGTGCCCTGACTGACCAGGGGGAGGCAGTATAGAGACCAGGATTACTGCATGTTTTTTTTGTGAAGGTACCTATAGATGCCTTAATGGTCCACGTCACATTGATATAAACCAGTATGCGCACGCCGGTCGGCACCAAATGAACCCCATCGTTCATAGGATGCAATGGATGGCACTCGTGTTTAAAAATGCATTCCATCAAACTTTCAGATGCCGTTTTTCTCCCAGTGTGGAGGAAGAATGCTTAGGATTTTTACTGTAAATTCTCACTCTTGAAATATATAATCCTTAGTTTCTGTTGATTGTAAACAATAATAGCGATTCAAAACAGTTGTCCTTCAAACCCCACCTCTATTCACCGTCATCAGAACAGAGGGAGCGCTCCTCATGATCACCCACCCGATCCACTGGATCACCAGAGCGTCTACTGCTCGCCCAGCTGCAGTCCATGAAGCCTAATTATGCTCCGTCCTGCGACGGTGTCGCGCGCAGAGCCGCAGACCTCCAAGCTCAGAAGGGTTGCATTGGTGACGCTATGTGAGTTTGTATATCAGCTACTCTTGACGTGGAACACCGTTGCGCAATGAAGTATATATGTCTTGATAAGGGCGCACCCATGGGAGCACCTCACTAGCACAAAAGAGGAGGTTCAATAACCAGTGATCCCCAAAGCAACAGGTTTGGGGATCTGTTGGGAATTGATTACATGATACAGTCAGCTGTGCATTCAGTCTCAATGTTTGTAAACAAATAATTGGTCTATAGGCTAGTCAATCTAAGGTATACCCAAAAGAAAGGGTTAAATTTAGGGGGTTCAAGTTTGGTTCCATTCACTTAGTATACAGGAAAAAAAGACCCCCAAAAAATCTTCTTTAAGTAGCATGTGAGTGGTCTAACTAGGGGTTTTTCATGGTCCTGAATCCATTGCAAGCATTCGTTTTGCACAAAAAACATTCGTCGGGTTAAAAACGGACACCACAAAACGGAGCTGACCCCAGAAAAGTGATGATTCATCACTATACCGTAGTTCTATTGGTCCGTTTTTAGCCCGAGGAATGTTTTTTTGTGCAAAACAAATGCTTGCAATGGATTCAGAATCATGAAAAACCCCTAGTTAGACCCCTCACATGCTACTTAAAGAAGTTTTTTTAGGGTCTTTTTTTCCTGCATAGTAAGTGAATGGACCCAAACTTGAACCCCCTGAATTTACCTTGATCCACTAAATATATCATTCACAACTTTTAATATGTTATTTGGATGACCCTAAGATCATAAAAAACCTTGAACCATTACTATTGCAATTTATTTTGGGTCAGGCCCTTTTTGAGCGGTGGTCACACCGTCTCCATAGCGTGGCCGTGTGTGTATCCGTGTCTGTGTGTCTGTCTGTCTGTCTGTCTGTCTGTCTGTCTGTCTGTAGCCTCTGGTGTATGTAGCCTCAGTACCCTGGGTGACCAGAGAGGTGCTGTTGAGTCTAGCCTGGCCTGTGCATCAACTGCAATACACACACACACACACACACACACACACACACACACACACACACACACACACACACACACACACACGCAACCCCCCCCCCCCCCCCCCCCCCCCACCGCTCAGTTCACACGGGTGTGATTTTTAACTTAGATTGACTGGCCTACTACTGTACCCTAGGGGAAACAGTGAGAACTAACCATAGAACTAATGATTGCCAATACAATTTTTGTTTTCCAGGTGAAAGAAAAGACGATGGTCTCCCTGGCCGTGTGCTTCTTTCCAGCTGCCGGTGAAAACAAGGTAAAAACACTGAAACCATGGCAGAGGCGGATTAATGAATGAATGAATACGTTGATAGATATCTATACCTTTATTGATCTTGCGGGGGGGAAATCATTCGCCCAGAGGCAGCACAGCAGTGAAGAGTTTGAGTTAAAGAGGTAAAAAGAATGTACTATCGTATACAGCTATACAAGGCAAAATAAGAAAACAGGAATCGCCGGCAACTACACAGCAGTAAACAACAGTATACCTATACAACTGTCCTGCATTAAGCAGGAAAACAAAGACTGCGCTATGCAGGAAAACTAATTATTATTGTTATTATCTTGTCAATTATTTGTCTTTATTGGTGGATCCCGAAGTTGTTTACTAGCTGTCTAGGACAAGGGCCATAAACAACAACCATTTTAGGAACACAATTATAATTTCTGTAATTAATATTTTTGTTTTCCTCTTAGAAGAAAGAAAATGAAAGTGACACTTGTGCTGATGATGATCTGTCTGTAGTTTTCTTTTGTATTCTGTTTGGCCCTGAGATTAGTTTCATGTAGTTTCATTAACTGAAGATTGTGAACTGTCAGACAGAGATTACAGAGGTCTCACCCATGTTTAATTGTAGAGAAAAGAAACAAAGATGTGCTCGGCTGTCCTTTATTTCAGACCCAAATGCTTTTTCTTAGTCATCCCCAAAATGCTGATAATCTTTCTGTTATCTTGTTTTTTTGAGCGGTGCAAACCGCTCCTATAAGTGGCTGTGCGTGTGTCCGTAGCCTTTTTCCTCAGCGTTTTGCTATAGCAAAACGTGTGTGTGTAGCACGTAAACCGCTCCATAGAGTGGCTGTGCGTGTGTCTGTAGCGTTTTTCCTCAGCGTTTTGCCATAGCAAAATGTGTGTGTGTGTAGCATAGCCTGTACATCCTAGACTCAAATCCTAGTCTGAAGATGTTATGTAAGCACGACCACCGCTCACTTCACATTGGGTGTGATTTTTTAAAAATATTGGATACCTTTTTCATGGTCTCAGATGATGCAGTGCAGTGTGGTCTGGAGTTGTGAAGGTATAGTTCTTAAGCCCAATGTTTTGTTGGAAAAAGGTGTATTTATTCAACTGAGAATATGATATATTACGTGACATGTATGACAATTTTTCATTGAAGCATAAGTTACTTACTAGGCTTGGTCATTCTCTAGCTTGAGAATGATCTCATGTGCTTGTGGGTGGCGTATTGGTTAAGCTCATGCTTAGGATGGTCCAAAGGGGCTGGGAGTACGGTAGGTCGATGTTCCTTCAGTCTTATGTCAACACTAACTCTAACCCCAACCCCATCAATGTAAATATCGTCGTTGTCGGGTGGAAACCTTGTACTGTATGTCCAAAACCGTTTGTTTTGTATTTATCGTTTTAAAAATGATTTAAACTAGTGAAAACAGCCGATCTACAAGCACACAACGCCTCGCACCGCGAGGCGTTGTGTGCTTGTAGATCGGCTGTTTTCACTACTTTTGTGCGACGGCCTTGTATGATGAAGCAGGGCTTTGCTTTGCGAAAGAATTTACAAATTTGAAACTTGGAGATACAAGGTTTCTGCCCGACAGTGACGATATGCGCATAGTGATGTACCAAGGTGTTCTGTGTCATCTACACTACCATATCTCCATTTTAGCTCTCTATCTCTGTTAAAAACGTACTGTAAAGTGATCTCACTAAGAACTAACTCCGAACATGCAATGGGAGAGAGGGAATAAGGACTTGATGGATGTGACATGTCATTGTGGCCAGCCTGGGACGACAGCGAACAATCCACCAAGGCCACCAGCGGCAGCAGCAGAGATTTAGATAGCCAGGATACATTATGAATAAGACATGTGTGTAGCATGAAATTACATACGACAACGGAGAGACCCAAGGTATTAAGCCTGTACTCTCCTAAGTCATAAATTATCTCAATTACACGAAGTCATAATACAGTACAGTATGTGGCACCGCAATCAGGCCAAGATAATACCTTTGATATCCTGTGTGTGTGTGTGTGTGTGTGTGTGTGTGTGTGTGTGTGTGTGTGTGTGTGTGTGTGTGTGTGTGTGTGTGTTGGTAAATGTGGTTTAACGGGACAATTGGCCTGAATACACACCACACTAACAGGACATTTTGGATTAGCAGGACAGGACTGGTGTCCTGCTAATTCATGGACAATTCTGAAATAGCAGAAGTGTTTCTATTGGTCTAGAGAGCCCAAATCCACCTTTTTTTTTTGATGTCCTGTTAATACACATACACCTGACTTTTTTGTGTCTGAACAGCGCCCCCATAGGTTGTGTAATGCTACTGCATGTTCATACACAAGCTCATGAATATTCACACACAGTGTATGTTTTGAAGCACCTGATTGGCTGGGTGTCAGAGTCCTGTTAATGCACATACATGTTTTTATGAACATTTCAATGACATAGCATTTTGGGTGAATAACGTTAGTCATAAACACTCTTCAGGGGTCTGCCATTATAATAGCAACACCACAGGCCCCATGTGGCCCCCAGGGGCCCCTGGCTGCCATAAGCACACCGTTGCTCCGATCGACACTAAACTTGGCACACACACCGTTCAGGGGTCTGCCATTATAATAGCAACACCAAGGGCCCCATGTGGCCCCCAGGGGCCCCTGGCTGCCACAGGCACACCGTTGCTCTGATCCACACTAAACTTGATTGTACAAACACCGTTCTGGGGGTCTGCCATTATAATAGCAACACCACAGGCCCCACGTGGCCCCCAGGGGCCCCTGGCTGCCACAGGCATACCGTTGCTCCGATCCACACTAAACTTGGCACAAACACCGTTCAGGGGTCTACCATTATAATAGCAACACAAGGGGCCCAATGTGGCCCCCGGGTGCCCCTGGCTGACACAGGCACACCGTTGCTCCGATCCGCACTAAACTTGATTGCACAAACACCGTTCAGGGGTCGGCCATTATAATAGCAACACAAGGGGCCCAATGTGGCCCCCAGGGGCCCCTGGCTGCCACAGGCATACCATTGCTCCGATCCACACTAAACTTGATTGAACAAACACCGTTCAGGGGTCGGCCATTATAATAGCAACACAAGGGGCCCAATTTGGCTCCCAGGGGCCCCTGGCTGCCACAGGCACACCGTTGCTCCAATCCACACTAAACTTGGCATAAACACTGTTCAGGGGTCTAACATGTTGGTGGTTTGCCACACCATGGGCCTGCAACATGATTTGCATAACATACAGACAATGTTTCTTAATTATACAAATTTAACCAGATATTGCAATTGTTGTATTGTTATTTTGTGTAATAATTAATCAAAACGTCCCAAAAAATCACGTTTATATTAACTTTTTCGCCGCCGTTGACAGTCCTCACCGTCATTGAAAGGGTTAATACCATGGCGCCGTTGACGGTGAGGACTGTGAATCTTACTGTATATACAGTAAAGATATTATTACTTACTTAATGTCGCTCTGGTCCCGCTCGCATCGGTAATGTTGGCGATTTGTTTACAACGCACGTTGGGCGTGCACGCGAAGTGAAGCTCCTCAATGTTAAGTCAATGGAGAGGCCCATAAAGAAACTTCATTTAAACAAAATAGCCATTTTGAGACATTTTGCAGCAGATCTAAATGTAAACAAGGCACAAGGCAGGGCGCAGCCATCTTGCCTCTTCTTGTCCCACACTGTCATGTGACTAGATGACGTAATCTTTGCCGTCAAGTGATAATCCAAAAAAACAAAAACAACCCCCTTCCAGCCCTTCAAAATAATAGCGGCGGCCTATGGAGGAAACCGCGTGGCACCGAGGCACCAAGCAACCTTCAGATTAAGAGGCACTAATTGTGTTAATGTCCATTTTCCAAGTTTGCCAACATTTTAGCTCACTCCAAGGAGGCTATGCATATTTTACAAACCACTCATCCAATTGACTGTACATTTTGTGGTTCTTACATGTTTCTATTTTTTATTAATGAATTGCATTATTTTGTTTTCTTAATGAAAATCTTGGCCTGATTTAAAAGGCATTTTTAGAATCGGCCCCAGGCCTAAATGGATTAATGCAGTGGTTCTCAACCTTTTCAGGACACAACCCCCTAAATTAATAATAATAGCAGATCTACATGCTCACGAGGATGTAGATTGGCTATTTTCACAATTTCTGCATAATATTTGTCAATTTGGCCAATGTTTAATTTAAACTGTCACTCTAGAGGTATTAGAAAGTACTTAAACTGTCACTTAAAAAATGTGTAGCTATACAAGTGATGACCATGGTAATCAAATGGCTATTCGCATAACAGGTTTACCAGGCAGGCAGTGAGTGGTGGGCTTGCACATACCCCCCTATTCATATGGATAGGCTACTTTAACACCTACTGTAGGTTTCCAGCGGTGACTGTATGTGCATTGTGCGTGTCTCAGGCTACCTGGCTCCATTACTGTGATAGATGAGATTTGTTCAAAGCAAACTTTTAGTTAGCACGCACACATCTAAAGGCGCTCGTGCATGTGACGTCAATAAATGACCGTCCGCCCTGAAAAGAAAACCCCAAAGCACCACTGGTAGCAGCTCTGCACAGTCATGTATGCTGATCAGCGTAGCTCCTATATACAGTATCACATGACCACATCATGACCATGACATCATGTACAGTACATATGAGTTTAAGTTAACTCCGACATACAGGAGTAGGCAGGCACCCAGGCACCATTTTTACCCTTGGGTAAAAATGCTAATTAAGTTCAAGCCTACAGATCATTTTGGTCACTTTATCATCTAATCAGGCTTTTATGAACACCCTGAACAGTTTTTAATATTTATATATTTGATGTAAATGTTATCTTTCCCCCCAGGCTCAGGGCCTCTCCACATACACACCCATTGTAACTTCAAACTTCATTAAAAACACACACTATTTTCTTCTGGTGACTCATACTACCCTCCTAATACGTGAGCAGGCCGTGTTTTCTCAATAACCCTTTTCATTTATTTTTAATAATTCTTTGGGAAAATTTGAAAAATTAAAATTATTACAAATAAATGAAAAATTGTATCGGGAAAAAAAACATGGCCTGCTCATGTATTAGGAGGGTAGTATGAGTCACCAGAAAAAAATATAATGGAGTTTGAAGTTACAATGGGTGTGTGTGGGGAGAGGCCCTGAGCCTGGGGAGGCAGACCCATGCAAGGCAGAGTTTTTTTAAATGGAATATCCCTTTAAATCCCGATACTGATTCTAGAATTATTCCTCTACACAGTATTACACAGTATAGGCAAAATTCTTGTGTTACGAATTGTGTGTACATCTTGTAGATCAGTGACTTCACTAGCCTTCAGATACAGTATATGACACCAAAGTAGCTTACTACAATTCTAAGGTCAAATTATTCTAAATAAGCTTGTGACCTTGACCTTTTATCACTGAACTGTACTGTCTGTACTGTACTGTCTGTACTTTTACTGTACTGTAAAAACAGTGCAGTAAAAGTTTGTTTATCGGTGATGACACTGATTGACAAATTGTAGCATTCCCTGTGGGATCATAAAGCACCAAATAGAGTGTCTCGTTTGGCTTGAATAAAGCATAGCCTTATTAGCCTACTACCAAGGTTGTCCCGAATATGCCATTTCCTCATATGTGACACAATGTTACTATAGTCCGGCCAGTTTGTGCAGTATTTTGATGGAATCGCGCACTTTTTTGCCTGAAATGCTCGGACTACAATCAGTCTAACCTGCTTGATTCCTCCAGACTCAAATCTAATCCTCATCTCCTTGCTTGAGGGAGCAGGGATTTAAAGTTCCTTGAAGTACACAAGTTCCTTGAAGTACACAATAAAGAGGAGCTCAAGTGGGACACAACGCACGTGAGGATAAAGAATTTGCAACTATATTGCTTTTATCGCCTGAAGAGGTTCGGAGTCTATAGGCTACTGCATCCTCAGGCTGGACTACAATAGCTCCATTGAGAGTGTTCTGTCACACCTGGATTCGCCCACGAGAATTATTAAAGTTATATCACTGGATTGATCCAGACAGACAAACAGTCTTTTAATTATATAAAAGAAAATAATGTGTGAATTAAATCAAACAAGCCACCTGTCCTGTTCTCTGATTGGCTGTAGCACGTCTCTACTCTCAGTGCTGTCACAACCCATGTTAGGCTTTTAGGTTATAGGACGGCAAAAGGATCATCTGGGCTAGCATGTTGCATTGTGAACCGGGCTTAAGAAATCTGTTATACAATCCGGGATGAGGTGCGTGTGTGCGCGTGTGCGTGGGTGCATCCGGCAGTGGTAGGTCACGTCAGACAGTGGGTAGGTAGGAGTCTATGGCATCTCAGTGATGTCATGATGACTCAGACATGCAACAAATCGGTCATATATCTGCACAAAAAGGGGTAAATTGCCCCCATTGATTACGGAAGGGTACTTTAGAAATCTGAAGATACCCTTACACTTAAACCTTATGCTGTATGTTTACTGTTCAGAGAGAAAGCAATGGTGCACAGTCATTTAGATAATCATCTGGGGACCCCCTCCCCAAAATAATTCCCTGACCCAGAGGTTGAGAACCACTGCTTTAACTAACCAGAACAAAAAAATAAGCCATGTGCATAGATTACACAGATTATGAGTTCCATTTGGTTCCATTTGTATATAGTCACTAGTAAGACTACCCTAAGCATAAAGTAACACGTAGGATTTACTTTCACACATATTCACAGTATTTAAAGCCTTGCCTTGTACAGACTGCATACAAACAAACCAACTGACTGTGGGGGGAGGGGCAGCTTCTCACTCACACAGTTTTGAGTGAGTGCAGTGAGGGAGATGGGGGATGGGGGATGGGCAGGCAGCACAGGTGAATTTGATCAGTGGCTGATTGCATTGCAAGCTAGTAATCAGCAAGTGGGCTACAGTGGAAAGAATGAGTGAAAGGGTTTCCCTGCACAAGGTGAAATCTTTGAAAAGAGTGGAGGAGAGCTTAACTCAAATTGGTTAACAATCGGCAGACAAACAGGCAGGCAGATAGACAGACAGACAGACAGACAGACAGACAGACAGACAGACAGACAGACAGACAGACAGACAGACAGACAGACAGACAGATAATGTTAATTTAACCTTGCATCATGAGACTTAGTGTTCATTTGGTTCCATTTGTACTGTCAGAGCAGTGTAGATGTTGTTGACTAAAACTATGACGAAAAGTATTTGTCGATTGCATTTCTTTCACTGACAAAAACTAAATAAAAACTAAGCTGTGATGACTAAAACTAAGACTAATTATATTGACAATTTCGTCAACAAAATCAAAACTAGACTAAAACGTTAGTGGAGTAGAGAGTCATTTTATGTTTGGTTGTTCTCAAGTGTTGCGTGCTGAAAATAGCAGATCTACAAGCTCACAACGTGTCGCGCAACGCGTTGTTAGCTTGTAGATCTGCTATTTTCAGCACACAACCAAGTGTAAAATCACTCATTACGATGCCATCAAGGCCTGCCAAAATACATTTTAGTTGACTAAATGAACTGTAGATTTAGTCGCCTAAAAATGTATGATATTTAGTCGACTAAAATTAGACTAAAACTAAAACTCTTCAGGTCACTAAATTATGACTAAAATTTAATGACATTTTATTCAAAACTAAATCAAAATTTGTTGTCAAAAACAACAGTGTCAGAGTCCCTGGGCCTGAACAGTGGTTCTCAAAGTGGATTCCAACCTGGAATTCACTTTGAGAACCACTGTGTGAACAGAATATGAACATTTTTACATAACAGCATGGTAGCAATATCAGAATAATGATAGTTGACAAAGTAACCATCTTGGTGGTGCCGGTGGTGATAACATTAATATCCAAAGAAAACATTTGCCTTGTCATGGCATGTTCGGGGACATCATGAGCATTTAGCAATACAAAAGATTTGCATTCATTCAACCTTTATTTAATTTCTCGAAAAGATCAATTGAGGGAGATCCTCATTTACTACTTTATTGAAAATAGATGTTTTGATTTATGTAAATGTGGGGGTTTCTGGACTAACGCTGGTATTAAACATAATTCTGGAAAAAGTAGCCTATTTATACATTTGCAGGCAACTGAATAATGGGGATGCAGTAACGCACTGTAGCTTATGAGATACTGCAAATCAATTATCAAATTATAATTGCCATAATTATTCCTTGCAGCTACAAAAATGATGTCATACAACATGTAACTCAACATTAAAGTAGGGCTGGGTGATAAATCTCAGACCTGACTTTCTTTTTTTTTTAAGATTAGTTTTTTGGGCTTTTTATGCCTTTATTTGTTAGGATAGTAGACAGACAGGAAATGGGGAGAGAGATGGGGAATGACATGTGGCAAAAGTCGTCCGGATCGGGAATCGAACCGGCGACCTGCATACCTAGACTTGTGGATCTGCTATATTTTAAAGATTCACTTAATTTTTCTTCCTGTGCATTTACCCGCTGGAAAAAACAATGTCATTGCTTAATTGCAGTGCACTTAAAACTGACCCAAAAACAACAAATGTATCGATAATTTATACCTACAATCGACAGGCTGCAGTCTAAGGCAGATTTTGGTTTCGGAAAATGATTTGAAAAATGCTCCCTTCAAATGTTCTGGGTAGCTATAATCACTGTAGCAGGTCCCCCAGCAGCAACGTTTCACCATGGCCGTAATAATGTAATATAAATGTTTTTGATATTAATTTGCCTATATACCAGTAAGACTCCCTAATCGGGTCACATTTATGATCGGCTACTTTTGACTATTTTCCCATATTTTTTTCCCAGGGGGTCCGTGGGGAGCCCTGGCGGTGGCTGGGCCCCTGGGTACCCCCTGGGTGCTGGCCCCGTCTCTCCCGGTCGATGGGGGGCCAAGGTACGGGCTTTTTAGCGGGTTATGGGAGCCAACTTTGGGTGGAAGTGTTTTGCTACGCTGTCGTCCAATCCTCACAGTTAGGGAGAGGGCTTTGCGACAGATCAATCATGCAGTAATCATGCAGATCTACAAGCTCGCAGCACGAAGCATTGTGAGCTTGTAGATCGTCTATTTTTTGGCAAAGAGATTTGGTAGAGAGTGAAAAACTACTGTATCAAGTACATATATTATGTACCTTTTACCAATTATAGAGGGTTTAAATAGTACTGGATATGCAGCTCGGCAAATAAAAGGTGAATTGATCCCAGTGTATGACAGAGGATGATATCACGATAAATTAAATCTCCACAATATGATTATTGTGAGTGTTTTTTATCACGATAAACGATAATATCGTATATTGTCCCATCCCTACGGTCTGAGGTGCTTTGGCGGTCTTCCCCGAATTTTGTCTGATTACAGCGGGGCAGGGCTACATTCCTGTGTCCTACAAAAAATAAATGTTGAACCTTGTTCATGATTGGTGTGTTTTTCAGCTATAGTTTTTGGTCTTATAACCCTTCCAGTAAATCTCTTATGAAAATCTCTAAAGAAGTCAAGAATAACAGACGAGCTGTAAAGTTAACTTCACAAAGCTTAAGTCTATTGACCCCTCAGTCATGACATTTTCAATGTCCCCCTTCGACCAAGATGGATGAAAATGCTAGTTTGTTCACTGCAGAACTTTATTAACAGTAGCTCAACATTGAAGATGTTGAAATCACATCTCTCAGCCTGTTCTCAGGCCTGCTAAGTCACACACAGTAGTCATATTGCATTGAATTGTAGTTTACCATCTCAGTGGCACCAACAACACTTAGTTAGTGAGCTTTGTATCGATGTCATTCCAGTCCTGCATGTTTACTGGCTTATATTCCACTTGTATGGTTGATCCTGAGGGCAAGTCAGGTGTTGAAACAGTAACACACCACTGTAGGCAAGAGACATTGACCGAAGTGCTGTACATGGTGCATAAATGACAAACAGGCCTACCAGTAAGACTCCCTAATCGGGAGATAAGCGACCGTCAGGTCACATGTATACACAAAGACGGATGTAACTGGCATTGGTTCCTAGTTGTGTGGACAATGTATAGTTTTGTTTGGCTCAGAGAATGTGGGGTGTACCGATTTTCGTGATTTTAGGGCAAAATTTGTAGGAGCAGTGTCAAAAAATGTGTTTGAAAAAATCGGCCTGATGGGGGCGCTATATGGGACAGATCCATGTTGATGACATGAGTGTAGACATACTGTGTAGCGATTTGCGCAGGAAAATTAAGGAACATTAAAAGCCAGCGAAAAAACAAATGTGTCTTAGGAAGAGATTTAAAAACATCAATAGAATGCCTTGTTTGTGTTTAGCTATGTCACATTTAATCACATTTGACCCTTAAATACCCTGCAGTGACATATTTTCATGTGTTTAATTGCAGCTGTCCTGTTAATGTAGTTAGTCCTGTTAATTCACATGGGCGGAGCTTAGAACCTAATTATCTAATGTCTTCCTAATGTAGGATTTTGTCAGATTGTTACAACTTGAGTTGTGTTGACTTTATTCAACTTTTGAAGTGAAATATGTGTTCTATGGCTCAAAATAGATTTTTTGACATGCTCCACATATTAGTAAAGCAAGTGGAAAGTGGTGTCCTGCTAATGTTGTAAACCGCAGGTTTGAGCTAAAGGGTCCTGCTAAACCACATCTACCAGTATGTGTGTGTGTGTGTGTGTGTGTGTGTGTGTGTGTGTGTGTGTGTGTGTGTGTGTGTGTGTGTGTGTGTGTGTGTGTGTGCGTGTGTGCGTGCGTGTGTGTGTGTGTTCCCTGAACTGGTATGACATGTTCATCCAACCACAGGGATATTTTTGAGGTTAATTAAATGCTTGTTAAAGCAGAGGTAGCTTCATAGTACAGAATGAGAAGTATCCTGATCACTATAGGGCTCCATCATGGAGAGCTTGCTCCCATTACCATCCCTCTCTCCTCTCTTTATTATAGGGGAAATCAGTGGGCAAACTGGGCATGGTTTACTGGTGCCACAAAGAAATCGGCCGTTCATTTTCCCCATAGACTATAAAACAAAAATATGTATCTAAATAGTTCTAAGCCTAGAATCAAGCCATCCAGGATCAATGGTGAATCATATTTTTTCTGAAGGTCTATGAAACATGCCCTATTAGCGTTTTGCAAATGCAGATTTTAGTGGTAAGCAAAACAATGGCTTTTAATTTCCTCCTGTAGATTATTGCGACAGATCGCAAGTTTCTATGAAAAGCTCCACCGGCTGTCCGTCAGTCTGTCACGCCACGTCACACTTTTGCCCTACTCAAATCTCCGCCACCGTTACCCCTATCCATGCCAAATGTTGCACACACACCTCGCACATTCCCTCAACACATAGGCATACGTGCCACTTAAAATCTTCACATCTACCTGCACATAGGCCTCTTCTAGCGCCACCATGTGGCCGATTTTTGCAAAGCACATATTTGGCCACTGCCCCTACTGACTTTGCACACAAATCATGCAAAACGGTACACAGTATCTCTAAACTCAAAGTCTACAGTATATACAGTAGTCCCGAAGTGCTTACTGTATGTTTTGTAATAATATTTTAAAACTACTTACAGGCAGATTTGTGTATACATGCGACGTGACGGTCGCTTATCTCCTGATTAGGGAGTCTTACTGGTTTATGACAATACTGGAGAGTTAATTTGTCTACTTGTGGTGGTTTAAAGGATAATCCATGTCGTCTCTCTGTATATCATTCTACTTGCTGCCTCTGGTATTCACACCAGATGCTGCCTCTGGTATTCACACCAGATGTCACAGGAAAAACGGAGCTCACAGCAAAACAATAATGGTTGGGTCTTCTAAAGAGCATGTTTTAAAATGCTGATGAGTGCTATTATTTCTTACACAGAGTGGAATGAAAACCTGTGCAGTCTCTCCTCTTATCATTTATCTTTTGACATGGAGCGTCTCCCAGATGTTGGGTCACAGAAAAAAAAGGATTTGATAAATATAGGGCTGTCAATTACAATATTTAATCTGATTAATCACATGATTGTCCATAGTTAATCATGATTAATCACAAATTAATTGTATATATTTTTTTATCTGTTCAAAATCTACCTTAAACAGCATGGGTCATGGGAGTAGACAAATGCTTGCTTTATGCAAATGTTTATTATTATTATTATTAGAACAATGACAAATACTGTCCAGAATCGTCTTCAAGTAACAAAAGGTGTGCATGGGAGAAGAATATATGCTGAAATCATAAACTCAAGCCCAACACATAACAGATGGACATATTGATTTACTAACTGTACGATAACATAAATTCACTGCAGGATATTGTATTTTCCCTGTTACATTCCAATCTACTAGTAGGATTTAGATCCCAGTTGAAAGTAGCTGAAGAAATAAATGGAATGCCTAATGCGTTAGTAAAGGTACTGTAACATCTACATTCCACAATGGCCATGGACATCCACAATACATAACAGCAAAAACATAAGGAGCTCACTGACATATAGCTCTGGTCCATCGCGTCACCTCCAGTGACCCTCTGACAGACCCGTCGGCAAATGAATAGACCGCGTTTTCTCAGCCCCTACCAGCGCTCAACTTCAGTCAAAATAAACTAAACTACTTCACTACTCACCAAATCAAAGGTAGTTTTGCGTTGTTGAAAGTCTATTCTCCACGGTGGTGAGCCCCTCAGCACCCCACCTACTCTGTAAAATACATTCTTTTTGGCATGAAATAAAGTGCATCCAACACGACCGCTGCTTATTTCCGGGTTGTGAACCATTGTATCTGCGTTGGCCGCTGGGTGGCTCGAGGTGGGTGTTTTTTATTTCATGACAAAAATAGTGTATTTTACAGAGTAGGTGGGGTGCTGAGGGGTTCACCACCGCGGAGAATAGACTTTCAACAACGCAAAACTACCTTTGGTTTGGTGAGTAGTGAAGTAGTTTTGTTTATTTTGACTCAAGTTGAGCGCTGGTAGGGGCTGAGAAAACGCGGTCTATTCATTTGCCGACTGGTCTGTCAGAGCGTCACTGGAGGTGACGCGATGGACCAGAGCTAACTGACATAGAGAGCTGGGCAGTGGCGTCAGTTCAGAAAAAGCTAAGGTATGGCAACATGACTGGTGTCTTGCACTCGCGCCTTTGCACGCGTGCAAGACACCAGTCATGTTGCCATACCTTAGTACAGGCATGATAATTTTTTTTTAAGAAGTACATTTTATTTCATTTTTTCTGTGCAGCTAAAATTGGCATGTAAGTAAACGTGCCACAATTAACAATATTGCATTGCACCTGTGCAGCTGACCTGTGGAAGCTGGGAATATACCATTTTGTCAAGCTGAGGAGAATAAAAGTGTGGAGAATATAATTATAACATTGTTAAAGTGACCATTTTGTAAAATGTTGCATTTGTAGTTAATTTACTGTAATTTAACAACATAATAACCAGCACAGACAGACAAAGAGACATTCATGGATTTATATTTAAAAGTAACTTTTATTTTCCCCCCTGGACCCAGGGTATGGCAGGCAGCTGCATACCCCCTGCCATACCCAATTGACGCCCCGTACTAAACTATGAATAGGCCAAATGGCTAAAATAAATAAACATGCAATTAATTGCGATTAAAACAATTAAGTGTGATTAACATAACGGTGAGTTAATTACGATTAACTGAGTTAACTTTGACAGCCCTAGTTTAATGTCATCAGGAGTTGCATAAGATGTTTCTTCTCCATTAACACAACGGAAGCCAAGGTTTCTAACATTTCTAGCTGTTGCTGCTGCCGCCGTTCACTTACACTTTATTTTGAAGAGCCTCGGAAGCTTCGTGCGTGTGCATGTGAGTGTCCACTGACGATTGAGGAAGATAATCCATTTCTTTACAAACGCTCGCAAAACTAAAATCCAAACCGGGGCCGACCATCGCGGTAAAGTGTCGCTTTGAAAACAGGCAGATCTCTGCTTCCCTGGCGTTCTTTGCACCTTATTCAGAGATAAAGCCCTTTTTATGTTTCAGCATAGAATGGGAGTCTATGCAGCCTAGACGCACCATTTTGCTTCTGTGCGCGTCATGTTATGACATATGGAGCAGCGTCTCTCACAGGGTACACAGGATGGATGCAGCTGCATGTAACAAAGTTAACCCTTTGTCTCGTTGAGAGACGAGACAACTGAGTTTTGGCACAGCGACCTCCAGTGGCCTTGTCTCGTTACTGAACGAGTTTGGCCCCTTGGGTGTTAAATACGGTTGAATTCCTGCCACCAATGGCAGTGTGTCACATCGTAAGCACAGACAAGCCTCTTTGGTGCAGCATCAAGGCAGAACTTGGCAGACGCGTCCTTGCGTGTCTAAGTGCTCAGCTCAGAGTAGGAGTTCAAGCTTCCGCTAATCTAAACAAACACCTTGTTCAAAAGCAAGCCAGGGTCACAGGGTGTTCACCGCCGCAGGCACGGAGTAATTGCTTCATGCTAATATTTCTGCCAATGGAAGCAAGGAGGCAATGTGTTGTGGTGGCGCTGGAGTGGCAGTGGCTGTGGGTCCTTACGATGGGTAGCATTTTGTCGAAACTTTGCATCAAAGGGGTGTCGCACCAAATTCTGGGCCCTGTGAGGATTCACTGCGGGCCCCCACACAATTATTTTGTGCTTTAACTATTGAAAAATAGCAGATCTACAAGCTCACGGTACCGAGTGCCGCGCTGCGAGCTTGTATATCTGCTATTTTTGAAAAATCTTGAAAATTTGTCTTTGAATATTTCAAATCCTTCTAAGGTTTTTTGAAAAAAACTCTGTTTATATGTCAGTGGTTCTCAAACCTTTTCATGTGAAGGACCCCCAAAATGATATGTATTTGGCCACGGACCCCCATCTCAAAAAATTTAGTTCCAGGGACCCCCCAGAAGCAAAATTTGGGTCACAAATGTTCGCTTAAAAAATACATATATTCAAAGATTTGCACACATTTTCATGACTTTTCATAAATAGCAGATCTACAAGGTCGCAGCGCTGTGAGCTCGTAGTTCTGCTGTTTTTCAATAGCTAAAGTATAAAATAATAAAGGCCCCTCCACCTCGGACCCTGGACCCTCAGACCCCCCCCCCCCCCCCCTGGAGTGGCAGTTGGGTGTGGGTCCTTATACGACGGGGGTAGCATTTGTAGAAACTGTAGCGTCGCCAGAGTGGTGCTCCAGGCCCCACCGCGTGCATCTATTTCTGATGGCGGCTGGCAGTTAGTGGTATGTCAGTGATTTGAATAAGTGCCACTGTTAGTCATACCGTCAACATCAGCATGAATGTCACCCGGCTGTTAGAGGATATAAATATACACCACGGTGGGAATTACTCATTAAGAAGGGAGGGGGGTGGGGGTTGCTGGCGAGATGCCGTCCGTCATCCTAAATGATTGGGAAGGTTTGCTCGCTTTGCCTCTCCAACTTGTCCAATTTATCCAGGTGTTCTCTGGGGTTTCGAAACCCCTTCCTCCTCCCCAGTCAGATTAGGATCACTATTCTTACATGCAATATACTGGAATCTGTCTTGGGTGGCATTGATGAAAAGACACGTTGGCATTTTGAATGTGACATACATACTGGCATTATGTAATATAGTGTTTGTCATTTGTATCCAGTTCCACTTGTTATGCAGATTATACACAATGCCTCTGACGTGTCTGTCATGGGGGGGGGGGGGGGGGGGGGGGACATGTAGGTTAGACCTCCCGTTGGTTAGACCAGTGGTTCTCAACCTGTGGGTCGGGACCCCCAGGGGGGTCGTCCAAATTATTTGGGGGGGTTCCCAGATGATTAACTTAATGTGCAACATTGTTTTTTCTCTCAACAGTAAACAAACCCAAGATAAGGTTTAAGTGTATAGAGGGTTTTTATGCACATTTCTAAAGTGACTGACAATTTAAGGACTTTTTAATACCTCTAAAATGACAAATTAAACATTGGCTAAATTGTCAAATATTAGAGGCGTTGCGAGGCGTTGTGAGCATGTAGATCTGCTATTTTCACAATAGAACCGTGTTATACAAACTGTTATGCCTCAACTCATAGTGCTCGTCAGGGTGGGGTGGGGGGAGGGGGTCCCCAGTTGAAATATGATTATTTTGGGGGTCGAGGCCTGAAAAGGCTGAGAACCACTGGGTTAGGCCAGGTTAACATTCACCAGGTTAGCATTCACCATCGTCGGCAGGTTAGCTACCCACCAGGTTAGCATTCACCAGTGTTAGTTTTACCGAGGTTAGGGTTAAGGTTCTGACCAAATCTGTCTGAAGAGCACAGTCTTCCCTCAGATCTGGGTCAACGGGTTCACACATCTCAGACTGAGGTTCACATTCAGTGCGTTGTGCACACCTTAATGAGCTCTTCTTGCATTGCTTTGCGGAGACAACAGGGGCTCGTTTGTTTTGTCACCTCTCCTCCGTCCCCCTCAGGACACACATGATTGTTGTGCAATCCGTTCTCTCCTGCAGCCGCGTGTTCTTGAGCCAGTTATTGAAGAAGTAAACACATATCACACGCAATGTCATGTAAGGCCTTGTTAATCCCATGGGGGAAATCTTCACTTCAAAAAAGGCTAGTTTCATTCATTGATTCTGATTGGCTGGTTTCCCTTTAATTGCTGTGGTATATGAGACTATAATCCACACCTTGAATCAGTTTATATCAAACCCAGGTGAGTTATTTCTTTCCACAGTGTTCCACAGTGCACCAATTATCTGCACCTGTGTTGTTGGCAAAAAAAGCTGGGAACTACTTTCTTGCAGACCTTAGTGAATTATTTGTGAAATAGAACAGTTTTAATTGGTGCATGTCTATGATTTTTCATGTTGCCATATTGTAACCGTTTTAGAAAAGTAATAAGTCACGTGAGGCATGTGGTTACGTGTATTTTATAACGGCTGAGAGGGTTGGACGCCTCTCAGCCGCTATAAAATACCAGGTAACCACTAGGGCATTCACGAATAGTGATTTTTAGTATTCAAATTATTCAACCTCAAAGTATTCGAATAGTGGAATATTATACAGGACTGGCCAAACTGTCAAATATTAAGTAAGCAAGAGGCAAACATTGTGAAAATAGCAGATCTACATGCTCACAACACCTCGCGTTGCGAGGCGTTGTGAGCATGTAGATCTGCTATTTTCACAATATTTATCTGTGGATAATTAATACCTACAAATCCAAGTGCTTGTCAAATCCAAGTGCTTGTCAGGGTGGGGGTCCCCAGTTCAAATATGTTTATTTTGGGGGTCAAGGCCTAAAAATGTTTGAGAACACCTGATATAGAGCATTAACAAATTCATCCACCAGGGGCATTGACAACCCATTCTTATGACTTCCTCTTCCTATCTAGCCAAGCTTTATAAACTAGGCTATATATTTTTTAAAGAGAAAACAATAACAAAATAAAAATAAGTGAATATTCGACTTTGGTGAACAATGTCGAATAGTGACTTTGATATTCGAATATTCGAATATTTGGTGAATGCCCATAATAACCACATACCTGGCGTAGCTTATTGCTTCACTTCAGCCTCACCCAACTGTTGACTGTTCAGGTGGTCGTATTGAGCTTATGGACACCATGACACATAGCCGGGGTTGGGAATTGAACCTGAGACCTTTTCAAGCGGTCCCAAATGCAATTGTTATGACTTGGGTGAATTGTAAAATCCTACAGCAGGAGGTGAAATATGAAAAAAGCTGAATGTAAAAAGGTACTATTGACCTCACTGCAGCCTGAAGACGCTATCCCCCTGGGTCCCGTTATGTTTTATGTTGAAGTCCCCTTCCCCATCCTAGATCGCCCCATATAAGAACTCTGTTCGAAAAATAAACACACCACCCGACGAGTATGTGCAGTTTTGCACATACCCTCTGAACACACACATATTTATTCACATGCTCAGGTACAGTAGGTACTGTACTTCATTTTGATATTGAGGTTCAACCATTTCATCTACTAGATGGAAGGGTGATTCAACCAGCCCTATCCAAATTGAGCTAATGAGCTAAATGTTGTTAAGGCTTAAGGCTACGTACATTCTTAACAGAGAGTCCAACTCTTTATTTGGTTAAAAGATTCTGAACGCCAGACCGGCTACTCAATAATCTGCACATACGATATACGATATATGCAAATGCCTAGCAGCACTGTGGCTTGTCCCGTTGCTTGAGCCAGCGACAGGTTGTGTTTATGCATGGTGGTCATTCAGAGAGGGATTGCAGAGGTGTTTGAGACTAGAGCCTAATCTCATCAGCCAACATCTCTTCAGAACTGGACCGAGATAAATTCCCCTTTAAAGAAACCAAGTCAATCACCTCTAGTTTGTTGGCGCTAAGCGTTAATGTTTATTGGCAGTGCACCCGATGGGTTCACATGTCTGACACAGCAGCAGAATGGGTAAACTCGCACTAAACAGACTAAAAAGGAGGACCTAATGAAAAGGGACAACCCACAACAAGAACACAGGCTTTTATTGCCATTTTATTTTCAGTCTATGTTCCCTTCACTGGCGGAACAAGTCAAAGCGGGGCTGGGGGGATGGGGGGGCAGATCGCACGACGGGGCACCAAGGTGTTGTGGACAACCAATATGTATATATCTTTATTCATTAATAAACCTTGCACATTGTGTGGCAAGGCAGAGCTATGGCCTGGTAAAGCCCGGATCAGAGTCTACGGTGGAGAGCTATCCACCGCAAATTTGAGGTGGAAAGCTTTCCACCTCAAGTCAGAAAATAAGTGCAGGCCATCATAGTCACGGCCCACGGTGAAGTCCTTTACCCCGTCTAGACCGGTTCAGGTCGACCAATCAGTGAACGGGGTGTAGAGCCTATCTGTCTGATAGTAAAAACAGAGAGATGTGTTGGGACTCGCGGTGGAAAGCTCTCCACCGTGAGGAATGATGTAACGTTGTAGTTTCATGACTCAAAAAGACTCGAAAAGACTACACCGCGGTGGATAGCCTTCCACCGCGTACCCGACTATGATCCGGGCATCCACATGAGTGTCAATGAGACCAGAGTCTGTCTGTGTGCTTATGTGTGCATAAAAGTGGGTGTGATGGAATATATAAGTAGAACCCACAATGTATGAGATATCATTGATTGCATTGCATCACCTTCAGGCTGAAGGTCAGGGACAGAGATTATGTTTTCACCCCCAGGGTGTGTGTTTGTGTTTGTGTGGTCACCTAATCTCAAACCGTTGCCAGATTTGTCACGCATGCTAACAGTGGGGCTGTTAAGTCTGACATCATTTTGTAGGCAGAGGAGAACTTTTGGGGCCAAAAGGCCCCAGCGCCCGTGAATCTTTTGACTATTTTTACTATTTACTAATTTTTCTTCTCTTTGTTGTTGAAAGAATTATAGAATTAGAATTATACTTTAGTCGTTATTTTTGTCTCGGATCTGTTGAAATAGCGAGGGACAGATATTGACAATAAATCTGCTTGGAGGTCTGACTACAAAATGATGTCACGGCTTAAAAGCCCTGTAGGCCATGGCATGGAACCGCCCCAAGTTTTTCCAATATTTTTTCATGGTGGTACTATACAGGCCCACTTTACATTTGACTAGCCATACAATCGATAGTTTTCTCCCTGGGTTCCTTGGATCACAACCCCTATATGTAGGCATGCATGCCCATTTCCACCTAACTTGATTTTTCTTCAGAATGCAGATTGTGTTACTACTACTACAGATGTTGTCCAAACCAGGGGCAGATTTACTCTAGGGAGTCCCTGGCCTTACCCGAGTGAAGCTGTGCCTTCCTTCAGCCATGGGCAGATGTTTGTGTATTTGATATGAGTATTCCTTCAGCCATGGGCAGATGTTTGTGTATTTGATATGAGTATTACTTCAGCCATGGGCAGATGTTTGTGTATTTGATATGAGTATTCCTTCAGCCATGGGCAGATGTTTGTGTATTTGATATGAGTATTACTTCAGCCATGGGCAGATGTTTGTGTATTTGATATGAGTATTACTTCAGCCATGGGCAGATGTTTGTGTATTTGATATGAGTATTCCTTCAGCCATGGGCAGATGTTTGTGTGTTTGATATGAGTATTCCTTCAGCCATGGGCAGATGTTTGTGTGTTTGATATGAGTATGCTCTCGCACTGAGGCCGACAGACAGCTTCTCTACATCCTGCATGTTGCCTCCGACAGCTGTCTAGCGAAGGTCTTTTATGAGTGTCAATCTGTATTCTCATTTTCTTTTATGAATAGGTGCGAAGGTTGTGATCCGTCTCCCTGTTCATAAACCCGCTTTATGATGTCATGACACACACACACACACACACACACAGTAGGCTACAGCACACACCAAGGTCCCTCATTCTTATTTTCTGAATCAATTCAGTGATGCCGGCACCGGAAAAATAAACATCTCCGCTGTGAGGGAGTAAGAAGAGGCACCCTTCCCTTGCTGCTTCATAATTCCATGGTATTGTGACAGCGTCTGCCTCTTTCCTATCTGGATCTGACACTTTTGCCATGAAAGATGGTTTAAAGGGTCCATCCATGTGATTTGTATCATGGGATTGTAATCGTTAAAGCTTATACACACTCGGTTCATTGATAACATCAAGCGGAGAATAGATCAGCAATGAACTCCCTGCAATAATTCAGTAGCATAGTAAACAGCTGTCCCGGGACCCTTTTTCCAAACCTGCCACTGTCATAACCCTCTACTGTGTTGAGAGACTTTTCTCCGCAACAAACAGAATACAAATGTCCCTGAGATTACCTTGACTGGTGGTCACTTGAACTTGATACTTTTCTAATTTGAAAAAGAACCAGACACTATTTGGATTACGATGACATCATCAGTGGTTTCAACCTATTTGTTTCGCTTGAGTTCTTTTGTTTATTTGATCATCTTCAACCAGTATCAATAAAATCATACGTCAACATAGGTGATCAAAAGGAATAGGCTGAATCTAAAAGCGTGCAAAACCATAGACTATAGTTTTAGTAACTGAAAATAGTTAAAATGATCAAATATTCTACATTAACCAAGGCAAACACATTTCCAGATTTAAATACATAAACTAAAGACAAAACAATCCCACGCCCTTCCAACCATAATGTGTGTCATTATATAGACATACAGTACCTGGATCCATTTAAGCTATTACATAACCATGATTTAAGCATTATTATCATTACTGTTTTAATTAATACCATTATCATCATCATTTTGATCATTTTATATTAACATCATCATCCACATCACCACAACCATTACCACCAATATTACCATCTCTGCCGCCATCATCATCATCATCATCATCATCATCATCATCATCATCATCATCATCATCATCATCATCATCATCATCATCATCATCATCATCATCATCATCATCATCATCATCATCATCATCATCCTACCCTAATGTATTATACTATACCAGGGGTGGGCAACTTTGATGATGGCGAGGGCCACTATATTTCCACCTTCACTCCAGAGGGCCACATTGCATATTGTTACGTCCTACTTTGTCATTCTAGTATCTCATACAAAAGAAGCAAAAATAGCAGATCTACAAGCTCAAAACGCATCGCGCTTTTGAGCTTGTAGACCGGCTATGTTTGCTTCTTTTGAATTGAAATTCTTTTTTTTTTCTTTTTTATTGGAATCCTGAAATGTAACATTTTGATTGAATTTCAAACACATTTAGTTACATACTCATGTTAACTTTATGAACCTAAATACAAAAACATTGGACATAAAATACATTTTAATACTACTATACTAGTCATTAAGCTACTAATATAGACTGACAGAATTAAAGCAGGTCATGTTTGGAATTGTAACAGCTGAAATCAATAATATATCAGTATTCCGGTATTAACCTGCGGGCCGCATTAAGTGAAGGTGGGGGCCGCATGTGGCCCCCGGGCCGCCAGTTGCCCATGTATTATACTATACCGTATAACCTCTCCCTCCACTAATACCGCTTTATAGCTCCGATATGAGGTTCCTCACAGTTGCATGCCCAAATGAGAATTCCCGGCGCGCCGCGCTTACAAGATTCTTACCTTTACCGCACATCGTATCCAAAAAGTAAAGGTTGCGTTCCCGTTTCTCAGATGTATACTTTTTGAGCGGTGAAGAAAATCTAAGCGATCGGTTAAACAATAGTTTTAAATCGCTGTTTTTTGTATTCAGCCAAGAGAAAAGAAACAGGCTTTTAATTGTGTGATATTGTGTTTACTTTCCTCAGTCAAGCCATATTCCATATCTTCACCCCGCAGACAGAAAGGCACATACTTTTCCGAGTGGTGTGATCGCTGGGTTGTTGAGAATTCAGGTACTCTCTCAACTCCCCATAGGTTCCCCTCCCTATACACTTTCAGAATGTTCCCAGGAAGTAATTATTCCTTACTTTATAAATATAATAAGAGCTGTTTTAAAGTGAACTAAATCTAGGAACTTTAATGTATAAGACCTGACGACCGGAGTAGCACACCAAACTTTAGGGTTCGCGTGACAATAAACACTGCAGTGTGTTGCCCTTTCAGGCAACTACACTAATAATGTTTTAAAGCTGATTTATGACAACACCGAATTACACAACTATGACCTCTTTAAATAGAAATGTCATGGTCATGCAAAAAAAAGAACAACAAATAAAAATGTACAATATAAAAATATGTATAACGAAAAAACATCGCTTAGATGCACCTGGGACGTATCCTCAGTGATGTAGCCCAAGCTCATCGGGGTTTTGGGTCTCACAACATCATACCCCTCACCTGGGTGACCCAGCCGGGGTTGATCAAGTCCCAACTTACGTCCCAGTAGCTACCCACGATCAGTCCCACTAGGGAAAGACCATTCACTCCACCACTCCAGAACTACTCTGCCAGTGGTATAGATTGTATGAACAAAATACAGGGTTCAGTAATGAAGAAAAAACAATCTCTATACAGAAAGAACAAAAAAAGTCTGATCTCATGAGTGTCAGTCTTTCGGTTTTGTAAGATGAAAACCACCTCTTCTGCTCATGAGAGAGCTTTGAAGTAGCAAGTTCCAAGACATTTCACAAGTAGAATAAGGCCTGTGATAGATTACTTTGGCAATGCATAGTGCAAGGCAGAAATCCATCTGTGCCAACGCATCAGCCTTCATGTTTTCATAAATACATGTGGAGATAAATATATATATTTCTATCTCTGCCATCAAGCCGACCATAAGTGTAACAAATGGCTGCAATCTAAGCATGTTTCCCCATGATTCATGGCTCAAACAAGGAGAGACTGACTCAGTGCGTGCGGCTTCTTTTCTCTCCTTGATAAACGAAAATAAATGTATTCAATAAAGATGACAAGCAATTTAAGATGCATTTTTTTCTGTCTCGCCGGATTTCCATCGCGGAAAGACCTTGAGAGGAGAAATCACTTCATCTTCCCTGGCACCCCAGAGCCTATATACCTACCCACCTGGATTTGATGCTTGTCGATTATGCTTTCCACAGCGGTCGGCTGCTAGACTGCTTTAAAACCCATTTAGGCCTAGAATTATTGAATGCTTTAATCAGTGAAAAATAGCAGATATACAAGTGCCGCGCTGCGAGCTTGTAGATCTGCTATTTTTGAAAAAGTCGTAAAAATGGGTGCAAATCTTTGAATATATGTATTTTCAAAGCAAACGTTTGTAACTCGAATTTTGCTTCTGGGTGGTCCCTGGAACTAGATATTTTGAGATACGGGTCCGTGGCAGAATACATATCATTTTGGGGGTCCTTCACATGAAAAGGTTTGAGAACCACTGACATAGTAGTCTCTCAAGAACAGACTAACTGAGCTCCAGTTAAGTGAAAAGGAACTTTTCTTTGACGATGGCTGGCCAGGTTGCTGACATAGAAACATAGGTTTTTTTTTTTAATCTTAGAAGGATTCAAAAGACACACTCGGGTCAAAATTCTAATTTTCACGATATTTCAAAAATAGCAGATCTAACAAGCTTGCAGCGCGGCACTCGGTGCCGCGCTGTGAGCTTGTATATCTGCTATTTTTCAATAGTTAAAGCATAAAATAATGATACACAATAATGTGTACCCGTTCTGAATGCTTTAAACTGGGCCTTTGTTGTTCCCAGATCTAACGGCACACCTTTCCAAAAGAGATGTGATGTGTTTTGATCACTAAAGTAAAATGTACGTATGATCATTATATTTTGGCGTGCAGTAACTCATATCGTTTTTCTTTCTTTTCTTTTTTTTACCACTGTAATCTCCACATTGTAATTATTATTCACTAGAGAAGACTGCGGGTAAATTCATACTGTAAGTTCTGTAGACTATGCTGACTATGCTTGACCAAAAGGTCCTGGGTTTTCTTGGATATTAATTGGAACTACAGTTCCAGAAAGCGGTGTTAAGGATTTTTCATTTCCAACTCACACTTCAGTGTTTACATTCCTCATGGAAACTTGAAGGAATTAAGATTAGCAAAAAGGGGATATTGTAATATATTGTAATATAGATCCTTTGGGGGCAATTACTCAATGAATTAATAGTCCAAACTTGTAGAACTTAAGTATCCTCTTTGCACTTCCTGTTGGCATTCTCAAGGCAGACCAAGTGCTCCGTCCCCTTTGATGCTCGAATCACAAACCCAGGGCTGGATCTACAATATGGGCACTTTGGGCACGTGCCCAGGGGCCCTTGGCAAGAAAACCCCCAGCCATATGCTGCTGCTAGTGCGATTGTGATTGCTGATATCGTTAAGCTACTTTTTACAATGCTGAAAACAGTTAGTCTGGAGCCCTGTAGCGTGTACAGTATGTAGAGGGGGGGCCCTTGGAGCTTCAGTGCCCAGGGGCCCTCAGAGGAGTTAATCCTGGCCTGCACAGACCTCGTTCCAGGCTTTCTCCTTTGCAAAAATGCCTTTTGAATGAGGTTAATACTGATGGTTATCATATTCCATCATAGTACTGTAGCATGGAATGTACAGTAGTGTGTGTGCATGTATTCCATGATTATTTGTGGTCCTGTATATATAGGGTAGAGAATGGTGATGTTTACATTGCTATAGGCTCAGGGTAGGGGTGTAACAATATAGTAACTGCATCGAAATATCTTTTTTAACTTCGAAGTATATCGAAATGAAAACAGATAAAATAAAATCGTATCGTTTGATTTTGTATCGTATCGAATTGGCAGTGCAAAGAATAGATTGTATCGATATTACCTACTTGGGCATTGTATTTAGCATTTTTAAGAAGAAAAAATGAAAAGGAGGGGTTTAATTAGTTTTCCTTTCCATATAGCTACACTGGTCTATCGATAAATGTGTGTAATCTCTGGGTTCATGTCAAGGTGCAGGTTTGTCAATATACAATGTCCATGTATTTGGCAGATAATCACTGTGTTTACTTATTTATATCCATAATAATACATGTTTCCCTTAAAAACCTGCACTATCCACACCTTTCACACAGATTTAATTTCTTTGCTAAATAGTTACTATATCGATTTTAAATCATTGAATCGAATCGTATCGCCATGAATGAACCAATATCGTCCATGTATCGTATCGTCAACCATGTATCGTGATATGTATCGAATCGCTATTAAAATGTATCGTTACACCCCTGGCTCAGGGCTTCAACTTTCCCGTGTAGCTCAGTGTGGTCGATCATATCACAGGCTCTGCCATGGAAGGGGCTTTGATGGCCTGGTGTTATTACTTTGTGCTGTGAGGAACATATCTGTAGAATTTAAATGTTATGTGTGTTGTGCTTTTTATGCATTTGTACAGCAGGGGTCTTCAATGTTTTCAGGCCAAGGACCCCTTAGTTGAGAAAGAGATGAAGCAGGGACCCCCACAACCTGTTCATAGATTCCATATAGTTTCATTGTTTGACAGCACAATCATCAGTGTATTTTGGATTCATGTCAATTTGTGTTTTCAGATATTTAACCACTTGAACTGTCAATAATTAATAAACTTGACCTTTCACTCTGTACTTAGTCTGCTCTTTTTCCTCTCTACACCAAAGCTCTTTGCCAAAAATAGCCGATATACAAGCTCAGCGCAAGGCGTTGGCTAAAGGTCTCAGAATATGGACGCTATGGTTCAAGTGGTTAATACAGTATAAGAAAGTAGAAAAAAGGTTTTTATCACTCAAAGATTTGGAGGAACCCCTGTAGTAACTCAGGGGGTCCTGGACCCCCTGTTGAAGACCCCTGTACTATAGTATACAATACACACTACAGTATATGTGGTCCAATGTGGTGTGGCAAACACTTCCATTTCCAAACCTTTTTCATACTTGTATATCCATGTCTGTTATATTCTACTTGTATATCCATGTCTGTTATATTCTATATATATACATTCCTGTTGCATGGTATTAGTAAGGACAGCAGTAAAACACCCTACCATGCAATGATTGATGGTTCTCGTTCTGGATGGTCTGTATGCCAATAGAGCAGCCTCTTTAAGACGCGTCAACAGGCTTTAGAGTGCCCACTTGATGCCTGCAGTGTGGCTCCAGCCGTTGTCAACAATGCATTTGCGTTTGATGACGCGAGTGGCTGACGCAGGCAGAGTACATTACCTGGCTGTCCACTCACTATCCCCATGCGCACGCTCGTTTGGAGAAACACACATGCTATAGCGATTACACATGTTGCAGGCGTAGCCTGTGTTCATGTACATACACGCACGCACGCACGCCAGCACGCACGCACGCACGCACACACACACACACCCTGCTTTGCATTCGAACAATAGACGACCTTCTAGGAACAACATAGGAAGAGAGAGAGAGTGACAAGGAGAAAGGTGGGGGGAAAGAGATGTGCATGCAGTACAGTGTGCACATGTGTCGATGTGTGTACTGCAGCGGGCAGTGAATCCCACAGTGACACTCCATCAGCCAAGGGCGAGCTGCCAACCACCTCCCACTCTGCCCGTCTCAGAGATGGGCAGAGGGTGTGTTGAGGTGCCAACCACCTCCCACTCTGCCCGTCTCAGAGATGGGCAGACAGGGTGTGCTGAGGTGCATGGGGGTATTACGTCATACAGCCTCTACGAGGTGCACTCTGAGGTCCATGCAACTTTTACAATTAGCCTAAACACTTCTTGAAATATTGGGGGCTTCCTACCCCGGATCATACAACACCTTGAAAACATGGATTAACAAGGGAATTAAGACAGTTGAAGACCTCTATTGCAATAACATCCTCGCAAATTTCCAACAACTTTGTCAAAAATTCAACCTTCCAAGGCAATTTCAATTCAAATACTTCCAGATCAGAAATTGGGTTCGTGCTAATTCTTCAGACTTCCCAAACATGCCACCCGATTCCCCATTTGAGACTCAGCTTCTCAGTAAACATTACTCTAACACTAAACTAAAGGCTTGATATCTTTTATATATACCATAATGATTAATAATTTACCACTCTATAACACCATGCCTATAAAACAAAAATGGGAATCTGATCTGGGGTGCACCTATGATGATATTGACTGGCGTAACATGCTTGAGGGTTCTCAGACTGTCTTGATCTCCACTAAACACAGACAAATGCAGTTTAATATTTTTAATCAAACCTACTATACTCCACATAGGTTACATAACATTTACAATATTGATTCCCTCAATTGTCAGAGATGTAAAGTCTCTGATGGTGATCTACTCCATATGCTGTGGAACTGCCCATGTTTGGAGGAGTTCTGGAAATATATAGTTACAACAACTTCAGAAATAGTGGAGTCTGACTTGTTACCTGACCCTAGGATTTGGATTTTGGGAGACGTACAGGGACTCTCGTTAAGTCAATATAAGAAGTACTTCATTTTGCTGGCAGGTACAGCTGGGAAAAAGTGTATTCTCCAAAACTGGAAAGCTGAAAATCCTCCTTCTCAAAGACATTGTTTGAACGAATTAACTTCCTACTGTACTCCTGAAAAGATCCTGTATAATGTCAGGAGGAAACCAGCAACATATAAGAAAATATGGGGCCCTTTTACTGTATGTCTTTGTTACCATCATTGCACCCTTGTAACTAAATGGGATATTGTAATATGTATGCTGTTAATAATACAAATGTAGGGGAGGAACCTATACTGTACCTGGGGTGTGTTTGGGTGGGTGGGTTATTTGTTTTTTGTTTTGTTTTATTGTTCTTATTCTTTGCTTAACACTTGTTCCATATTAATAGGCTAACTAATCGTGAGGCTTCGTTAACTGGTGTGTTGCCTTCGGAGGTGTGCCTTGGAATTAGTCTAGTTATGATGATTTACATAAATAAAAGTAAAGGTGTGTCTTGGAAATACTTGTTTTTTTGCCTTGTGCCAAAAATTGATTGAGAACCAATAAGATAGACTGACCTACAGCAAACTGAGCTTGTAAATGAGGCAGTGGCGGATTCTTCGCGCCGCGATGCGACGTCGCGCAAAATACTGTCCGTATATGGAGCGTCGGCCATCGCGTTGCGACGTACTGTGGCAGGCAGTGCAGAGGTGGACAGTAATGGAGTACTGTATTTAAGTACAGATTCTGAGGATCTGTAGGCCTACTTTATTTGAGTATTACCTTGTTTTGATACTGTACTTAATACTCTTAATTGAGTAACATTTTGACTGAGCTTCTTTTACTTGTAGTGGAGTACATTTTGACCAGGGGTATTTGTACTCTGAAGTACTTGGGTGAGTGAGGTCGAGTACTTTGTCCATCTGTGTTGAGCTGCCTCCAGGGAGACGCTTCCTTGGGGAGGCTCTCTCCATTCCGACATGTCGCCACTCCGAAATTGACTTCTTATTGTCGGAGTGGCGACACTCCCATAGGGGTTAAGTTTAGGGTTAGGGTTAGAGATAGGGTTAGTGTCGGAATGGAGACATGTCGGAAAGGAGACATGTTGGAGTGGCGGGATGTAACCGCTTCCTTGTGACCTCAACCAATAAAAAGTGTTTGGGGGCGGCGCGAAACCTCACTCAAATAGAGACTCTGCAAGCGGAAACAGGAGGGGTGGACGACGTCGCGGCACGACGCGACGTCGCTCGAGGTACATCGGGACGGTCTCATTGAAACAAATGTATTTTAATTATATTTCATCATGTTTTCATGGCGTTCCGGGCAGTGTAGATGAGCTGTGACTCATCTGCTAGAGCAGTAGGATAATCTCCTATTGCTGTAGCAGTAGCAGATGGTTCCTACATTTCCTCTAGCATCCCCTGCACGTCATTGCCTAATGCAGGGGTCTTCAACAGGGGGTCCGGGACCCCTAGGGGGTCCTCAGAGTTACTACAGGGGGTCCGGGACCCCTAGGGGGTCCTCAGAGTTACTACAGGGGGTCCTCCAAATCTTTGTGTGATAGAAACTCCTTTTCTATATTAACCACTTGAAGCCTAGCGTCCATATTCTGAGAACTTTAGCCAACAAATAGCAGATCTACAAGCTCACAACGCCTCGCGCTGCGAGGCGTTGTGAGCTTGTAGATCGGCTATTTTTGGCTAAGACAAAGTTTTGTATAGAGGGGAAAAAGAGCAGACTAAGTACAGAGTGGAAGGTAAAGTTTAGTAAGTATTGACGGTTCAAGTGGTTAAATATCTGGAAACACAAATTTACATTAACCCAAAATACACTGATGATTGTGCTGTCAAACGATGAAACTAAACTTTATGTATCTATGGGTTGTGGGGGTCCCTGCTTCATCTCTCTCTCTGGACTTAGGGGTCCTTGGCCTGAAAACGTTGAAGACCCCTGGCATAACGTGTTGCCTTCATAAAAAAATACGAATAGTGAATGGATATGATTGCGACCGTAGTTCAACATTGTTCAACAGAGAGAACAATGTCTCAACAACAAGACAAGACTCAAACAACAAATTGACAATACTTTCTCCCAGTAGTTATGACCATGATATGTGATGTGAATCAGATTGGAAAGCATAGTTCTCTCTGGACATCATGGCCGGTAAGAAAAAACGAATAAGAAAGATAAAGCAGCAATTTATCTTTATCACCTCAAATCAACACACATTTCAGATCCTCTCCCCCGCAGTGCTTTCTCCCAGAGAGAGAGAGAGAGAGAGAGAGTCTCATCCTCTATTTGGAGCGATGTATCATCCACTTATCCTGCAAATTATGCGATTGGTTTTCTGCTATCGGACTGACAGCTCTTGAGTCTTGCATTGTCTAGATAAGTGAGGCCTGGAAGGTGGCCACCTGCGTTTGCTGCTCCTGTTCCAAGAATCGTGTTCCTTAGTTGTCTTCATTTCAGATTTTCTTTAGTTGAGATTTTATTATTGATACGTTTTCCATTTTGTTCATAAGTACACTTTCTACGAATCTCGGGTGCGTCGACTGCCACAGAAGCTTGAGTCCAGCTGCTGCATTGTGTGGACATGCAGTGTCCTAATTATGTTTGCATGCATGTGATGAGTCAGTGTGGCCCAAAGCCACTATCAACATTATATCAAGCTGTTCTCTGGCTGTTAGGTTTTCTGTAGAAATTACGAATGACTCTTTTCCAAAACCAGTAATTAGCCCTATTCACGGCCCGCCCACTCAGCATCCCCCTGGTGCTGAAGTCACGTTTTGAAGGGTAAAACCCTGAAACACAGAAATCGCAAATTTAATGCAATTTTCGAATAGTAAAGTATAAAATACGGCTAGCATGATCAAGAACACAAGATAGTAAAAGGCACAAAGCATTATAATTTACTTTACCGTTCGAAATAATGATTTGTTGGCTTTAAGTCCAGCTATTTCTGTTATAGTTTCCCCTTCTAAACTGACGTCAGCACCAGGAAGTTGCTGAGAAATTTGCTGAGTGGGCGGGCCGTGAATAGGGCTAATTCTCTGGTTGCTCATCGAAAGGCAGAGGAGGAGGCCAGAGCTTACCATCGCACGGCAAAGCAGGTATTTTGCTAGGTCAGAGTCTGACCCAGCAACATGTTTAGCCCCATTCACTATCAGGTTATTCACGTTATTCCTGGCCCCGCCCCGGGCTTCCTGTTCATATCCTGAAAGAGGCGGAGGCTGAAAAAGCTGGCCTGAAAAACTATTTGATTCCAATACTTTTGTAACATTTTGAACATGCAGTATGTTTTATGTGGTATTGCTACTTTTTTACTCAAGTAAAATGGAAATACTTCCACCACTGTTCTCAACTATGCAATGTCTGATCCACTGGTTCCTCATCAATTCACAAGCTCTGCCTCGGTTGATAAGAAAGACCAAAACCACTTTGATTTCAGTGATATATTAAACGTGCATGCATGTGCTTCATAATAACATGGTGGGGTCCTTTTTTCAGTGCTTATTGCAACAGAACTTAACTGGCAGGGAACCTCAGTCTACATTCATGCAAATCATTTTCTCCCCCCTCCCCCCTAGTTTAATTCAAAGGCTTGCTGAATACTTTGCTGGATATGGAAGGTTTAATTGACACGACCCGTCAGTTCAGATTGCCGGGCGCTCACTGACTATCATACATGACATGCGCTAAGCTGCAGCTTTGTGACATGAATGCTTAAGTCATGACAAGGTGCCCATCAGGTCCGCATTATACTCACACCTCACATTCAATTAATGCAGACCAAATTCTACAAATGTCTTCTATGTCCTTCTAAGGTTTTCTCAAACTTTTTCGTGTCAAGGATAAGATTTTGTTCCAGTGTCCCCCAGAAGCAAATATTTTAGTTACAAATGTTATATATATATATATATATATATATATATATATATAAAATTACAGATGCTTTCCAGGTCTAAATGGGTTAATAATATATCCACCTGTTTCCGCGGGAGTTTACTGGAGGCGATTGGAGATTATTTGGACCACACTTCCGGTTTAACAGCAGACATACAAGCTCACGTCGCGTCGCAGATGCAGCCTGTTGTGAGCTTGTAAATCGCACTCGGCTGCGGCACAGCCGAGTGTGATTTACAATGGGGCGTTGGAAACTCGTGGATAAGTGACAGAGTATGCTATTATTTGGGTTCCTAGCTCCTACACATTTTCCCTAATCATTTTAACCACTTTATCCATTATTTTATAGCCTATTTTGGCTATTCAAAAATACCAGGTATACAAGTTCGTAGCCTGTAGTTCTGGTATTTTTTGAAAATCGTGCAAATCTTTGAACTCAAATCATTGCTTCTGGGGGTCCCAGGACCAACATATTTTGAGACGGGGGTCTGTGGCCAAATAATACATATCATACATTTAACAAGGAAGCGAAACCACAGCACACTCACACACAGTAGGCCTAAGCAACCAATCGGAGAACACGGCACTGTGCAGGCGTGCGATCGTACTGCAAAAACATGTAAAAACACCAAAATACCTGGCACTGAACTAGAAAAAAACGGAGATCTCTCTCTTATCGAGATAATGTTAAGCCCTACAATATATCGCTGTTGTCAGGTGGAAACCTTGTATGTCCAAAACCGTTCGTTTGGTATTTATCATTTTAAAAATGATTTAAACTAGTGAAAATAGCCATTGCGTGTAGATCTGCTATTTTCACTAGTTTTGTGCGACAGTCTTGTATGATGAAGCAGGGCTTTACTTTATTAAAAAAAAAAACGTACAAATGTAAAACTTGGAGATACGAAGTTTCTGCCCGACAGTCACGATAATCTACCTCGATGTAAAAAGTACCAAATCTACAAGCAGGCGGATCTACTTGCCATTATGCCAAAATAGGCATGCCAGGTTGAAAGTGTTTAAATTATTGTTGACTTTATTCTATGATTGAATTGTTCTTTCGCGGCCTATAATAATAATACGTAAAAGCAATGGTGGTTTCAGGTTTCACTGTCTGACACTTGGGTGAGCAAGCCAGCCTTGGAACGCGGCTGAGTGATTATTGTGTGCCCGGAACAGTTGCCCAGTCCTGGGCTATAAATGTATCCATCGCGCCCCCAGGGCTGAACAACGATATTCTTGAAGAATGCCACATCCCTTTCGAGAATGTGCTCCCCATCACCTTCCCTATTGTGATATATTAACGTATCGCATCGTGTCAGGAAACCCGATGAGGATTATGTGGTCAGCCTTGGAGATGGCATTGGCAGCCACGCGCGAGAAGAGAAGTGCTCGTTCTTTCTCGCGGTTGCATATTTCATACTCTCACCTTCTAGCTGATCCCGGCTGCCAAGTGTCAGTGATTCCTATCTCTCCAATCCCCTAAGCCTTCATACTGTATCAGGGGCGTCACAAGGGAGGGAAAAGTGGGACTGAGTTACTAGAGCCCAAGGTGGTGGGGGGGCCTTCATTATGTTATACTTTAGCTATTGAAAAATAGCAGATATACAAGCTCACAGCGTGGCACCGAGTGCAATTTGGTCGTGAAAATTTGAAAATATATACATGTATATATTTTAAGCGAACATTTGTATTCAAATTTTGTATCTGGGGGGTCCCTGGAACTAAATATTTTGAGATGGGGGTCCGTGGCCAAATACATATCATTTTGGGGGTCCTTCACATGAAAAAGGTTAGAGCACCACTGACAAAAAGAAAAATCATGATTTAAAAAAAAACAAATAGCAGATCTACAAGCTCACAGCGCTGCACTCGGTGCCGCGCTGTGAGCTTGTAAATCTGCTATTTATCAATAGTTAAAACATGAAATAATGCATATTATAGTAATGCGTTCCCGGTCTAAATGGGTTAAACCCCCTCCCCCTATGAAGAACATTCATGGGGGGGCCCACAGTGAATCCTTGTACCCAGGGCCCAGAATTTGGTGCGACGCCCCTGTACTGTATTATTGTAGCAGGGAGAGAAAAAGAAAAAAAAACTCAGCCCCACTGGTATATGTTTTAACCCTGCAAGACCCAAATTAATTTCTACTGGCCAAAAAAAATTAAATAATGTTTTTGTAAGGTTTTATAGCCATACATTATAAATCATAAATCATGCTCTAATTTGCATTTTGGGGATATTTTTCACAATAATAACATATGTACATGTTCTAGACATTCTAATGATCACGAAAACATATATTACAGGCATTTTACTTATGTTTTAGTGAGGAATAGCTTCAGTTAAAAAGTGAGATGTTGTTCGTCCAGACGCTGGAATTTCAACTTCTCTGGGAGGTGTGAATGTCAGCCACTGTGGGGGGTATTTATATGCAAATATCGTGGCCAATGCCATTGTAATACTAAACAATAGGATTTAATGGAGATGTTAATGTGAAAAAAGAACAGGAAAACTAACTATAATTTTTTTTTAAATGATTAAAAAATGTTGCCAAAAAGCAACGCTGGGCCTTGCAGGGTTAAGAGCCGTGGCAAAACACCAAACGGACCCATGGGTGATGCAGCGCACACTGCTCTGACCTCTTATATCACAATTAGAAATCAAAGGTCTCTGCGGGCAAAGAATGTCAGCCGGGTTCAAAATGGTTCAGGCGTTTTCTTTCATCTCTCCATTTCAGAAATGGCCTGGGAGAGAAGAAGGGGAAACGCTAATGATTCTTTGCAAAGTTTTTCTGTCTTTCAGGGTGAACTAGTTTGGTTCAACCCCTTAACCGCTTTTTTCAAAGCAAACCACGTTTATTTAAAGGACAACTTTGGTTCTTTTACAACAAGGGTTCATGTTTTAGATTGTAATTAGAGAAAAGAAGAGATGAGCGTTAAAATGTTTTCATCTATACTGCTTTCTATTGTTTTAGCCATTTTAGCGATTTTGATTTCAGTGGTTGGGGGCATGCGTACAAGTGGCTAAATATGTCTTGACCCTATGACACAATAAGCCTGCAATTTCTTTATCACTATTTACAGTAACACTACTAGCCCCCGTAAGTCACAACTGCCCATGAAAGCTTGCGGAGCATCTTGGGAATGGGCTTATTGTGTCTGAAAAGACATAATTACTTTAGCCAGTTGTACGCATGCCCCCAACCACTGAAATCAACATCGATAAAATGGCTAAAATGATAGAATGACATTTTAACACTCATCTTTTCTTTTCTAAATCAAAAACAATCTAAAATATGAATCCTTGTTGTAAAAAAAAACAAATGTCAAGTTTTGTATGCCATCATACTGATAAAGACATTATGCACATCTACAGTAACAATGAACTGTATGTACTACACACTATTACAAACATTTCAATCATACTAAGGGAAAGCATTGCAATTGCTTAAAAAAAAGATCTATAAGAAGATCTATAATCCCCAGTCTATAAAACTGAACAGCTTTGAACATGAATAATTATGTGTTTAACGTGATGTGTAAAATAAACCACAGCCGCCAGCGCTTGATGATGTCCAGGAAGCCATTATTAAAAGAGCACATTGTGGTAAATCTACGTCGTGTGTCAAATGAAATGGGACACATTTGCCTCCCTCCCACACAACCTTCTTAAAAAGACACTTATCTAAAGTATGTGACTCAGTTGCTGTATGTAGCGGTATGTTAAATTGCTAAAGATAGCCATGTGTGAAGTGACTGCTCTGCACAATATAAATATGCTCTGCACAAGATCATGCAAGAACACAAAATACACTTTTGCTTTGGAAATATTTTATTTGACAGCACTGATAAAATCCTATATTGCAAACGAAAT